>NC_051433.1:13037128-13162297 GCF_001649575.2 Kryptolebias marmoratus | reverse complement strand
GGACTTCCGGTTGAGGCAGCGCCATGTGAGGACGTGGGTTTGTGAGCTCCACACCTGAACTATTACATTTATGATACGGCTCTTATAAGATTACGCAATATAGCCCCACACAGGCTTCTGTATATATTAGACAACAAACAATCATCCAGGTATGCCTAAAAAATCTCAAGCCTACAAGCTCGGACAGGACACGGGAGCCTCTGAGGCGGAGGCTAGCTCAGCTAGCCTAGCTTGCTCAAAGGCAACAATGGCGACTGCAGCAGGCAACCAGAATGCCATCATGGAGGAATTACAATCAATGAGACAAGAATTGTTGAAGAAAATGGACGACAAAGCTATAGAAATCCAGACGGAGCTGCGCAACGCCACTGATAAGCTTAATAAAAGACTGGACAAACTTGAGAATCACACGTCTGAGCTGGAAAACGGAGTGACCGCTAACGCCGACGCTATTGCGGCTATGGAGTCTGACTTGTCTGGGATGAAAAAAGAGCTTACCCTGCTCAGAGCCCGGTGCGAAGATCTGGAAGCTCGATCACGGCGTAGCAACGTTCGCATCACCGGAGTGAAAGAGGGGCGAGAGCAAGGGAAACATCCATCTGTTTACGTAGCCAGTATGCTGAAAGAAGCCCTTGGATTGGACAAGTTGCCGACTCTGGATAGGGTGCACCGGACCCTCCGTACAAAGCCAATACAAGATGATTTGCCGCCAAGGGCGTTTGTTGTTAAATGCCACTACTTCACGGAAAAAGAATTACTTCTCAAAAAGGCAGCAGAGTCTGGGTTGATAACAACTGCTGACGGTGACACTATCCGTGTCCTGCCAGACTTCACCCAAGCTGTGAGTAAACAACGCGCCGCTTTTACTGAAGTAAGGAAACTGCTTCGCAGCTGCGCTGGAGTCCGCTACGGTCTCAGGTATCCAGCAACGTTAAGGATTACTACGGCGGATGGGCAAGAAACTACCTTCAAGGATCCAAAGCGTGCGAAGGAGTTTGTTCTGAAGGAGCTACTGAGCGCTGAAACATCCCACTGAACATGTCTTTTCACAACAATGGGCTTGAAGTTATGCTGGAGTTATTGGAACTGAATGTCGCCATTGCAAGATAATAACGAACAATAGTGCTGCACAACTAAATCTTACAGGTAATACATGTCATAGAGTACATTTACTTCATATAGGACACAATCCGTAATAACTTCTAATTCTAAGTTCTGGCTTTTCTTTTATACCTACACTTTTTTAAAAGGAGCCTTGTGATGCTATCTTGGGAATATATGCTATTATTGCTGTAGAAAATACTATACTTTAACTAGTTTATATTTGGGTTCTGGTGTGGGCTAACATGGTAAGCATTATATTGGTTTGTATAGTATGAAGATACAATGTGCGAACCGGAAGAAAAGCGGTCTCCTTTTGAGGCTATTCTTATTTTTCCTTTCTTATTTTCCTTTTTTCTTGCCGTTTTTTTATTGGTGCTTTGTTAACTTTGTGTTCATTATTCCCTGTTCCCCCTACCCTCCCTGCCCCTTTTTCACCTCCCTATTCCCCTTATGGACTACATGTTGGATATCTCCTTTGCTGAGTCCTACCTATGTCCTCTGCAAACAATAAGGCACTAACCAACACCACTTTGGTGTGCTGGAATGTCAGGGGATTAAACCATCCAGTCAAACGTAACAAAGTATTCTCTCATCTTCATAACTTACGAGGCCGCATCGTCTATCTACAAGAAACTAACTTACTAAATAAAGATCAGTGTAGACTTCGCAGAGGAGGCTTTTCACAATTTTTTCACTCTGATTTCAACAGTAAGAGCAGAGGAACAGCTATTTTAATACATAAAGATGTACAATTTGAAGAATCTAAAACAATTAGAGACAAAAATGGCAGATATGTCATCACACAAGGCAAATTATTTAATAGGCCTGTTGTTCTTGCCAATGTTTATGCACCTAACTGGGATAATGTGGATTTCTTTAGCAATCTTTTTTCCCTCTTACCGGATCTCGAGTCACACAATTTAATACTAGCTGGGGACCTGAATTGTACTTTGAACCCAACATTGGATCATTCCAACCCAAAGTCTACTAAGCTTAGCAGTTCAGCCCGATGTATTAATACGTTTCTTGAAACATACGGAATGATGGATCCCTGGAGATTCAAATATCCATCATCCAAGCAATTCTCTTTTTTCTCCCCAGTACATCGAACCTACTCAAGGATCGACTACTTTCTAATTGATCAGAAACTTTTGCCCATGGTCACCCAAGTAGACTATGGTAGCATTGTTATATCAGACCATTCCCCAGTTACTCTGGGGTTGAACTTTCCCGAAGACAAATTTCCCACCTTTTCGTGGCGACTTAATCCCAGACTACTGTCTGAACAAAAGTTTGTTGACTTTATCAATGAACAAATAGATATTTTTATTGAGCTGAATGAGTCGCCTGAGATAAGTAATGTTACACTTTGGGAAAGTCTAAAAGCATACCTGAGAGGTCAAGTGATATCTTACGTGGCTGGTGAAAATAAAAGGAGGACTAAACAGGCTTCAGAGCTTATTGAACGAATTAAAACGGTAGATCAACTATATTCAGCTACACCTTCCGATGATTTATACAGAGAAAGAATCCTACTTCAAACAGAATTTGATTCAGTTGCGAATTTCAAAGCTATAGACATGCACCTGAGGTCTCGTCTCACCTATTATGAGTCTGGGGATCGTGCCGGCAAAATGTTGTCCCATCAACTTAAACAGTCAACAGCTGCGGGTTTCATTACAGCAATAAAGGATGAGCAGGGTAGTGTATTTACTAATCAAAATGAGATTAATGCCCAGTTTAAGTCATTTTTTGAGAATCTGTATACTTCTGAGGCCGATGATACTGCCTTGATCGAAGACCTATTTAGCAATTTGACTATGCCCATTTTAGATGATTCAGACAAATCTAAATTGGAGGGCACTATTACAATGTCAGAAATAACTCAGGCCATCACAAAAATGAAATCTGGAAAGGCGCCTGGTCCAGATGGGTTTCCCATAGAGTTCTTTAAAAAATTTGAATCAAAATTAGTCCCTTTACTGTTAAGAGTTTTTAGGGAAATATTGGACCAAAAGGCTCTTCCTGTGACTATGACGCAAGCAGTTATTTCACTAATACTTAAAAAATCTAAAGACCCCATGCTCTGTGAATCATATCGTCCAATTAGTTTGCTATGTTGTGATTATAAGATTTTGGCAAAGATCCTTGCTGGCAGACTTGAGGATGTTCTTCCCAAACTTGTTCACCCAGACCAGACAGGGTTTGTAAGGGGCAGGCAGATATCCAGTAATTTGCGACGACTCTTTAATGTAATCTATCAGCGCCATAATGTTGAACCTGAAGTAGTAATATCCCTTGACGCCCAAAAGGCATTTGATAGAATTGAATATAATTTTTTGTTTACTACACTCAAAAAATTTGGATTCGGCCCAGTTTTCTGCACTTGGATCACCATTTTGTACACAGCCCCACAGGCGTCAGTACGAACAAATAAGGTCACGTCTAGTTTCTTTCCTCTTTCACGTGGTACTCGACAAGGATGCCCCCTTAGCCCCCTTTTATTTGATATTGCTATTGAACCTCTGGCAACCATGATAAGAGACTCTGCTAATTTAGCTGGTGTGCAGAGAGGTGGGCACGTTAACAAATTATCCCTCTATGCCGATGACCTCCTCCTTTTTCTGTCTAGACCCAGTATCACAATACCTATTGCTCTAAATCTAATTGAAAAATTTGGGCAGGTATCTGGTTATAGATTGAACCTATCCAAAAGTGTTTTATTCCCAATCAACGAAAAAGCGCGTCAAATGACCTTCCATAGTTTCCCCTTTATAGTCAGTAAAGATAGTTTTGATTATTTGGGTGTCTGTGTAACATATGACTACAATTGCTTGTTTAACAAAAATTTCACTAAGGCATTGAATAAGGCTAGATTGGATATGGAGAAATGGTCAAAACTCCCTCTGTCTCTTGTAGGAAGAATAAACTCAATCAAGATGACTATCATGCCAAGGTTCTTATACCTGTTTCAAACCATACCAGTCTTTATTCCTAAGAAGTTCTTCAAAGAATTAAACAAACATATATCTATGTTTATCTGGAATAAAAACATCCCACGAATTAGAAAGGAATATCTGGAGAGACAGAGGGAGGATGGTGGATTATCCCTACCTAATTTTCTTTACTATTACTGGGCAACCAATATCCATAAGTTTTTGTACTGGTTTAAGGATCAGTCAGATGCCGAATCCCCAGTTTGGGTCCACCTGGAACAACACTCCAGTAATCCAGTTTTGCTTAGCTCATTAATATGTAGCCCTTTACCATTGAGTAAATGCCATCGGACAAACAATCCTGTTGTTGGGGGCTCTCTAAAAATATGGTCCCAATTTAGGACTCATTTTCAAAGTAGAAATGCATTAACTGCATCTCCTGTGCGATGCAATGTTCAGTTCACCCCATCCCTGATAGACCCATCCTTTCAGAAGTGGCATGAAAGAGGCATAACTTGCATAAAGGACCTCTTTGAAAGAGACCAATTTATTTCTTTTGAACAGCTAAAAAGGGACTTTGGCATACCTCAGGCTGACTTCTTCAGGTATCTCCAAGTACGTAGTTATGTGAAAGCTAACTTCTCATTAACGTTGCCTCGAACAATATGGATTGATGAATGTTTGGATATGAACCTGACTGATAAGAGTTTAGTATCAGCTATATATGGCAAAATTCTGAGTGCTGCATCCCCATCACTTAGACATCTGAAAGAATCATGGGAAGAAGAGTTAGGGGAATCATTTACTGATGCAGACTGGCAGGCCGCAATTTCTAGAATCCACTCTTCTTCAATTTGCATTAGACATAACCTGCTACAGTTTAAGGTGTTACACAGACTATACTTGTCCCCTAATAAATTATCAAAAATGTATCTCGATGTAGAGTCATCTTGTGCTAGGTGTGGACACAGCCCTGCTGACCTCAGTCATATGTTCTGGCTTTGCCCCAGGCTCTTCCCCTTTTGGGAGTCAATCTTTAACACGTTTACATTGGTATGTAAGAGGAGTATTGATCGAAGTGCTCTAACTGCCCTATTTGGGGTTGTCCCTCCGGCAACACCAGTAACAACGCAGCAGGCCAATGCCATAGCTTTTGCTACATTACTTGCCAGACGCTTAATATTATTTAATTGGAAGAGAGCCGCTCCTCCGTCTCATAAACAATGGATGGAGGATGTAATGTTCCATCTGAAGCTTGAGCATCTGAAACATACAGTCAATGACTCCATTCAACAATACAATGTTACCTGGCAGCCATTTCTTTTGTATTTTGAGACAGTCTTCATGAGTACATAGTCCTTTCACCCCCTCCCTCTTCTTCCCTTCCTCTTCTCCTCCTCCCTTTTTACTAAATATGTAATGTTAGCACCTGTTATTTTGTTTTGGTTTGTTTAATTGTTGTTATTACATGTCTAAAACAAATAAAAAGATTTATATAATAATAAAATTATTCCACAGTTAAAAAAAACAAACAAAAAAAAAAAAAACAAAACAAAACAAAACAAAACAAGGGATGCACCAATCAGCTGGCTCATGACCAAAATCAGACTATTTGTAGCTTTACCAAACAATTTACAATTTAAACATTTCAGTTTAGCAGAGAAAAAAAATCCTTTCTGGTATTTGAGTTTCTTTTTGCAATTCAATCTTTCCTTTCAAAAACGTGTACATCACTAGTAAAAAAAATCAAATTGTGCAAACAAAAACCTCCTGAAACTTATTTGTATCAGCTGGACTCCTATGAGGTAAGGCAGAAATAAAAAATATATAACCTGATGTGTTTGAGTTAATTTGTCTTATTTTAACATCACACTTCCTGCAGTGTGACTCTGTCACGCACACACACACCCACACACATCAAGATGTTGACGCTAAAACTACATATTGTGCTGAACACCCGTGGAGTCACAATTTATTTCACTGTCACAAAAAGCAGCTTCACTGTTTGTCTTTACACACACTTTTGTTACAAGATGGCCCGAGCAGCTGAAGCTCACAGTTTTGCATTTTAACTAAACAATAAAGTGATAAAAACAAAAGTCTAAGGCAACTGTTCATGTTACTAAATGCCTGATTTTATTAACTTCACGTTTTTACCATTTCACCTGACTGTTACTATACTATATCTGCGCGTTTGAACATTTGAGGCGACAAGCCAAGAGTGGCGTGAGTAACAGTGACATCATGGATGTGTGACCAGAGGCTCACACACAGATCAAATACGACAACTATAACAGAAACGGCAGTACGGTGTGAGCTACACACACCCAGTAAAGGTTATAGAACCAGCTTTTACAGGTACAACCACAACATATATTTTGATGCACTCAAACAGATGACACATATGACTCCATGAATACCATCTTCTTTCCCAGCCTGCTTTCCATCTTTGTTTCCATCCCTTGTCTGTGTAGATCAGTCAGAGCCATCCGGTCGAGCCAGCAGAGAGCGAGAGAGAGATAGAGAGAGAGGGCCCAGCTAGTGTTTAGTGCTTCTCACTGCAACTTATATCAGGATTGCTAAGAGTTTGCACAGTTTATTCCGTGTTAACTGTCATGATGAAAATGTTTTTTCGCTAAATGGATTTACATATTTTTTTGCACAACAGATTAATTTTCATTATGAGCTACATCCAACCGTTAAAAACCAACAACAAACTAGAACTGCAAGCAGTAATTATCAAAGTGCAGTGCATGCATTCCTTTGCCTCCGTGGGCAAGAGAACCCCTAAAAACCCCTAATAAAAGGCCAACTGTATTGGCAAAACAACAGCTCTTTTTAAAAGTAACACATTCAAATCTGTCAATTATACTGCAGACACACATAGATCTGCCAAAGTAACAACATGTCTAAATTTAAGTATTCAGAAACACTTGCAAAGTGTTAATACAGAGAAAAGCATATTTGGATTTGAGAGCAAGCTGCTGTCAAAATAGGGTGTTTAACATATTTCATGAGATAAATGTGGTTTTAAATATTCATATAGAGACCTAATTTGTTGTACTTTACCAAGTTTCATTCTAACATTATTCAATTTTAAAATATTTTTTGGTAATAGGAGAATTAATGTTCCAAATGTTTAAAAAGTCAACAAAAAAACAGATTTATGATGCATAAATATCTGTTGAGATATCTCAGGAAAACATTTTTCAGTGTCGTGAAACGTTGATAGTTTTATCCTGACTGAGATGGAAAAATAAACATATTTTTAACTTTAATTTTCTTAATAAGCTAATTGGTAAAAAGGCATTTATCTATACTTGTGTCAACTGTCTATCTGTTTCATAATCCTGGGGTTTCAAGTTTGCAGTTTGGGTTTGCTTTATTTCCTCGCTTCTTGTATAATTCAGCCATAATTTCCTTGTTGTTTTTAGGTATGGTCTTTTGTTCCTGTTTACTTGGATTTTCTTGTGGTCAGTATGTTTTCTGTTACTCACTTTTCATCCTTGTGTCCCTTTGCCACTGTTTCCTCAGCTCTCTGTCTCCTCTGTGCCACCTGCCCTGCATCTGCTAATCAGACACAGCTGTTTCTACTCAGTAATCATTTCTCCCAGCCTATTTATACTCCTGGTTCTAATCATTTCTGCTTGCTTCTTGGTCCCTGTGTGTATTGTTGTTTAGCCTCCTTGGGGTTTTTGGTAATTGTTTTGCTGCCCTGTTAGTGCCTTGTTATATTTATTAAAATCTTTAGTTTTGTTGACTTTGCTCTTTGTGTTCAAGTCTGTGTTTTTTGGTCCTTAACTCACCACTTCTTGGCAATCTGAAACCTAAATCTGTTTGTCTTTATAACATTATTATTCTGATTTTGCATTTATGGTTCAATATTAAGCTCATGTAGATTATTATGACTGTGTTTTTTGTTCTTGTCTCATTTTGTTAATCTGCTCAATGGCTCTTTTCTGTTAGCCCTGCTTTCTGACTCCCCCTCACACCAAAGCACTGTTCTATAAGATGATTCATCTGGCTTAACTAACCCAAACAAATACTCACTTTTCATGTTTCGTGGTAAGTCAACCCAGGTTTGCAGACTTTGGATATGTGTGCAGTTCATGTGAAACAAGTAAAGGTGACCAATCACAATCATGAAGCAGGAAATGAATGCATGAATCAAAGCATAAATGAATCTGACAGAATTAAATAACTGATCCTGAGACATGATATATAAAATTTTAACTTTAATTTTTCAGATATGATTCCAACTGATTAAAAGCTCATTAAAAATGATCAAACATAAATATCCACACCACACAGCTCTGCCTCTCTCTTTACTCTCTGTGGCTGCACTCTGTCACACACTCACATGCTAATGCTCTCTCACGCTTGCACACACACATGCAGAAATACACAGTCAAGATAACAAGCAGGGACAGTGCTAGTGTGAGCAGCAAATGAGCAGTTACGTTAAGTGACTAAACACATTCTTCTATCATCATCTCCATGGGAGTCCCCAGTCCAGACGTTGCTGTTTGTGCCAGCCGTCTCTCTCTCTCACACACACACATACACAGAGCCAACTGTTACCCCACATATGTACACATTTACACTCTTCTGTAGCACAACATTCAGCCAAAACACTTACACATAAACCTTAACGGCACCTCTAAATAGACTTATTTCATTTGCTTCCTCAGGGCTGGTATAATATGAACAAACAAACAGGACCAGCAGGATAAATTATTGTTTCGATCCCCACACTTTGTAGGCTAAATTACTGTTGTGCACAAGGTAAGATGAATAAGAACACTAAGCAATTTTTCCTTTTTGTATTACTGACACAGACCTCAAAGAAGACTGAAACTAGTGAAAATATCTGACCTCTTATAGTCAGCATTTTAGTAAAAGTACTGTACTTTACTGCTTGTATAATCTTGTCTTGTTTCTGACTCGTGTGTCAATGGTTAACCGTAGCAAACTGATAATATCACAAAGCTTTCTTGATATGTGGACAACTTAATAACAAATACTTCTTTATGGATTTTTGGGCCTGAGCAAGACGGGTACAACAGATAATAAGCTGTGATGGCTGCATTTATTTCTAATCTTGATGTGCAGGAAAACAATCTGTATTAAAGAACGCAAGATCTGCAACATCTACGGTCCTAAACTACACTGAAAAAGCAGGATGGAAAATGAAAAAAGCAGGCTGGATAGCACTTTTATTGCTGTCAGATTTTTAATTATTGAATTTTTTGTTAATCACCTTTACCTTACAGCAAGTAGGTCTCTGGTTCGATTTTCTGAGGTAGAAACCTTTCATGTGGAGTTTGAATGTTCCCTTTTTTCCTCCCACAGTCGAAACACATGCATGTTAGGTTGATTAGAGAAACTGACTTTAAGTGTGTGTGTAGGTGTGTGTGTGTGTGTGTGTGGATGGATGGTTGTCTGTCTTATGTGTCTCTATGTGACTCTGTGATGGACTGGCAGCCTGTCCAGGCTCATCCATCCATCCATCCATCCATCCATCCATCCATCAATCCATCCATCCATCCATCCATCCATCCGTTAAAAAACAAAAAAGAAATGGATGGATGTCTTGGATTTTATCTGACAGCAGCCACTGGATGCTCGTTGTCACAGTGAAGTGCTTGGTGACAGCGATCCGTCAGCTGGCTATGACTTCGGGTCACCAGTTTACGATAGTTGTTCAAATGTATTTAAATCAGAAATGACTTCTTCTAGGTGGATCTATGCTCTTTTCGACAACACAGTCTGAATAAATCCTGCCGTTAACATATGACATAGTGGCTGCAGAAGTTATATGAAAATGTTTTTGAAATGTGACAAAAAGTTTAGTGTAACAATTAGAAGAGAACTGATGATGCTAAATCAGGAAGCGCTTATAATTGAAGGCAATTATATAATGCTTGCAAACTGTGTGGACAGTGTCAGAAGAAAAACATCATAACATCCTAATTTAAATAACATAGTGATGTAATCTTTGCTAAATTGGTTGAAAAAACAAAATCATATTTTCTTGAGCCACAATGCTCGAACCGTTAAAAGATGTTGCTACAAGATGATTGATACCTGATTGTCAAAGCAGAAAACAGTGAAATTACATGACTGATAAATGGCTTGAATGTGACTTTCATTATTCTTTGTTAGTGTTAACAGATGATCATCTATAATAACTGTACAACTCATTCATCCATCTGAGTGTGTGTGTGTGTATATATATATATGTCATCAAAGATAAAATTTCAGCATCATAAGAAAAGTATTAGATTCTAATGACCTCATATCAGATACTAAATTACACACTTCAGCCAGACAACCAGGCCTTCATAGGTGTATATATTAAAGCTGACTTTTTTTTAGCCAAAACTGTAAGTTTACTTTATAAATTCATTAAACTTGTGCAAAGGCATAATTACATTAAAAATGCTAACATACACAATTCCAAACATAAAGCTGATTCAAATTTTGATCTCTTTGCTGGCAACAAAGTAACCAGGCTGTTGGTTTGAGAACAGACATTTCGATCTTTATGTGTGCTTTTGTCGACACTAAAATAAACAGCTCTGCAGCACAAGAGTTATGCAATAACGGTGACATGGGCACAGACAGTACCTGATACGAGACGCAACTGGCTGCACGTTGCTTTGTGAAGGATGCGATGTATGAATCACACTCACCATGAAAAGGTCATTGTTTTGCTCAGCCACCTTTGGCAGGAGCTGCCTCGGGTGTTCAGCATCAGATAGATAAGACAGAAATGACCTTAAAGCGAAAGCAGGAGTGTCGCAGATTAATTTGTCTGTCTCTTCGCAAAGGTGGGTGTCGAGGAGACACGGTCACGTGCAGGTTGTGTGTACTTTGTGCTTTTGCAATCAAATAACTAAAAGAATAAGCAGAAAAAAAGATGATCTTCAAAAGATTGAAAAAGAATCTGTGACTTTATGACAGGGTTTTTTTTTCTGTGTCATTGCACATGTGCACGTGCATATTTGAGTGCTAGCTTCATCCTGTTACTCACTTGTGCCTCCTGGTGGTAGCAAGACCCCAATCTTTTGCCCTCTGTTCTGCCTGGGGAGGAAATTGCTTTCTATTTATAATGAGCTGCTGCATTTAACCAAGCCTCACTAACAAGCCAGGCAGACTCAGGCTATTAAAGCCTCCATGACTATGCAGCAATACGATGCTCAGGCAGCTCTGTAGCACCTTACTCAGTGGAGAACCAACCAGTATCTTACCTCATGATATATTAAAAGCCAATTTTACAAAGCATTATATAAAAAGGCTAATGCAGGTTTTAGAGTTCCTGTGCATTTAAAGATACATGACATTTTATCGCTGCATGGTTCAGTTGCTCTGTGACATAATTTGATCCTTGCTTTACACATGAGGCCACTCAGCACTCCAGCTCACGTTTCATATCAGTCTTCAGTCCTCCTTTACAGCTGCAGAGCAGAGTAGTGTGAAATAACATTCTTCACTACAGCCTTACCTGCTGGTTTGCAAAACCAACTCAGCATTTTAATCTCCCAAGCTCCTCCTGTGGCTACGACTCTGTAAAGCAACTAAAACCAAGCTGACACACCTGCCCTATAAATAATTCTTTTGTTCAGCCTTGTTCAGCCTTGTTCAGCCTCTTCTGAAAAAGGTAAGCTCGCGTTATTCCCCCCTGTGGTTGATATAGTGTCGACACGGCAGAAATAAAAGAAAGTTCCATGAAAGCAACGTGAAGCTGCCCAAGGAACCGGAAAAACAAACAGCGTAACTACAAGCAAAAACTTGTGTTTAGCAGATTCACATTTACATTTACACATTTCAGTAGGAAAGCTTTGTTTCGGCTATAGAATTAACTAAAAAAAAAACATAAATCATTTCATACGTAGTCATCAGGATGTTCTGTCATCTTTACTTAAAAGATAGTTAAAAGGTTTTTGAGGTTGAGTTCTGTGGAAAGGGTATGAACAAATAATATCCTACCTGCAGTAGATAGCTCTTTGAACGACCTCAATTTGGAGAAACAAACTTTAATTCTGACCAGATCAAAGAGCTAATGGCTAGTCAGTTTGTTACTGCATTAAAACAATTAATCTTAAACATTTTAGGGTGGGTAATGCAAACCCTAGTTTTTAAACCTTTATATTACACAGGTATTTCTATATAATTATATGGTTGTTAGCAAGTGCAAATTGCAGCAGTTGAAGCTAGCTGTGAAGAACTTCCATCAGGGATATCATGTTTTCGCTGGAATAAGTGTATTGGAAAACTGACGGCGGTGTACAAGTTCATAAAATTGGATTAATGTGAACCGATATGAAATTTCTGAGATAGTAGTTGGTTTAATTTGGTCTTGGCCCTGCTCAGATTAGCCGGTAGCTTGTCAAGCCAGTCAAAATTAAACAGTATTTCTCCAAACTGAAGTCATTCAAACAGCTAACTACAGCAGGTATATTAGTTGTTCATTGCCTTTCCACAGAATCTCACTTTAAATGATCTTAACTATCCCTTTAATGACCCTGTTAATGAAGCATGCTCGCTGCAATAATTATCTTTTTTCACTTTTGGAACCAGTCAGACACTTAGCTTTCAGTTAGCTCTTAATGAATGAATTAAAAAATTCAAACAGACACTTTTTAAAAGTAAAATCAGAGGCTTTGATGGCATGTATAAGGTCTCTGTTTTTTACCTACAAGCTTTCGTGACTTTTTATATGTATGTTAATCTGAAAAGTATTCTAAACATTGTAGTTTAATGGTTATGATGCAAATCTTTAAATAGAGTTGATGTTTAGAGACTGATGGGAAAAAAAAGTTTTGTGTAAGACATAAGTAGATGCTCATCAACAATATACACATGATGTAAAAATAGCACAACAGAGCTGCATTACAGCTGAGAGGAGATTACTCATGTACAAAAAAAGAAAAACATTTTCTTCCTAAGACTTAAAAAAGCTAATAGCACAAATCAGAATAGTCTATTTTTAGATTTTGCATGTACAAAAAAATGAACTAATTTACCTTCAATAGAAACTGAACATGACAACATGCTGTTTATAGTAATGTATCAGACACTGTAATGTCCCAGATGGCCCAATTTTCTCTGATGCACCAGTGATGTGTAAACAGACACCCAGATGTCACCCTCCAGGAGGTCACACTGTAAAGCAACACACCTCACTTCACTAAAGTAGCACAACAAACACACCTTTAACCAAAGCTGTGGCTTCTCTTACGAAACACATTAATCAATGCAACGCACAGTGAGACGGCGGTGTTCTTTCTGTATGACTTTCCTGCTCTTAAATGCAGCTATCACAACCATTCAACTGTCTGCAGACACGGTGGACATGCTCCTCATTAATCATTGAACACTACAGCTTAGTTTTGCTCTCGTAAGCACTGCAGACTGCGTGTCTGTCTGGCTTTTCAAGAGCGTGCTTATCCTCAACGGCGGAGGAATGCTTACAACACTACATCACCCACAATTCATCATACGGACATAAATGCACAAGGTGGTGCACAGAGTGGTGCAATGACGAACAAATTCTAAAAATAGAAAGCTAAATAAGAATAAATAAAAAAAAAAACTCGGTACAGGAAAATGGTGAGATGATAAAGCACCAATTCAAAGAGTTTCTTTTTGTAGGCATAGCAATTCTGCAGAATAATGCTACATTCAAAGACTTACTATTTCTTCAAAAGCTTTAACTATACTTTCAACTTATTTAAACTTTATCAACTGATGGATAAAACATTTTTCAACGTA
Source organism: Kryptolebias marmoratus (assembly GCF_001649575.2). NCBI lineage: Eukaryota > Metazoa > Chordata > Actinopteri > Cyprinodontiformes > Rivulidae > Kryptolebias > Kryptolebias marmoratus. Next base: position 13,148,480 of record NC_051433.1, on the reverse strand, counting down.
GGAAGCCATCCTTTCATTCTCGTCATAAAAGGTGCAAATATAAACTATCTTTACCTGTATTACAAACACCTTTAAATTGTATTATTTTAACAAAAACAAGCATTGCATCAAAACGAAACTGACAAAAATGTAGCTAAGTTGTATAAGCCACATCTCTGCAGCAACATGCGCCAAATAAATAAACGGTTGTAAAGACAGAAATAAACTACTCACCAAGTCGTGGTTTGTGGAGTTGGAATCATCCTCAGGAAAAGGGATGTAGACAGCTAAGGCCATGCAGTTGGCAAAAATAGCAATTAATATAAAGATATCAAATGGCCTGAGGAAAGAAGTTAAGGAAATTAGAAACAAAAAACATTGGCATAACCTATAAACAGATCATACATTAACTTTTTACAACCGCACTTCAAATATGTCGTAAAATAAAGTGCATTAGTGTTGAGCTGCAGTGACAAATTTTAAATGATGTGACTCCTGACAAAATATAATAAAAAGTATTGACTGATCAATTACAGCAAACAGGCTAAGAACTGAGTTATAAACTATTCATTCAACAGAACAAAAAAATATTTTCAGACAGATAATGTTATGTGGCATCACAGTTTACAACAATTGTGTATTTTTTCCCCCAACTTTCAGTGATGTAAATATATTCTAATTTGCCGCCAAAATAAAATGATTAGTGACCAAATCTTCATCTTTAACTATTTTTCGGTACAACTAATTCTGACCACACTTTCTTGAGATCTGTTTCTGCCATCAAATTTTGAATTGCCTTAAAATGGTGCAATTTCTTAGTTTGAACATTTAATATGTTTACTATCCTCCCTTGTGAATAAAATAAGGGTATATGAGTTCTGCATATTACATTTTGTTTCGATTTACATTTTACACACCGTCACAACTTTTTTGCATATGGGTTGTATGTGAAAAACAACTTATCAAATATGACAACATAAAACCTATGTATGAAGTTAGACTCTTTCAGTTTCGTGTCGAACTGAAGTACAGTTTCCAAATTATATAAAAAAGATATTTTGAGCTCCAATTATATTAAATAAAGTCAGCAATAGCTATCACTGTAGCATCCCATTTATTGTTCAAACCCTGCAGAGTGAAAACTATATTTTAACTGCCATTTAGAAAACAAACACTAAGTAGAAAGTAGAACTGTTAAGGTCGTCTACATGAACCGAGCTGATGTTTGTTGTCCACGCAGAACAAACTGGGACACCTGATACAGCTGCAGCTGCATTTGCTGAAGTGTACTTGTCATAAATCCCCGGGGACATTTATTTTTTCCCAGCAAACACAAAATATAAATGTAGTTTGATATGTGTCTCTGTCGTTCACATAAGGCATTCTCCTTCAAAACATTTTGATGGCTTTTGTGATGCCACCATCTGCTTAGGCAACAAACCCTCCGACGAGACGTTTTATCTACAGCGCACATCGCTGCAGTATTTCAGGATTCAGGACATGGTGACTTTCACTTTGTCTTTATGGGGAAAAAACAAGAATCTCCTTTGTTTTACTGGAATAGATTTCTCTTTAACATTGCAAACAACTGCAACATAAACCTTATAAAACAGTAAACTGATTCCTGACGTTTAACTTTATTCCAGAGTTTTGTCTTTTCAATATGACTTTGTGTCATGTTCTTACAGCTTTGAAATAAAATAGACAAGAATTTTCTCTAAAAGACACAGTTTAAACTAAGGTCTTTATGTTTTTGGTCTTTAAATGACCTGAGTCAGACCAACAAAATCTACATTTTAAAGGGACCACATACAGAATAAAGTGCAGTAGTGACTAATGATTGACACAGCAGGGGAAGGCAGACAAAATGTGTTAAGTAATTACAACTGATCACTCAAATCCAATTACCTATAACACTAATCTCAATCCAATATCTCAATCATCTCTGTCATCCACCATCTTGTACTTTCTTAGCTTTTAACTAATTGGCATTTTACAAATTCCTGAGGCCTTGTTTACACGACACTGAGTTTAAGTGGAATAGTATCATTTCTGCTGCGTTTCAACCATTTGTATACACAATAACTGTCAATGGTTTTTCTGCAGTGGGGCCAGTAGATGAACAACAATGGTGCATAGCAGAGTGCTGTTTTTTGCTGCTTCCCCTTTTCAACGTGTAGCAGCAACCTGATCTCACTGTCGGTCCAAACAAATGCGTGTGTATTCACCATTGTGGATGCAACTGCTTTGATGCTCGAGAGACTGAAGCGTCTGCATGTCGTTGAAATACAAAAAATCACAGCATCAGCTAGTGACATGGCATGGAAACTACAGCATTACCATGTAAATGTGGAACTTTTTCACAGTCTATGTCAATAAATATATAACGTTTCCAGGATATCATTTACATGTGAACAGGGCCTAAATCTGATTGTATAGAATGGAAATATAAATGGATTGAATTGGAACATATGTAACTCAAAATATGACTGCATTGGGTTGCAATATTTGAATTGAATTGGAATTAATTAGACTTAATATTAATGCAAGTAACTGGACTTAACTTTTTAAACTGGCACTGGATACAGGAATTACTTTGACCATTGAGAAATTACATAAAACTGCAATGTTCTGCAATTATTGATAGGCACTTTCACAAACAATTCTGGGAAATGGCCGCAAAAACCGGTCTGACTTTAGGCTGCCTCTGATTGTACATAAATCACTAATCGAGTCGCCCATACCCCATATATTTATTAGCTTTAAAAATAAAGCAAGTACGGAGTCAAAACAGGTGTGGAGCAGAACTCAGATGTGTTGATGTGGAGCACTACACATTCAATGTGTGAAAGATGTTTCCCTGATAGATTTTTGGACACATGACGAATTAACTCAGTTTAGGGATTCTCTTTATGATTAACCAATTTCTTCAACTAAAAGCAAAGTTCTTTTGCATCATCATCAATCTTCTCCTGTGAAATAATCTGTTTATTGTTGTTTAGGCTTTTAAATCCCTCGGCCGGTGCTTGCACAGACCGCATGTCATCACTATATCACATCACTGAGCCACAAAGCCAGCTTACCTTTTCACGTATCAACATATTACGGCTCTGTTTCTACCTCGCTTGGAAGCTCAAAGGTGCAACAGAAGTAGGTTGGCTTCAACGCCCTTATGCTGCCTTGGTTTATTCAGAAATCGCACCAAGACGTTCAGAAGGTTTCTCAGTCTAGACCTGAAGTGTTTTGTGAAAGTGGCTAAAAGGTTTCCCAATTAAAAATATAATATTTACAAAGAGTTGAGAATTTTCCATCAGTACCCTAAATCTAAACATATCTATAGGTATATAGTGTATATGGTAAACTTGTTTAACAAAAAAGCTAAAAGTTTCTATACTTTTGTTCTCATCTAACCAAATTGTTTGTGTTTTTGTTTTATACATTTTTAAAGCAGTTCTGATTTGTCATTTTGGGACTTCATCAAGAACTGATCTGTGGTAAAAACTCTGAGCTCAGTTATAGGACGCATCATCCCAACATCGCAGCAAAGGATACTTCCACTCCACCAGGCTGATGCAGGCCCTACGTAAGGGGTTGTTGAGGTTGAGGCAGAAAAGAGCCCTCGGCGGCCTGCTGTTGGCGTTACTCCCTTGCTTCTTGCTTTTGGCATACTGCTGCCGCTTCTTCTGTGCCAAAGCACCTACCGGTATGGTAGAGGATGTCGGGGCAGGTGGAGCCGGAGGAGGCGGTGCCGTCGGAGCTGGGGCCGGGGCAGGCGCCGGGGTGGAGGTGGGAGGGGCTTCTGGAGCTGTGGGGGTGGGTTCTGGGGCAGGCCCGTTGGCGCTCATGGTGCGGGAGTGGCTCTTTGAGGAGCATCCAGCAGCATGGATCTGCCAGGGTAGTCAAGGATGCAAAAGCAGGGCAGAGTAGTCTGACCAATGAGCTGGCAAGTCACCAGGGCGAGAGGCTCCAATGCTGCTGGCATAATTTGCCTCTGAAATAAACAGGTGACAGGAGATGATATAAGTACATTTTACGGTTTATAATATTATAAGTAATGTCATGGCAAAATAAGCTCCTGGATTTTTTTGCAAAGGTTCCAGAAACATAAAACATTCTCATAAATCATTCCAGGTTTGTAACTGAGATCAAATAGGACTGTGTTTGCATTGTCCAGCCCTATTTTTTTGTTAAGATTAATACAAAGTTGTACCTCAAAGTTGTACAAAGTTGTATCTTTACTTAGCATATAAACAACTAATATTGTGAATTGTATGAGCTGTGAGTAAACTCATAGTAATTGTGTGCTCCAATATAATTTAAAATTGACAGCTTTTAAGAAACTGATCTTATAAAAACCTGCTCTAAAATTACTACAAATAACTGTTTCTGAGGTTGTTTTCTCTATAAAACAGCTATAAATGGATTTGCTCCATCACATTTAACTGCAACCCAGAACCTTACAACCTCTGACTGATGAAGTGGAAAACATTAATCGTATCAGTGCGCCACCAAACACATCCTGCAAATTTTGGGTGTTGGCATTGATGTGGGTAATGTTTCAGCTTGTATCTCCTGTCTGCATAAGGTTCCATAAAAGTGTGCCTCTACAACCAAACACCTGCTCAGCATGGCCTCCAAGCTGTTAATATCTAAAAAAAAAAGACTGTACTTATATAGTGCCTTTCTATCCAACCAGGCTACTCAAAGTGCTTTACAACACAATCTGCCCTCATTTACCCATCCACACACACATTCATACAGCACTCTACTACATCTCTACAAACCTAATATGAATAAATCATTCCATAGAGTCTAATCAGTGCTTCAAACTCCACTCATACACCGATGGGGCACACATCTGAGGCAGTGAGGGGTTCAGGGTCTTGCCCAGGGACACCTCGACATGTGACTGCTGTCAGGTATCGAACTTCCAAAGCTCTCATTGGAGGATGAGTGCTCTAACCACTGATCCACAGCCGCCCCGTATCTCATTCTGATTGTGCAAACTTTGAAAGCAAAAAGGTCGCAAAAACTGAAAAGATCCAGAAGATTTGCTAATAACACACTGACTTTCAGTGTTCAGAGCACCTCAAACTGGTTAGATCTCCTAATGTAGGTCTACACAAAATCATCAATCCATCCATTTTCTATACTTGCTTGTTCTTGTTCGGAACTGGTGCTTATCTTGTGATTAGACGAGAGGCAGGTTACACCCTGCACAGGTCACCAGTTCATCACAGGGCCATGAGATGAACAAGAGAGACACGGTTCACATTAACACCTACGGATAATTTAGAGTCACCAATATATCTAACATGTTTATGGACTGAGGGTGAAAACTGGAGTAATTCCACATGTGCACAGAGAGAACATGCAAACTCCACGCAAAAAGGCCCCAACTGCCACAAGGTAACAGTGATAACCAACTGGTCCACCAAACAGCCTGAAACAAAACCAGCTCTACAGTAAGAACAGTCATATCTTTCAGATTTGGACCACGATATTCCTCTTAAACAAAGAGTCAGGGTAAAATCTGGCAAAACCACTTTTGGTATTTCCTCCAGATGATTAAATAGACTGACCTCAATATTTTGGAGATGTTTTATGATGGCTGTTTTGGTCTTGGCTCTGTTCAGACTAGCTGTCAGCTCATCAATCCAGTCAGAATTAAAGGTACTCATTGCAAACAATGAAATAAAACATAAAAAATGTTATCATGAACGATGTAAAATGGTGCAAACCTAAAAGGTTTACAACAGTACTTTTCCACTGATATGCAACTCTGAAATGTGAGCAGCACGGTGGAGCAGTGGTTAGTGCTTTGCCTCGTTCTTCCCATGCACGAGTGGATTTTTGCTCGGTACTCTGGTTTACTCCCACTGACCAAAAACATGCATGTTAGTTTCATAACTCTAAATTGTCCCTAGATGTGAGTGTGACTGGTTGCCTGTCTTGTTTGTCTCAATGTGCTCCTCAATTGAACTTGCAACCTGTCTGCCCCGCCTCCCAAACAATGACCGCTGGAGATAAGAACCAGCTCCCTGCGACCCAAAAGTGAAAACACGGGTAAAAAGAAAATGAATGGATGGAACTCTGAAATGCAGGTACACACTCAATGTAAACAAAGCCCTTTTATCTACACTCTTTACTCAACGAAACTGAGTGAAATAGATGCCAACACATCAAACAGGCTCTTCCACGGACGTTGTCATTGGTGACCTATTTTCAGTCACTTTGGATGTTTCCGCAGGTAGACAAACGGATGTGGTAGTTGGCAGCTGTTCACAAATTTTGCTTACAAATTTTTAATGCGAGGACACATTAATCATTGATATGAGAAAAAATATTGACCGTAGTTTGTTTCTTACTTTGTTATTTTTTTCTTTTGGGACCCGTCTTTACAACATTGTAACGAGTACCTTTCAATTCCATTTTTTAACAGAGGTCATTCAAAGAGCTATCTACAAGTAAGACATTATTTGTTTATTTTAACACCACATCAGAAGATAATCATAAATTATGATTGAAAATGTTAGATGTCTATATCGTCACACTGTCTAGGCGAATGACCTACAAATAATGCTTGTGACCAAAAGAGAACTTCTTGGTTTGCAGCAGAAATATCCAATGTTATGCAAGCAGATCTGCTTATTCATCTGCACGGCTTTACTGACACATAACAAGCAGTTTATGTTCCTATAAACCATGCAAACAGGACGCTTTAATTATATCACCAGATGTGAAATTTATCTCTCGACAAACAATAATATTAATAATAAAAGAAGAAACGATGCCACAAAAGAGGGCTGCATCCTTCAGAACTACAACAAATATGGCAGGCAGCTTTCGGCTTTGATGTTTTGTGGTGAATAATAATCCAGAGCTGAGCACAAGAAGTGAAAATCTGAAGCAGATGCTTTGTGCAGCTCTGGTACACAAACAAACAAAGCTTGTAGGGGGAATAAAAAGAGAGGAAGAGAGAAAGAGAGAGAAAGAGAGAGCTGCCACTCTGAGGCGTCACTTTGGTCACATCAGCTGTGGAAGTCCTTGAACTGGGTGCAGGCCCCGCAGAGGAAGGAACAGAAAACGTCACATTGCAGCGATGCTCCGAGAAGAATTTAATCTTCTTACTGCCAACAAAATGTGATATGAGTGCGAGACTGCTGCAGTGCATGGCTCCACAGCTCGGTGCTTTTTATTTTTTTTATCTCCTTTTGTGCTGCGTTTCAGTGTAGCCAAGGCTACTTCAGGCTCTGCGCGGACAATAAAACCTCCTTTTCGAATTGTAATTATTAGATGGGGGGGTTATTAATCTTACAGCTGCATCGAGCTCTGCTTGTGATGAAAACGACCCCTGACATGACCACGAGCGATTCGTGATAAACTAAACCCATCACCGAGCGTCCTTATGTTTCTCCTTGGACACCGCCAAGGTGGTAAGACATGGTCAAATCCCCCTACTCCCCCCTTTAAAAAATAAATAAATAAAAGCCCGATGTGAAATGACAGGCTGACTCCAGGCACTCGGAGTGAAAACTGAGCAACGCAGCCGTCAGATGTTCTGCAGAAACAGCTGGGAACCTTATTATAAGCCTCAGTCCGGGCGAACGCTGCACATGAGCACCAGTTTGAGGAGATTGTTAATAAATATAATAATACTAATAATAAATAAAACACACTCCTTGTTTGTGTCTGTATTGTTTCTGACAAAACCCCGAACCCCCCCTCCCCTTTCTCCTGAATCCACCAGGCAGCGTCGAGATGAAAGTGGCCATTATTAGTAACAATAAACGAACAAGACTGTGGAAACGCAGCCATGCTAAGAGGCTAACTTCAGTGGGGTGGGCTGACAGAACCCGAACCGAGCCCGTACCTTGTCTGAAGACTTCCCAGTCCCGCCGCGGTCCTCCCCGCTCGGTAAAATAAATAAATAAATAAAAACACGGCTCCGACAGCAGGGTTGGAGGGGGTGTAGTGGTGTTTGGGGGGGTCTTCAGAGGGCGAGAGACGCAGGTCCGGGGTTCGCTTTAAAATTCATCAGCTCCCAGGACCGAACGGGAGGAGAGACGCACATCGAGGCTGTGCATTAATTAGGCTCGTCTTCCATCCCGGCGCTCGGCGCGGAGGGGAGCTGGAGACGGGAGCGTGCGCACCAGACTACAGAGCATCCTCGTACGCTGCCTGCCTATCGTCACGGCGCCAGTCAACAGTGAAACGATCCTTCATCAGAAAGCAAAGCCCTGGCTACTCCTCCTCCTCCTCCTCCTGGCCCCCACGCGCCTGTCTCTGCTCAGGTCAGATCGGTGCTTTGGCAAGTGCCTACTGTTACCTGCTTAAGTTTAATTAGTGAAAAATCACACAGAATCTATGTGTAGATATTCCAGCTTAGATCATGCATTGGGTTTACACTTGAGAGATTGAAAAAAAGAGTTCATGTCTCCATAAGGGCTTCTAAATTTTCATGCAGCCTGTAGTCTAAGTTATAGATCATTTGGGCCAAGCAAGTACATTTGAGGTGGTCAAAATGGACAAGTACCATTTCTTTGTGGATCTACAACTCTAGATTTAGAAAAATAGAGAAGACCCACAAAATATGGTTGTCCAAATAAAATGAATAAATAAATAAAAGTGACCCATGACACCTAAACTCTGCTAGACATCTGACACTTAACAATATCTTGAGTTAAATAAAAACAAAATATTTTTTTTAGTGTGAAGTTCTCTTATGAAGTGTGTTTGAAGTTATTTTAATATGTCTATATATATGTATATATATTAAACCAGATATGGTCAGTTGTTTGTGTGTTGGCGGGTTGGGATGGCAGTTTGTGGTGGGTTCATGTGAAACTTTGTACACTAGATTATTTAGACTAAGCCAATGTTTGTTCAAAAACGTAATAATATATTACAAAAACAGGGGGAAAATTAGTTTCCGAATTTTGCAAAAAGCACAATACCATTAGTCTTTGAATGGTTTTTCAAATAGTCCTGTAACAGATGTTTCTCACATTACTAAGTCATTCTGTGTATCTGTAAATGTAAATTAGTCTTTAATTAGTTTACTGTTGTAGATTCAAAGAAGGCATTTTTTGTAACTCATAGAGAGTATTAGATATTTTTATTCCCCCTTTCTAACCCTCAGGTTCATCAACAAACAATAAAACGATGGTCATAATAATATATAAAGTATGCAATGTATAGTCAATATTGTCATGATAAACAAAACTTTTAAAAAAATAATAAGTATGTATAATTATTACTAATTACAGCTCAAATTCCATCTTGTTTAAATATCTGACGATAGAAACTTGTTGATAAAACATTTGTGCGGCATGCTGGAGCAAAGTTGTTGACTAATGTCATTTAGCTGAAGAAAACATTTGTTTGGCTCTTTTTGCTATCATGTTTTGCTGTCAACCTCAATGAATGTGTGTCGTTTCCTCTGACAGAACGTCACATGTGTTCATAATGAGAAAGTAAGCGATCACCGCCTGGCTCGGTCTCGTTGCAGCACACCCGTCTCTCCTGTTACAGTCGCAGGTTTTAGGCGCATGAATTGTGACTGCAGGCTTTTAGGTGGAACAGATTAAAAATAGCCCCATAGTGCTCGTAGGTTTCTTTCTTTAAAGGTTGATAGAAGCATTTGTGTTAACAAAAAGTTTAGACAATCTTTACTGTAACATAAATAACAAACTCAAAAATGTATAGTTTGTACATCTGTCACACTAACAGCTACACATTAATATCACCTTTATGAAAAACTAATGACCAAATGATAGCCCTGACCCTCAGAAGACCCTTTAAAACGTGTCTGAATTATATTATTTGTGCCTCACCACCCTGCTGTTACAGGAATTAATTAATTATTAAACAAACAAACAAAAAACAGCATTTGTTTAACTTTTTACATTAGAGTTAAAGATCATAATTCCTGACAAAAAGAAGTTTTATTTCAACAATAACACATGCCAACAGAGTCTGATGTCGTGTTTGGTGTAGTTATTCAGTTGAATTTTAGTTAAATGTATTGCAGTATTCTACAACTAAATAGATTGCAAGACACTTTCCAATATATAAAAAAAGAAGAATACACAAGCCTAATTCAGATCCCATTCTTTTACAATTTTGTTCAATTTAGTCACATTCAATACAGCCAAATTAGGATTAAATCCAGTTATATACCTCCCTGTTCGTTCCAGTTCAGCAGACTTCAAATATTATTCATTTCAGTACTGTCTAATTCAGTAAATTAGTCATTATAGAAAAGTAAGAAAACTTTTGAGCCAAACAATGGACTAGATTCAGTGTCCTTTATGTACAGACATCTATCTTTAATGAGCCGATGCTGTCAGTGTTGTGATGATCCTACCTGCTTTACTTGAACAGCTGAGAGAGGTTCCTTCTTCACCTGCAACAAGCAGCAAGGCCTCGCCTCCTTTCCCCAGCAGGCTGGTCAGTGAGCGAGCTGCAACAGCATTTGGTGAGAGGAGAGGAGTGACTGGACGAGGAGGCTGGGACGAGGCTCACGGTATCAGCTTACCTGTCTGCCCGGGATAATGGTTTCTTCTAGAATAATCTTGAATTATTCACCTGTGGTTAGGCTGATGATTGTGTGTGTTTATCTGTGTGTGCTTCTTGGCAGTAATTGTGTGATGCATATACATCAGATCCCAATGTGATGATATGAACCAGTGTACATTTTGTACATTTTGTGCCCATTAATTTAATTCTTAGGAGCTACATAACTCAAGCACTGATAAATAATAACAAAAGCGGGGAAGATGAAATACTTCGTTATGAGACAGAAAAAGGTCAACTGTGTATTTTTTTAAATCTACTTGGTGGAGTGGGTGAATTTAAAGTGATAGTTTAGATTTTTTTTTTTTTTGACCTAGGATTCTCTGGAAAGCTTATGAACATTTATAATCCTACCTGTTGTAGATGATTCTTTGAACAGTCTCAGTTTGGAGAAACAAAATTTAATTTGGACTGGATTGATGAGATAACAGCTATTCTGAGTGAGGCCCAGACCAAAGTGGATTGCTGCCATCTTAAAACAAGTCTATTCTCAAAGATTTCACCACAATTCATGCAATCACTACTGAAGAGGCCTGAAAATCGTAAATGAAACTGAAGTGTAGAGTAAGTTTAATGCCACAGCATTCCAGAAAAACCTTGCTTGGAGTCAGAATGTCTACCAATGTGATAAAAACATGCTTAGTTTTGAAGATGATGTATATTTGAGTGAATAATGTTGTTTTTGATCACCAGAAGTACATTGGTGCTGCTTTCTGAGAGAGCTTCTAGATTGCATGACTGTCCCAACTATGCAAATTTTCTGAGTGTCTAATGTCCAAAATAAACAGTCTTCACACAATTCTCTACTAAATTTTGAAGACTGAAGTTGGTTTTAGATGGCAGCAATCCACTTTGGTCTTGGTTTCACTCGGACTATAGCTGGTTGCTCATCAATCCAATCAGAAATTATCTCCATTTTTTCAAAATCAGGCTGTGCAAAGACCTATCTACAACAGGTAAGATACTAACTGTTCATACTCTTTCCACAGAACCACACTATGATATAAACGATCACTTTAAGGTCTGAATCCTGTGGAGCAAAATTGAAAAATCTGTTTTTAACTGATGTTATTGACTTGTTTCCTCTGTTCTGATGTTTTCCCAACAAAACCCGGCCTATGGAGGCGAAGATGGTGGAACCAACAGTTTCATGTTGTAGTACTCGTTCACCTGGAATAGCTGATGTGCACTAACCTGTGTGTTTGAGTTGTGTCATTTGACTAAGCATAAACCTACAAGTCACTGGTTCCCAGGAGAAAAAGCTCACTGCAGTTCAAAATCACTAAAAGTGGACTGAAAATGCAGACAGAGCGTGCAGTTTGCCTCAGTGCTGCACTATGTTGCCCCAAACTCAACCGACCAAAGCTAACTTAATTTAAATATGATGAAAATAAAAAAACAGAGCTTCATTTTAGAACAACAGTGATTTTTGCAATAACAGGTGAAAGACAGTTATCATATTGATCTTTTTTTAATTTGCATCCTCTTTGATAAACAAATTATCATCCACACAGGAAAAAGCTGAGCATGCACCGAGAAGAGAGAGTTTATATTTCTTATTTCCCCTGTAGTGAGGGCTCTGTGTAAACAATCTGTTTGACCCATCTCTGAAGGGGAATGAACATGTTAAACACATGTTCATTCAGTTTACATATGCAGTTCAAGCTGCACATCTGTTGTGTTTTACTTTTGCAGTGCAAACACATTTAGCTTTTTGTTCTTTCCCTCCCTTCCTTTATTTTCTGCAGTCATTATCACCTGCTGCTGAAAGGTGCTGTAGGTGTGTATGTGTGTGTGTTCGTGTCTGTCTGATACTGAAATATCTTATGAACCAGTGGCCGAATTTCAATGAAACTTTCAGGGAAAAAAATCATTTAATGTATCTCTACAGCTAATTAACTTTTAAAGCTAACTTAGATGGTCGCCACAGCCAGCTGAACTTAGAAAACAAAGTCTGTAATTGAATCAGTTTTGCAGATATTGAGCTAAATTTTGATGTGGTTGCAGCTGAGTCATGCCCAACACATGCTCTGAGTGTCACATCTCGTCATATTGAATGAGATTGTGCGTAAAGTTCTTTTCAAGGATTAACCAAAATGTCTACAACCACATCATTTCTCAACATAAAATGATTGTAGTCTAAAACTAAGACGTGAAAGGCAGTGGGCTATATTCATCCCTTAAAAGAATGCCAGGGCTTTCATTTTAAATCAGGTTGCAGTAAATCTACATGTTCCTTTGTTCCCATAGGCTGCAGAATAGTGTCTTGATCTTATCCAGTCTTTCAGTTCTCAGCTTTTCAACTAGGTATCTCTCTGAAACAGATTTCGTCAGTTTGCTTTCAAGCTTTAGAACAATCAAAACTATTTTTAAAAATGACCACACGTGACTTGACATGATACCCGGATCTGAGCGTGCATAATGCGAACTCTGATTCCTACTGCAGCATATTTGTGTGCGTTGATGCAACAGTCTGTGCTCTCGCATGCTTCTGAGAGCCGTGTGTGAGTGCGCGAGCGAGTCAGGAAGTGTGTGTGTGTGTGTGTTGGTGGAGCTGCTTGAAGGAGAACAGTAGTGATGGAGCCTGAAAGCCCTGCAGCGCAGCTGTTCTCCCAGTGCATCGTCAACTTCACCGCTAAGCCCACAACGCACGCTCAGACTCAACTCAGCCTCTTTTTCCATCCATTCTTTCTTCATCCTCTGCCGATCCCTGTGAGTCATTAAAATAGCTCATTCAATCCTCTTTGCTCTAATTGTTTAACCTTTTTTTAGCAGTGTTACTTTTAGATGATCACATACTGTTGTTAGGACATCCCTCGCTGTTTTCACGTCTTGTTCTGTCCTGTAAGTTTCAGGCCTGAGCCCTCCTCTCAGAATGCTTACCGAATTCATGTGTGGACGTGAATAAATGCTCTGTGGACAATTCAGTTAAAAGCCCTGTATGATTTTGTCTCGTTCATTGTCGGTGGGTGTAGCTTGTGAGTGACAGACAGCTCTCAGAAAGAAGGCCAAGCACCATGTCATCACGGTGACTGCGGATCGATTGAAGGAAATGGACTGATAAGAGCAGAGAGGAACAGGCTCGAGCCCCAAGGAGGGACTGGCATTAAAGCGGCACACTGAGACCCATCAGAGTGTGAGAATCTGGGCACGTGAATTTGAGAAAATTGCTTTTTGTCTGAAAGTATGCAAACATGTTGGTGTGTACATTTCGAGATCTGTCTGTATTTCTATTTGTGCCAATTTCTGAAATCCCATTAGTCATTCCAGGCCAGCTATGCTGTGAACCTATTAGTTTTATCTCACCTTAGCTCTGCATTGTGTCGGTACATGAAGGCATTGTCTCCAAAGTGGTGGCTTCGCTCCTCTTTTCCAGCCTGAGAGATTTAAAAATAGAAACATTCATGCTTTCTGAATATACTTTCCCTCCAGAAAGTGTGCAGCTGTGGGCGTCAGACATTGGCCGAACACCATCACGTGTCATTGTCTTCCTGGGCTACCATTGGTTGGCACCTGTGGGGCTCTGTGAAGAGAAGCTTTTCTGACAGGACCCAGGAGCCCAGAGGAGTTGCTGGAAACTGGGAGAAGGACAATGTCGGTGGAACCGGGACGGAAGTACGGGGCTGGAGACATGGCATCATTCTGGCTGGAGATAGAAGAGGTGATGTGACCTTCCATCTACAGGAAAGGGCAAGATCCACAGAGATGATCACATGACAGGGGAGAATGTAGATAAAATGAAAGAAGGACAAATGATTTGCAGTAATGACAGTCATAAAACACAACTTCCATTTGTTGTCCTTCTGTTCTTGTTATCAAATACTGACCATTTTTTAAAATCTGATTTCACTCTGATAGGTTTTCAGTACTCCTCATATTATCTTTTAACTCCTCATCCCTGTATTGATTTCACAGTTAATTTATTTAAATAAATATGATCAGTTTCCAATGTCTTTCTCTCTGTTATTGGCGAGGTTACTGGATGCAACCATGTCAAACCATTTCTGTCACAGCTTTCATGCAACGTTAGTGGGAAGACAGTGTCCTCTGCTGTTGGACTTGGAAAACAACAAGTCTCTCAGAAAAAGGCTTTCAAAATGAAAGAATGGGAAACAGCTGCAGAATAATCGCTGGCTTAATTTAGCTTTTTGACAAAATGGTGTTTTTTTTTTGTTGCAAGTTTTTTTTTGTGTGACGCAGCAAGCGTTACTGCTCAAGCTAGTCTCAGTTTCAAAATGTAAATTTAATTAAAAATGGCTTACACGATAAGCATGTGGATTATACAGAACTGTGCAAATGTTTTAAACCATCCCTAATTCCTTTACATATTGTTTCCAGTCAACCAGGCTTATAGTAGTTTTTCAGTCTTTCTGAAGGTCTTTCGAAGATTTTCTTCTGTCTCTGGCTGCTTTTTCATTCATTTTCTGTCCATTTTGGTTCAGAGGACAAAAGAAGTGTTAAGCCTAAAAACTGATCTGTAGCAGATACACCATAACAGTCATGTCTTTAAGAAACAGAAAAACAGATCCAGCAAAGATCTGATACTGGACCTGAGAGATGTATCATCCTTTGGTTGATCATTCGCCATATTGTAAGTTTTCAACTAATATTTCTTTAAGAATCACCTTGTTGGTGATAAGCTACTATTCTGTGTGCAATACTGTCTTATTTCTTTATGTTTCTCATAGCTTCAGTTCAAGAAATGGGAAGAAATTGTGTCTTTGTGATTGTCTGCTGGTAAAACAAATGGCTAAAATATCCAATATTAAATTGGTTCTGTTTTGTTCTGGTAAATCTGTTGTTATGTGTTGACACAACACCTGTTTATTCTTTAGGTCTGGGAGCTTTTTCATGCCTGATTTACAGGTCAGAGTCAAGTGTTTAAAAAGACATCCTTTTATTAGTGGTCTGGACTAAAGATTAGTGAAAAAGCAACCAAACTTTCAAATACTTTGAAAGGTAAAACTTTGAAATACTTTCTGAAAGCCTGAAAAATACTGATCAATATCATGTTAAAATATCAAAAGAAAGTCTGGCTGTAATATAAAGAAATGTGTAGAGGATAATAGTGCTGCATATTCATTTTTATACAGCTTGATTCTTCCAGATTGGGATGATAGAATTGTGAACTGAAATAACTTTAATCCTTGATCAATGCACCATGCAGTTCTGAATTCCTGACAAAACAATCTTTTCTGTGATACCAAGGGTTGCAGCGAATCATGTATTATCTAGCAAAATTGGTATAAAATGTTCTCATTTATCCCAGATTCAGAGGTTTAGTGGTGTTAGCAGAAGAAAGTTTAAACTGTCATTTTTTAAGCAGCATTGCTTATAAAGTTATGACTTGCTGAATGTTGCTCACTGACTCAGTGTTTTTGGATACTCTGAACTTTCCACTGACTCATATTTAAAACAGCTTCTTCTCAGCTCACAAGACACATGCTCAAATGTAACAACAAAGACCATCCTCTAGATGGCAGAACAACCCTCTTTAAAATGACACTCCTACCTAAAATATTTTTGGCACCTAACCAAGTCAAACACTTTGTCAATATTTATCAAGAAATGTTATGGGCGTGTTCATCCTCCTTTAACAAACTGAACAAATTCAGAAAAAAAGCTTTTATTTATAACTCATTTTTCATTTGTACATATTGTAGTTCATAATCAATGAAAGAATGCTGAAGTTTAATATTAAAATATTATTATATTTTATTGTGGAAAGGGGCTATATATTTGTATCTGTAAGATAAAACATGTTTGTCATATAACTATGCAAAATGAAGTAAACTGATCCTCATTAAATGATAGCAGCAAGTTAAGAAACTGCAAATGCTGCAGCAATACACTTTATTTTCCCTTCAAGGTTACATTAGAGTAAAAAATAGGAAAAAGAAAGAAAAAAAAACAATCTGAGGCCTGAAGGGAAATTCTTCAGTAAGAGTCCAAACTCGCAGCACTGCACTAAAAAAAACATACTCTTCACTTCTTCTTTTTTATATATATTTGATCAGTACCATATTTCAAAAGCAGGAACATTTATAGTGAAATAATCTTAATTTAAAATATCATAAAGAATCCAAAAATTTTACATTATTACACCTGATGCTCGGTGCCTGAGCTTTTATATTTCCCTTTGAATAAAAAAAACACAAAAACAAAATGAAACAACAAAATACATAAAATAATAAAATAGATTAAATGCAAGAAAGGCTTTATGAGGAACAATTAAATGTACTTATTGCAAACTATGAAATCAAACTTTCTGAACTATATTGAACGGTTCTGTTTGAAGAGTTTAAGTAGTTTTCCACATATTTTCATATTCAATTTTGAAATGCAGGTATGCACTCAATGTAAACAAAGCACTTTATTCTGCACATTTTACTTAACAAATCTGTGCGTAAATACATATCAATACATCAAAATTGTTGGACATCTCCATCCAATACAGCTGTTCCATGAAACTCATCATTGTTGACCTAATTTCAGTGACTTCGGCTGTTTCTGCAGGTAAACAAACACACGTGGTAGTTGGCAGCTGTTCACAAATTTTGCAAACAAGTGCATCATTTAAGGACTCATTAACTATCAGTACGAGAAAGAATTGTGTAAAAAATTACGTTTTTTACTTTATGATTTTTTTATTTTAAATTTTTACCAGGCTTCATGACATTGCAGTTATCAAGTCTGGTTATGTGCCTTTAATGTTGCTACAATGTCGACTAAAAGCCTCACATGGTGGTAAGGAAGAAACAAAATATACGAAAAATTAGAACCTAAAAAAACACACAAGGACATAATTTATCTCACAAATTTCGAATTTTTCTATTTTGTTCACATTTTTTTGAATACTATATTATAATAATATTTGGATGCAAATATGATTATCATCAGAGTGATGACAGGGATTTACTACTGAATTCAACTGGGAAAGGTCATCAGTATCTGGTCCAAAAAATGTTCCTTTAAGCAGCAAGCACTGGCCTTTTCATTTTATTTATTTATAATAAACATAAATAAGGGCTTGTTCAGTTGTAGGTTTCGCTACAAGAAAAATTGACTTGGTGTGACAACATAAAGAATAATCAGCCATCGTTTATTTGAATTATTTGTTTGGACAGTAAAGTCACACTAAATCAGAGTCAAATGACCTCCCCTCCCCACTACACACACACACCCACACACACACACACACCAACAACGTCCCAGGCTCACAGTAACCAATAGAATGAGTGGCATTATTTTTTTTAGCAGTAACACCCAGCAAACGTCATCATCCTCCTCCACCCCTCCCCGTGTCCGCCTGTCTGTTTGTGTGTTTGTGCGTCTGTCCTTGTGCATCTTTTTTTGCGTAACCCTGTAGGATAAATCCTCCCTCTCCTCTGCTCGCCTTCTCTTTTTCCATCCCTCTGCACACACACACACACTCACACACACACCCGCACACACACACACTAAAAGGTGCTACTCTTTTTTTGTTTTTATTAAAAACACACACCGACATATTCAAACCCATCCGAGGATTGTTGTTGGTCCACTTTTTCTGGTGCTGAAGAATTTGACATTTTGCCCACATGGAGGATTACCACAAACCCGACCAGCAAACAGTTCAGGCGCTGAGGAACATCGCCAACCGCCTCCGAATCAACTCCATCAAGGCGACCACTGCAGCTGGAAGCGGGTGGGTAATATCCACTTATTTACCCACAGCTTTAGTAATGTGAATGTTTTGCACATGCAAACATATAATATGTTCATACCCTTTGGAACAGTCTATTTTTGTGCTTTCCAGAATGCACAGATTAGGACAGCTGTAGCTGCTGAACTCTGCACACACAGAAACCCACACAAAGACAAAAATGGAGGGGAAGGACCAGAGGGACAATAAATTCTGCATTTGTGTTCCTTTTTTGACAGAATAACCTATAGATTTAAAGTTTTTTGATACATTTAGACAGACTGTAAAGTAAATATTTTATCAGTTGGTTAAATAAAGGCAAAATCTTGGCTTTATTTAAAATAAATTAAGGAACTTATCATACTGGAATCTAACCATGAAACCCATAGGTGGAAAAAAAACCATGAAAATCAAAAATGTTCAGAACAATGTTGCCTAAAAAATGTTCTAAGTCTTCAAAGTATAAATTGTATTTTCCTTCTTCTATGTTCAGGTAATGCACATAGAGATACTTCAGATTTCACAGAACATGAAGAGTAGTTTCAGTATGTTGTGTCTTTATAATAATCACTCATTAAAGCAATAATTACTTTTTAAATACAGTAATTGTATTTATAATAATTTATCTCCAATCGGAAACAATTTACCTTTATTTCTCGGGGCTCTAATTGTTTTTCCAGTTTTCATTCTGTTTTTGTGATTATTTCCAACCTTCTTTAGCTTTCAGATTTATGCCTGAATGTTGCTATTTTAGTTTACATAATGTTTCTGTATCTAAGTATATTGTGAGGCTAACAGTCCCAATCAGTAATTTAAACATGAACTATACATGCTCCTGATGACAAAGATAATGTGGTGTGTGAGAGTTTTTTTGTGTTTGTATTTCTGGGTAACAGCATCACCTTTGTTGTACAGTTATCCCACATCATGCTGCAGCGTGGCAGAGATCATGTCTGTCCTTTTCTTCCACACCATGAAGTACCGCCCTGAAGACCCGAGGAACTTCAACAACGACCGCTTCATCCTTTCCAAGGTGAGCTGCAGTGAGCTGGACATCTCCCCGTGTTTGTATGTATCAATGTTTGAATATTTATCTTTTCCCCTTTTCTCCTCAGGGTCATGCAGCTCCTGCTCTGTACTCCATGTGGGTTGAAACAGGTTTCCTGAAAGAGAGCGATCTGCTCAGTTTGTGCCAGGTTGACTCGACTCTGGAGAGCCACCCGACCCCTGTGAGTTACACTTCCACGCTCAGGGATTCACCCAAACACAAGGGAATCGCTTAACACTGCTCCCTAATGACACTTGCAATGTTTGCACATTTCAGAAGCAACAATTTGTTGATGTTGCCACCGGATCGTTGGGGCAGGGTCTTGGTGTGGCCTGTGGAATGGCTTACACTGGGAAGTACTTTGATAAATCCAGGTAATCCATCTTAAATTTGTGCAAAATAAATAAAAGACACATAGACAATTTGTAGCATGAACAATTCTTTGGGGGGAGAAAGGTAAGGGATAAATACAGACATGATGTTCTGAATAATATACATTTATTGGGTAGTATTTAGGGTTCAGCTCTGCAGAATGCTCTCCTCTAACGCTTTTGATGAGGATTTTCCACAGTCAGTGGCTGTGTGCTGCAGCTACACGCTCCACACTCACAATTCTTCTGCTCTAATAATCACAGCAGCAGCTGAATTCGTATCTCAATTATTTTTTATCATCCGAGCAGATTCCATCTCAGAATCAAAGTCAGATATTGAGCTGATAGCTATTGAACGGGTCTGCATTTTTCTTATTGGCACAATGTTTATTTTTATTTCAGGATATTTCGACTTTTCTGTCAGTATTTTAAAATATGCTCATAATGCACAAATGAAATCGTCTTGTCTTGTTCTGCACCTCAGTTATCGTGTGTACTGCCTGCTGGGGGATGGAGAGATGTCAGAGGGCTCGGTCTGGGAAGCCATGTCATTTGCCTCCTACTATCAGCTTGACAACTTGGTGGCCATCATGGACATCAACCGTTTAGGCCAAAGTGACCCTGCACCCCTGCAGCATCATGTAGAGAAGTACCAGCGGCGCTGTGAGGCTTTCGGGTAATAAATCTCAAGTGGAGGCTGTCAGTTTAAAACAGCGATGGTGGAATTTAACCAAAAAATTAAAAAAAAAACTAATTTATGCATGTATGATGTGCAACATACAGTTTGTGACTAAATGTGTGTGTCTCTGTGTGTGCTTAGCTGGCATGCCATCATTGTGGATGGACACAGTGTGGAAGAGCTTTGCAAGGCTTTGAGCCAGCCACGCCATCAGCCCACTGCAATCATCGCTAAAACCATCAAGGGCAAAGGCATTCCAGGTAATTGTTTGTCCTTCCTCATCTGGAAATAAAATCTCAGAACATCCATATCAAAGCACTGGTGATAACAAATAAAAAAAAGAAAACATTTTCTGTAAGTTTTAATATAATGTTTCATGTTGTTTCAGCTGCTGAGGATAAGCTGGGCTGGCATGCCAAAGCTTTGCCTAAAGACATGGCTGAGATGGTTATGAAGGATCTGCAGAGCCGGATTATGAGTAGCAGTAAGCACCTGTACCCACCCACCCCCATCGAGGACTCCCCACCTGTCAGCCTGAGGAACATCAGGATGCCGAGTGCTCCCAGCTACAAGGCTGGAGAAAAGGTTTGCACAAATATAAACTCCCTTTAACTCTTCTTTGAACAAAGGAATATGTCTTCACAAGCAACCAGAACAAATCAACAAAGGTGGGACCAGTTCTGTATTTTATAGGCTATAAATAAACTTCAAGTTTAAATTCATAAAACTCTTCATGGCTGCTGTTTAATGAAATGGATTGTGAGGACTAAAGCAAAACCTAACTTAGGTTAAACAGCCTTTGGGCTTATATTAGAAAATATACTCAATCTAAGCAGACAAAATGATGGCTGACAGCTGACTGTTTTTTTTTTTTTTTTACAGATTGCTACTCGTAAGGCCTATGGAATGGCCCTGGCCAAGTTGGGTCGCTACAATGAGCGACTTGTGGTTCTGGATGGAGACACCAATAACCTCACCTGCTCCGAGATCTTTAAGAATGAGCATCCTAACCGCTTTGTTGAGTGCTACATCGCTCAACAGAACATGGTACGACCCTCAATGATACTCAGTGTTAAAGCCATTGTTGCAAAGCTAGAAATTTTATTTTATGAGGCTATGTAATACTTTAGTCTTGTGCACTTTTTTCCACTTTATAAACACATTTGGAATTATTTTTCCTTGTTTGTTCTGGGTTCTGATTGTATATGATAAGCACAGTCTACTGCAATCTGAGTTTATATTAAAACAATAAGCACAAAGCCCATAAGCCTTCTTATGGTGGATGCTTAGAGAACTATATTTTTTGGGTCATTTACACTAATTTTTTCTTTTTCTTTTTCTTTTTTTTAATCAATCAGACTGATTCTTTTTCCTGTTGTGGCTTCGCAGCAGCAGCTAAGTGTAATGTAGGTCAGGCATGCATATGATGATAAGCAGTCGTGACAAGTGTATTCAGAAGTAAAATATTAATCAGTGCAGAGGACGAAACCATCTGGCTCAACGCATAAGAACAAGTCAAAAGCTAAAGGGTGTGATAACAGTGGCTGATAGAAATTAGATTTTAAAAAATCTCAGTATTAAAACTAGTCCATGAAATGCATCTAATTTTACTGTTCAATAGTATTTTTAATATGGTATAATTTTTTTCAGCAATATTATAGTTTTTTGCTCAATGTTGCTTTTGTCAATGTATATAAGTTATGAGACTGTGGAAAGTCTTATGGAAAGGAAATGATCTGTGAGAAGAGGTATGCCACTGATTCTGCCCATTTGGTAAAGTAAGCTGCAGAGATTTGTGGAAAACTCCTCTCATTCACTCTTAGCTTTGGTTCAAAGAGACTTGGGGTTTTGCTACAGATATTTGGCCTTCTGGGGAATCTGTTTGTGTGATTTCTATTCATCTCACTTTTTTATCATATACATTCTGTCATAAAGGCACTAAGAAACAATCATTTCCTTTCCCAGGTCAGTGTTGCCATGGGATGCGCTGCCCGGGAGAGGAACGTGGTGTTTGCCAGTACTCTTGCTTCCTTTTTTACTCGTGCCTATGACCAGATTCGCATGGCAGCCATTTCAGAAAGCAACATCAACCTGTGTGGCTCCCACTGTGGTCTATCCATTGGTTAGTAAACTGCTGATGATAAGCCACAGTCCTTCCCATCAAACGAACCCTCAAAAAATTCACCTTTGACCCTTCACACTGACTCCTATCACTTTTCCTTCTTCGAAGTGTATTCACAGAAACCCAGATCAATTAAAAATAATTAGAAAATGTTTTTCGTGAATGTGCTCTTTCCTTCTAATGCTGTGTTTCCCTTACTGTGTGTGCACCCACTGGCCTTTCAGCCTTGACTCTATCCTCCCCTTCTTCTCCCTTTGTGTCTGCCCTGGAAGCTGTCAGCAGGGAACCAAGTGTCCCTTTGTTAGTCCAGGTAGCCTGCGTCCAGTCTGGCCTTTATCCTCCTGCATGCATCAGCTCACCCAACCATGAAATTACCTCTAAGGACGTCCTTAAACCTTTAAAATAAACAATAAATGTTGACCTTACAGGAGAAGAAGGCCCCTCTCTGATGAGTCTAGAGGACATGGCCATGTGTCGAGCCCTTCCTACAGCTACCATTTTCTATCCCAGTGATGGTGTGTCCACAGAAAAGGCTGTGGAACTGGCTGCAACCACAAAGGTATTTAAAATGCCACTCCATAGTTTCTGCATTGAAGCCCCTATCTGAAATATTGTTCCTTAAGTTGTGTTAATATTCATGTCAATTTCTCCATTTAATAAGGGTGTTTGCTACATTCGAACCAGCCGCCAAGACAGCCCCATCATCTATAACAGCAATGAGGACTTCCATGTTGGACAGGCAAAGGTAAGGACGTTGTTTGTACTTATTTTATGATTTAACGGCTGCGTCCAAAAAGACACATGAAACACAATAACTGAGGATAACACTGCTTTGGTCAGGTGGTGTTTCAGAGCAAGGAGGACCAAGTGACTGTGGTTGCAGCAGGAGTGATGGTGCATGAGGCCCTTGCTGCAGCTGAGCATCTCAAGAAAGGTACAGGCCAGTAAAGGACAAAAGTTGTAATAGAAAAACATAAGATCATGCATCACATATCCTACCAACAAGTCTCATTTGGTGCAAAAATATAAACATTTAACTAAAGTTAACTAAAAAAAAACAACAACTTTACTCTGATGAGACAATTATCAAAGAATCAAATGCTTTAAGAACATGTATAAAAGGTTTCCATTTTATTTTCATCTTACAACTTTTTTCTTGCATAAACAGTGCTTGCATGATTAGGTGGGCTAAAGAATATGTGCATTTGTATTAAAACTGTTGCAGATAAAGTCTCTCTAATAATATTAACCACTGGTTCTGGCATTTTTGAGAAGAACCTAAGAATCTCTGACATGAATGCTTAGTTGGAAGAATTGTTTACCATGGTAAACTATGTGTTGTTTTGCTCCACTAAACCTGTCTTCCAGAGAGGATCTCTGTGAGAGTGATCGATCCCTTCACGATCAAGCCTCTGGACAATAAAACCATCATTGACCATGCACGTGTCACCAGGGGAAGAATCCTCACTGTTGAAGACCACTACTATGAAGGTAGGTTTCCAAAAATGTTGTTCTTGCTGCTCAGCTTTTGCATATTTAATGACCATCACCGACCCACCGGTCTTAACACACATATTGCTGCTTAGGACCCTGCCATTGGTTCATGTCATTGGGTGTGTTGTTTTTTCTATTGGCTTAGTGTCGCAGATGTGCTGTGTTGGCGTTTACTCATTGGCTGAGGCTAAGCTGCTTTGTTGCGTGCCTTCATTGGAGGCAAGGTGCTGTGGTGCGTTTTGCAAATGTGGGAGCCAGAGAGCAGAGTGCTGTCAGATTTCCTTAAATGAACATGTGCCCATGGGGCTGACTGTGACCTAGATAGCAGACTTGCCCTGTGCCTCACAAGAGAAAGGAAAAAAAGAATGCCATAAACCACACCGGACAAAGAATATTCAGCTGCTGTAGTTAGTCTGGGACCATTTTTTTTTAATTGTTTAATTTAATGTTCTATGATTCAATAAAATCCACAGGTGGTCTCGGGGAGGCAGTGTCCTCAGCAGTGGTCAACGAGTCTGGATTCAGTCTGCATCGCCTGGCTGTTTCTCACGTCCCCCGCGGCGGCAAACCTCACGAGCTCCTGAAGATCTATGGCATCGACCGAGATGCAATTGCCCAGGCCATTCGGAAGATGCTCAGCAGCGCCGCGAATGCCAAGTAACTTTCTTTCAGCCCCACCCACCCATCTAATGACACTCCTGCAGATGAAGATAAGCAGTTACCGACATTTTGGAATCACAACACCTTGCTCTTTAAAGTCGTTCACCGTGAATACCCTCTGAAAAAGTGTGCAGAAGTATTGTGATTTGTGCAGTTCACCTTGAAGTAGACTTCCACTTACCTTTTGTGCTTTCATCACACCCCCCACACACACAGAGAAATACACGATCTCTGTAACAAGCTTATCTCACTCATAATCTTTACATTATCCCGGATCTAGTCTAGAAAATATTGCCCTTTCCTGACGTTGTCGTTGGTGGATGATCACTGTATGAAACAATCCTTTGTTCGATCTTCAACATGTGTTTTGCTCATGTGTTTGTAGCCCCTTTCACTGGGGTGGGGCCCAGTTTTAAAGTTGGTGTTTATTGTGGCAACAGTGTCAGAAAGAAGCAAAGTTGATTGTTGTGCGTAGAAGATAGTGAAAAATAAAATCAAACAAATGTAGCGAGGCCATGAAGAGGAGACACACAAAACCACAAGTCCCATAATAAGATTTCAGTTTTTATGATTTAAAAAGGGATTTTTTTTCAGTTTTGATTTATTATTGAGTTTTGAAGCACACCCTAAACAAACACACCTCAGGGCTACAGGTCCACTCAGTGCTGACTGAAAATAGGACTCACAGGCTGTGACTATAAAAGTAGATTGGTTGCTAGATATGTCTGACTTGTGAAAAGAAGAACAAACACCTTCTCTTTGTTACTTGAAATTTTGTATGTCCCATACTTTCAGGTAATAAAGCCCTCTGCATTTGACTTTGAAAGCTTGTGGTGATGTCTTTTTAAAACAATAGTTCAGATGTTTTGAACCGGGTTTCTGTAGAAAGGTTATGAATAATTAATATCTAACCTGTTGCAGATAGCTCTTTGAACGGCCTCAGTTTGGAGAAATACAGATTAATTCTGACTGGATGGACGTACTCATGGCTACTCTGAGCGTGGCCAAGACCAAAGTGGATTGGTGCCGTCACAGAACAAGTCCGGTCTTAAATATTTCACATTGGTTCATGTGAACAGTATGTTTTAAACTTTTACACGAGTTAATTTTGCAGTACACAGTTGTTAACATAGAATTCTGTGCACAAAAAGCAGCAGATATCTACAGCAGGTAAGATATTAATTGTTCATAACTTTTCTACAAAACAGCATAGAACACAATACATTCATTAAAAAAATTAATCACATGTCATCATTGTTTGTGTCATATATTATTTATTCCTATATTTTACATCTCTGACCTCATAAATACATTTATTCAATTAGAAAACGACCATCTGAAGATATAACAACAGCAATAACATCCATCCATCCATTCAGACATCCATTTTCTTTACATGCTCTTTTTTCTGGGTTGCAGGGACAGCAATAACAACAATAATAATAAAGTTATAAAAATATCATTATGTTTTATGAAGACAGATGATGTCCTGACATCTCTGACTCTTAATCTTACCAAACACTAGTTTGCTCTTTGGCCTTTATGACTAAATTAATTGCCTCTATAATCTGTAAACTCGTTCTACCTCCAGGCACTCTGTTTCTGTCTCAGCTTCCTGTTTGGGAAAGACAGAGAAACTTTTTAGATCTTTTTATTTGATCCTAGTAATACATGAAAAGATGCCAAATCTAACACATCATAAAGTTTCAATAATAGCTTTCGATCTCCATGAATGATCAACAAAATTAAAATCAGCTTTTCAGATACTTACCTCAGACAGCTGTATTTTCGTTTAGCTCCTCTTAGTGCAAACATTATGATTCCACATCCATAGGACAGTGTGTAAACTGAAAGAGAGCACCGTGTTTTGTTTTTCTTTTCTTTGAACACAGGAAACACAATTTTCTCAAGGTATTTTCATATCTTTCATGCAGCACTAACATGTGGTGTGGGTTTGTGGTACTCACCGTGATACGACCTAAGGTTCAAGATGGCAACAAAAATCGCAAAACCAAGTCCCCAGCATGCATCTGAAGAGAGGTGGGTAATGACAGAGCTTTCAGCCAGCCAGAAATATTAATATTACTTCCTTCAAGGCATAATTATTATAAAATATTAAGGGTTTTATTTAATGCAACATTGTTAATTTCAGAAATGATTTATGCCCCATTAAAAATTAGAAGTTATTTTAAATCAAATAAAGAATATAGTCCTTTAAGAAACTACACACAGAACTGAGGGTCTGTACCTCTTTTGTCATAGGGAGGGCCTTTACATCCTTTAGTGTGGGCTGGCAGCTCTGAAAAGAAACCAAAACTATCAGTCTCAAAACTCTAAAGGTAACTGTACCAACTAACATGTACCATTAGATTAAAGGGAAAAAATAGGACAGAAGTATTGAAAGTAAAAACAACCAAAAATCCTTTTACCTAAAGTTACACCCCAAACTTCAAATGCTACAGTAAAAAACACACCAAGAACTGAAGGAACTGTGAGTGCTGTAAAGAAAACACAAAGAGACTATTAAGGACTCTATTCTACAATTAAACATTTCATTTTAACAAAACAGACAAATAGGATTAGTTGAAATGAAAGTTGTTGAATAATAATAATTATTTTTTTACCAAACTGTGTGCAGAATATACTTACAGTAAAAGGGCCTATAGAGTGCCATGCCACATCCCAGACCAAAACAGACTGAATAAAAATGGTAATATTTGTCTAAAAATGTCCAGAAAAATCAGTTAAAAACGAGTAACATCTTAAAACTTAAAAATAAATTTAACTGAGGAACTTTGTGCCACCACCAGACAATTAAAAAAAAGGAACTATGTCATAAGTTACATACAGTGCTGGTAGAAGTCATATACATGATTTCCTTTATTTCCCTGAAAGAGAAGTAAGACACAAAGTTTTACAGATAAACAAAAAGCAGAGAGAAAGAGAGAGGGACAGAACCACAGAGGGCACCAAGAATGAAGTAATATTATAATATAACATGACATCAGTAGGGTTAGAGTGAATTAACATTACCACAAATCAAATGAAGCCTTGAAAACCAGGTGTACATACCATCTGAGTTTAACTCCAGCCGAGCTGATTCTCCAGACAGGTTCAGCGGCAACAAAGCAATCAACATCTATAGCTGACAACTTCCTCTAAGCTGGTCGAACTACTCTGCCAAGTGCTGTAGCAAAAAGGAAAGTCCCTGATAAGCTTGTTTTGCTTTCATATTTACGTCAGTGTTTGATTGACTTATAATTGTATTGTTTTAAAGCTTAAAAACGATGAAGAAAAGTTTTATAATCTGACAGATTAAATAGTCTGCCTTTAAGGGTCAAACTCAGTCAGAGCTCTTCAGTCACTTCAGCTAAAAATTTGTGAACATATTCCCCTGCTTGCCTCTTTTTACTGACTTCAGGTCTGATTTATTCACAAATAATTTGTTGCACACTTTGAAAGCCTTAAATCGTCTCTTCCCTAAATACGTTGACTCTTTGACCTGGTAATTAACCTCCTGGACACTGAGATCTGAAGAAGGTGCTCCTCAAAGGCAGCGTAGGTCTTTTTCTTTAACGGCTCAATGTCATTTTTAATTCATATTAACAATTACCCATTAAAAGAACTTTATAAGTCCTGACCAAAGTGAGAGCAGACATGAACTATTTCTCACTAGTGACACAACAAGAGTTAAATTAAAAACAATATTTGTGGATTTTCTTCCTCTAAAGTAATTAATAACCCTATTAATACAGACAATACGCCACACTATGGAAGCCCATTTCTGCCACTCTGAAGGAAAAAAAACAAGATCCTCTATACTATAATTACAAGATATTATAATTGCATTTGTTTTAAAACAATCTCTAAGTCCTAAATATGAAATATTATTGCAAAATATGACTTATCATAGTTATGAAGTACTTACTCATAATTATGACATACCATTGTAGAATTAAGAGATACTGACACAAAATTATGTTACATCTAAAGAAAAAAATAAGTATCTCATCATTATAAAATACAATCGCATCACTATGATTTAGCATCTCATTACTATGACATATACTATCTTGAAATTATGATTTAGCATCTCTTAATTATTATCTATCACATATTTGTGCAATACTATCACAAAACTTCTACTTTAATAATCATAATTTTTAGATAGCATTTAATAATTATGACTTGGAGATTTTTTTATATTAAGGTGGCGGAAAGGGACTTCTATACAATCATATTCCTTGAGAACTGCATACATAAATACAGTGATAACTAGAGAGAATAGTTATGTATTTATGTATGTATTAATTTTTATTTAACTGTTATCCTAGTTGGCGCAACCTGGCCGAATTTTTAATATCTTTAAAAAAGTCAATTTGTGAGAGTAAAAAAAAAAACAAAAAACCTTTATCGTCGACATGTTGTAATTCTGTTTTCCAACCACTAGATGGCAGCGTTGCAGCGGCTTCTTCCGGCCGTTCTCAGCATCTTCTCAAAGTCACGCTAAGCATTCTGGTACTTGAAGTCAATTTAGAAGCTGCACTCGTTAGTCTTTGCGGCAATAGCGTCTCACATAAAACTACAATTCCCTTCGCTGTCGCAAAGATTTGAATACCATAAGGAGAGAGCTTTTTCCAAGCGATGATCTCAACTGAAGTTTCCTCTGCCAGCCTCATGAAGAGACACAGGAAAGTAGTCGAGAATGATAAAAGTATCCCTAGTTTGAACGTTTCGTCGATGTCCGTGGCGGGGAAAAGGCACGAGGAGCTGGACGCCATTCAGACAGTGATAATGCGCTTCAAACAAAGACAGCACTGATTTGTGGTCTTGCTTTTCTTTTTTTCTGCACTCCTCCTCCTGTGCTAGTATTAGCCAGACGGACCCGTCGGGGCTGGGTCCCGTTACCGTTGGGCTCGCCAAGGTTTCCCCATGGAGGAGCAGGACTATCCCGAGGGGGTGCTGGTGACAGAAGCTGGGCCGCAGTGGCTCCGAGCCGAAGTGGAGCGTCTGGCCCGGGAGCTCCGAGAGACGACACACGAGAAGATCCAGGCGGCAGAATATGGGCTGGCGGTGCTGGAGGAGAAACAGCAGCTCAAGCAGCGATTTGATGAGCTGGAGACGGAGTACGAGGCGGTTCGACAGGAGCTGGACCAGCTGAAGGAGGTAACCCGAGGTCAAAGCCACGCAGACAGATATTTCAAGTGTTGGCTGACAGTCATCTGTAACCTTATGTGTGAATATCAGGCTCTGTAAATGAGCTCAACTGTTAGTGCCAACACATGTAAAACAAGGTGAAACTCTCATGCCTAAATGCATATTATTCACACAATCCTAATCTGATGTATTCCTGCAACAGTGTTTTTTTTTGCCTTCAGGGATTACAAAAAAAGTGCACAGTCTTTGATCACTTGCCCATACTTGCTCTTGGAATGTGAGGACTGAAGCCATCTAATCATATTAGACCCCAGCATGTTTTATTAAACCTTTATACTTATATAGTTGGTTTGTCTTTAGGGCCTAAAAATAAACAGCTGTAATTTACAAATGTTGCAAATATTTCAAGTTTTAAGCGAGATAATATCTCTTAATCATGTTTATTCCCCTAACTTCCATTTTTTTTACATTTCCTGATTGTTTGCTTGGGAAAACATTTGCAACTCATAACCACAACTAACCTCTAGGCTCCTTGAATTTTCTTTAATTATATCACTCCTCTGTAGCTCTCATTTAGACCTGAATATCTTTCCATTCAGCTCAGGCGGTTTAGTCCTTGTCGTTTAATTTCTGTTGAACATAATCAACGGAAAGTGTGTAAGACACACAATAAATTGCGTAAATTGTACAAAAATGCCAGCGAGTTTCAATCATGGCTTTTACTGCGTCTTTTTTCCTCCACTTTTCAGTTACTAATATTGTGCTTTTAACATCAGTGGTATGAAACAAACACAATCACGTCAATCAGCTGACGGTGGCTTTATGGTCTGCATGAAGACACATTTATTGTGTCATGTGTTTGAAGTTCCTAAATCACGGTTGCACCAAATTATTTGTGCTAGAGGTTAGCACAGCTTCCTCCATCCGTTTGTGTTAAAGACTTTCTGACTGAAATGTAAAAACCAGCGCATCCACCTCCATTTCACTGCTCTCACTCTATACTCATGACTGCTCCCCAACACATCTATCCAGGACCATTTTTAGGTTCGCTGGTGATGCAACCAGTGGAGGATGAATCTGAGCACAGGGAAGAAATGGAGAGACTGGCAGCATGGTGCTCGGAAAACAACAAAAAACAAAGGAAACGGTAACTGATTTCAGGAGAAAAAGAAATTCTGACACTCCCCCTCTTCACAAATGAAGCCAGAGTAGAGAGAGAGTGCGGACGTTTTAATTACTAGGGCTGTACATATTCAAGGATCATTCCTGCTCAGCCGCTGTCAAAGGAGCACATCAACGTCAGAGTTCCCAGCAGTAGAGATGTAGAGATGATACTGCAGGAGGTTTTCTACAGGACAACTACAGAGAGCATCCCCACCTACTGCATGTCCATGTGGTACATGGACTGCCCAGCTGTAGACAAAGAGGCTCCGCAACACAAAATCCAAATCACTGTCTGTCCTCTGCTGTCTCTGAAAGCTCAGGCCACCTCAGTTCAGTTGCAGAGATGGAAACATCATTAAAGACCCTTCCCACCCTGGCTACCATCTCCTTCAACTTTTACTATCTGGTAGCTGCTACAGGTCTGCTAATGAGACACACCATCAGTTTTGTTCTCACCGCCCCCAGAACAATAAATAATCACAGAACCAAGAGGGTTTAATGGTGCGATCCTGGTTTAACGCTGCTATTCTGACACTCGCTACTTCCACTTCAACATGTAAATCTTTTTATCTTTTTTGTGCCTCTCTTTCTCTTCTCACATGGTCTATACACAGTCAGTGTGTCTTATGTTGTTTTCTTCCCCTTATTTCATCACTATAGTGCATTTTCTAAAATTTCTGTTTGAACCTGTCAGTTGCAAAACAGCCAGTTTTACTTGGCCATGCAGGCTGAAAAAGATAATCCCAGACTGATACAAATTGAAATAATTTTGTAAGTAGGCAATGACTGTTTAGGTTCCCTTCAATAATGAAAGAAGAAATAACTTTAGCCTCTAAAATCTTAACTTGTGGGAAAATAAGGTCACATTTCAAGACAGAAGTTTGGATTTTCCCCTCTGTTCAGTGCAGTCTGAGTTTCTTGCAACCAGTTCGTCACTAGAGGAACCGCTCCCTGAAGGACTTCCATATAGGCTTTTTTTAGCTGTTGTACTCAGTCGTGTCTATCCAATGAAAGCACTTCCATTTCTCACTTAAATAATTCAGTGTAGTGGGTTTGTTTTTACTGTTAACTCACTGCTCACATCATGGCTTTTCTCTTGTAGCTGCAAACTCAGTAAATGAAAAACGTTTTTAAACCGTTAACAAATGTGCTTAAATGGTTTTGAAGTTATTTACACATGACTATAAAACTACATATTACTTATCAAGTATATTAATGTTACAAGTGAAGTCAATACAAGCAACTCAATTTCTTTCCACTAAATAAAGCTCTGGAGTTGTATAGACACAAGTTGTGTCTGCATTACATTATTCATATTGTTAAAACAGCCACTAGGGAGCACAAGCTAGTGTATCTCTCATGCCGGTCCCAAGCCCAGGTAAAGAAGGGCATCTGATGTAAAACAAACATACGAGCTCTTCCAAGTGATACCATACCTGATCGGTTGAGGCCCGGGTTAAGAACGACCGCCACCGGTGCTGTTGACAAACAGGGTGCCGTCGGACATTGTGCTGCTGTTAGTCGAAGACCACAAGGAGGGAAACGTGCCAGGAGACAGAGGGAGAAGAGGAAAGACAAGAGTGTAGGACTGAGGGTAGCAACTCTAAACGTAGGGACAATGACAGGCAAAGCCAGAGAGCTGGCTGACATGATGCAGAGCAGGAAGGTAGATGTATTATGTGTACAGGAGACTAAGTGGAAGGGCAGCAAGGCTCACAGCATTGGGCCAGGGTTTAAAATGTTCTACCATGGTGTGGATAGGAAGAGAAATGGAGTAGGGGTGGTCCTGAAGGAGGAGTTAGAAAGGAATGTAGTCGAGGTGAAAATAGTGTCAGACAGGGTGATGTGTCTGAAGGTAGAAGTAGGTCTGATGCTGAATGTTGTCAGTGGTTTTGATCCACAAGTTGGATGGGATGCAGAAGAGAAAGAGACATTCTACAAAGATCTCGATGAAGTGATAGAGAGTATTCCCAAGGAGGAGAGAGTGATGATCGGAGCAGATCTGAATGGACATGTTGGTGAAGGAAACGGAGGAAATGAGGAAGTGATGGGCAGGTTTGGTGTCAAAGAAATAAACCAGGAAGGACAGATGGTGGCAGATTTTGCCCAGAGGATGGAAATGGCTGTAGTCAACACCTAGTTCCAAAAGATGGAGGAACACAGGGTGACCTGTAAGAGTGGAGGCAGGAGTACACAGATGGACTACATCCTGTGTAGAAGAGGTAACCTGAGGGAGATGGTGGACTGTAAGGTTGTAGCAGGGGAGAGTGTGGCCAGACAGCATCAGATGGTGGTGTGTAGGATGACTGTTGTATGAAGAGGAGGAAAAGAGTAAAGGCAGAGAAGAGGAGCAAATGGTGGACACTGAGGAATGAAGAATGTTGTGAGGAGTTCAGAAAGGAGCTGGTAAGAAAGAATTTCCAGATGACTGAGCTACTACAGGCACAGTGATTAGAGAAACAGGAAGGTACTTGGTGTGTCATCTGTGATTGACACACAGATGACACACCATCTGTGTGTCATCTTTTAAAGTTGTAGGTCGTTTTTAATTGAAAAAAAATGAGAAATGAACAAAAGTAACTCAAAATTTTAGTTGAACTTTTAGGTAAACTTTGATAATTACATGCTGTAAATGTAAACAGAAAAGAACAAACTACAAAAAAAATATATTTATGGTTCTGCGTATGCACTTAAAAACAGGTTTGTTTTTCCACATTACAGTGAGTTTGTCCGTCTGTCTTTCTGTCTTCAGGCCTTTGGACACGCTTACTCTACCCACAGGAAGGTGGCAGCAGATGGTGAAAGCAGGGAGGAGTCGTTGATCCTGGAGTCTGCCAGCAAAGAGGCTCTCTACCAGCAGAAGGTCCTGGATTTGCAGAATGAGCTCCGACAGGCCAAAGCGTCCCTGTCCAGTGCGCAAGCAGAAAACGATCGTCTATCAGCTATTGCCCTTGAGACTAGAGAGGTAATTTATTCTTCTGTCCTGGTATTTAGAATTTAATTTAAATAAACCTGATTTAACTCAGTGATTTTTCTGAGCAAGATCAGCTGAAAGCATGACTGATCAGAGCGGCTACATGATGAAGTGAACCAAGGAAGTGTTAATGTGGTGAAACAATTAAAGAATATACTAGGGGTTAAAGTTGTCAGTATGGGTGCTTGTAACAAAGAAAGAACAAAGAAAGGGTCTGTCTTAAGCTTAAAAGCCCTCAACAAGTGACACAAAGGATGTCCTCTACTGAGTCTTTTTGTCTGAATTGCTTCCTGCCAAGGTCCTGCTCCAGCGGTATGTGAAACATGCTGTAAGGATGATCCTAATTTCAGCCACACTGTGGAAAGCACTGCAATTATGTAGTCTGCACTGTTGACACTAAAATACATCCAGTGACAGTGACTATAGATTTTAATGAGCTTTTGTTTATACCATTTGCAATAACGGTCTGTTGTCCTTTTGTTGTCCTCCTCTGTCTTGTGTGCAGAACTCAGAGCTGGCAGAAATGCAGCGCTGTCAGCTGCGAGATGACATTAGGGAGTATAAAGTTCGGGAGGCTCGGCTGCTGCAGGACTACACTGATTTGGAGGAGGATAATATTTCTCTTCAGAAACAAGTGTCTGTGCTGCGACAAAACCAGGTGAGACAAACGGGGTAAAAAAATAAGCCTGTGCTGAATCTCATCTAAGCTGTAGAAATTTTTTTATTTTTAAATGGTACTCTGTCTAGTTTATGATTAAAATCAAAAAGAGATCATTTCAAATTGGACATTGTTACTTGTTTGTTCTTTAGATTATATTTTTAAACATTTGCAAACACTATACCTCTCAAACTTATGAATAAAAACCACCTTTTCACAATTTTTTAACCGTTTTGTTTTGAAAACCTGTGATTTTTTTTTTTTTTCCATTTGCAAAAAAAACAATGGACACTATTATTTTCAATAAAATAATTTCCTGATTTATTAAACTTTTTGACCATGTGCATAGGTGGAGTTTGAAGGTCTAAAGCATGAGATCCGTCGTCTGGAGGAGGATGCCCAGTGCCTGCAGAGCCAGCTGGACGAAGCCATGCGTCTGAGAGAAATCGCTGAGCGGCAGCTGACAGAGGCTTTAGAGACCATCAAGACGGAGCGCGAGCAAAAGGCCGCCCTGCGAAAGGAGCTCTCCCATTGCATGACCATCGGCGGCTCTGTGTACAGCAGCTCTTTTAACGTTTTCACCGATAACCCCAAACTCCACGAGGATCCCTCCTCCATCCTTGAACCGGACAACGATGATCTGATCAGAGGCTTCGAGAACGGCTTGATCAAGTCGAGTGACAGCGATGAAGACAACAGAACGTTAATGAACAAGAGAGGAGGGGCCTTCAAACCCGCTCCGAGCTTGGTGGACGACCTGCTGAGTGAGCTCAACATCTCAGAGATACAGAAACTGAAACAACAGCTTGCACAGGTACAAGATACAGAAGACGGTTTACTTTCTGAATACAATGCATTGCCTGAAACCATGTTTTTCAATTTCTTTAGTCAAAAGCCAGTTTACCTGTCAGCTCTGATTAGAAACCATGATGTTAGGCAAATACTGAATTCTGTAATTGCATTGCTTCATGATAATAGGCAAGATCTTCCAGTTAGACTTTCAGTTCTAAACTAATTTTTAGGCCTAGCATGTTTCTAAAGTGAGTAATCAAAGCAAGGGGAATGCATTCAGATCCTGAGTTTACAACTGATTACACACCTTTCTTTATTAATTAAGTACACATAAAGAAAAATTTGACCAAGTTTATTATCGGACACATCTTTATTATTTGTCGGGCTCTTCTTCTCTCCCTTAGGTTGAACGTGAAAAAGTGGCCCTGATCAACTCACTGCAGGAGAGCCAAAAGCAGCTGGAGCAGGCCTATGGCACCGTGTCTGAGCAAAAAGAAACTGTCAACAGACTGACTGAAAATCTAAGTGCAATAAGGAAACTTCAGGCTAGCAAGGAGCGCCAGTCTGCCCTCGACAGCGAGAAAGACAGGGACAGCCACGATGACGGCGACTACTACGAGCTGGACATCAACGGCCCGGAGATCCTGCAGTGTAAGTACACCGTGGCTGTTTCTGAAGCTGGGGAGCTGAGGCAAGAGCTGAAAACGCTGAGGGCACAGTACGAGGAGTGTCGAACGCAATATGAGGAGGAGCGAGCACGGCTGGAGAGTGAGGTCCAAGACTTGAGCTCAAAGCTGTTCTCGCTGGAGAAGATGAGCCAAGCGGATAAAGCGGAGGTGTGTCGTCTGGAGAAGGAGCTCCGTCTGGTTAGCGAGGCTGCGGGAGAATCACTTGGAAGTCTTAACGTTGCCCAGGATGAACTCATAGCTTTCAGTGAAGAGCTGGCCAATCTGTACAACCACGTGTGCATGTGCAACAACGAGACCCCGAACCGAGTCATGCTTGACTACTACAAGGAAGGCAAGGCCATGGTGAGAAGGGGGCAAGAAGGGAAG
Organism: Kryptolebias marmoratus; assembly: GCF_001649575.2. Taxonomy (NCBI): domain Eukaryota; kingdom Metazoa; phylum Chordata; class Actinopteri; order Cyprinodontiformes; family Rivulidae; genus Kryptolebias; species Kryptolebias marmoratus. The sequence goes on along the minus strand of NC_051433.1, from coordinate 13,112,065 downwards.
GAGAACCAGACTGTACTCCTCACCAGTGGGCTGATCAGTGAGAACGGAAGTGGAAGCTCAGATTCCAGCAGCGCCACTGTTACAGCATCTCCAGCCCCAGAGCCCCGCCCAGAACCCATGAACATCTATAACCTCGTAGATATCATCAGGGACCAGATCCGCCACCTGCAGCAGGCAGTGGACCGGACGACAGAGCTGTCCCGTCAGAGACTCGCTAGTCTGGAGCTGAGCACCGTGGCAGACAAAGACAAAGAAGCTTGCATGGAAGAGATCCTCAAACTCAAGTCCCTGCTTAGCACCAAAAGGGAACAAATTGCTACTCTCCGAGCTGTGCTCAAGGCCACCAAACAGGTCAGAGGAGAGCTCTATGAATTGCAAATATGTGTGTTCATGTGTATGCATGTGTGCCGTGTGAGAGGATGGAAATTATTTAGTTCAATAATTGATTTTTTTTTTCTACATTTAGACAGCAGAGGTTGCTCTGGCCAACCTGAAGAGTAAGTATGAAAGTGAGAAGGCCATGGTGACTGAGACGATAAGGAAGCTCCGTAACGAACTCAAGGCTCTGAAAGAGGATGCAGCTACATTCTCATCCCTTCGAGCCATGTTTGCTACAAGGTAAGGTGTGATCTCTGTAAACATAATGACCGACATCCCTTTTATTCTGACCAGCATGAAAGTGTTCATACTTACATCAGTAAATAAAATGTCTGTTGTGTTCATTAAACACAGATGTATGAAAAGTGACTAAAAATAACCTGTTTAGTCAAATAAAACAAAATATCACTCTTAGTCAGATAGTATGATAAAATGTCTGGATTTTGTTTTTTTCCCCCAGCATTTCGAAACATTTAACCCCCTTTGCTGATTCTCCTTATCATTTTGTTTGTATGTGTATATAATGAAGACACAAAGCATTGTGGGAAAAGTTTGATGTAATACTCAGGCAGACAGCAGGGAACTTATCCTGCCATCTGGAAAATATTGGAAAAATAGAGAAAACATGACCAACTCAAGACCAACTCAACTACTCCCTCTACTGGCAGTAATGTTTATCTCTGCTGTCCTCTCCTACTTCCTCTCTTCCTCTCAGATGCGACGAGTATGTGATCCAGCTAGACGACATGCAGAGGCAGCTGGCTGCTGCCGAGGACGAGAAGAAGACGCTGAATTCACTGCTGCGCATGGCAATTCAGCAGAAGCTGGCTTTGACTCAACGCCTCGAGGATCTGGAGTTCGACCACGAGCAAGCGCGACGCAACAGCGCCACAGCAGTGGGAGGCAAGGGCAAAACAAAGGGCAAGGGAGCTTCTTCCAACCACCATGTGAGTCAGATGATCCACTGCATAAATCACTCCTGAGACACGAAACAAGATTTGCATTTGTTCAGTTCAGGGTTTGCATACATTTAGGTTTTCTTTTGTATTATTACAGAATGTAGTCACAATAATTGCTTGGTCAAGCTGAATGTTTTTCTTTCTTTTATGGGTTGTCAGTCATTATTATTATTATTATTATTAAGGAGCATTCCTTCTGTGTCTAGTTGTTTGTTTTAATATGAAAACAAAGCATCAAGTAGCCTAAGAAGAAACAAATATCTGAAACATAATAAATAATTGTTTATTCGTATTTCTATGACTTACTTATACAATTTATGTCTTAAACCGCATAAAATGCACATTACTCAACTGTTTACTTCTGAATCCATGTCTGATCTTTTAAGTAAAATCAGCTATAAATTCCCCAAATTAGGTAATAAATAAGTTCATAGTTAATAACTGGTTTAAGAAAATTTATCCTAAAAACTTAAAATGTTTGGCTTTGAATTCTAATCGGAGTGAGACATCCGATCTTTGTTATATTGTACGTTCAGAATACGTGACGTAGTGAGTGCTCGCACCATAAAACGAGCTTTGACGTATTTTCTCGGGTAAAGTTTTGAAAAATAAGGGAGAGAACAGGTCTTATAAACACTAAATTTGCCCTACAGGCTTGTGCCTTGGAGGACCTCTGTCTTTGTAAGGATTGGTGTGTTCAGGAAGCACTTGTGCATTTATATGTACATTATAATGTTGCTTCTGTTGTTTTGATTCCTGTAAACACACTGGTGTGATACCTCAGTATATGTTTTGGTATATGTCTATTTTGGAGTTATAGCCCCTCCCGGAGAAAACTCCACCAGTCGCCACTGACTAGGAGTGAAAAACTCACACTTAAAAGAGAAACACACTATATAAACCATACAATAATTGGATTTCAGTGATAATCTTATAATCTGAATACAGCTATATAAATCTTCTGTACTTTGTGTTTCATTACTGAATTCTCCATTCAGATCATTTTTTTTTACTTAAAACTCTCTGTGTTTGCTTTAGACGTTTTCAGTGCTTGTTTATAGTCAATGAACTTCATCTCATTAATGCAGTGGAACTTTTAAATTGGGATTTTGTTTTGTCTTTGCTCTTCATTTGCAGTAAACCCCTCAAGCCAAGTGTCCTTAAGGAAGCCTGTCAGAGTGTGACAGTTACCCTGTGTTCCTGGTTCCTTTACTCGGAGAAATCACGTCATCACAAACACAACAAATTCAGCAGTATTCATTAAGAAACTGGTTTAAGAGTGCCAAAACAAGTAAATAAAATTCCTTCAACAGCGAGACTGTGGAGAATGACTCAGTACCGGCTCATCAGTCTTCCAGGAATATGCAGATTGACGACAGCCGAAGCAGAGGAAGGATGACGATAGATGTGTTAATGACGCCTGTTACCATGACTGAGCACTTTTTGTTATTACATATCTACTCATAGATTATTCATATCTTTCCCTAAAATTAAGCTCGTTTTATTTTTTCCAGTGTTGGTAACTCTTACCTGTCAGATTCTCTGTTACAGTTTCAAGTGTTTCAGTATTTCCTAACCTAATTTATTTTATAGCAGCAAAGTCAGGAATTATGTTAGCCTTAAAAACCAGAAGAGTTCAAACAATGAATATGAAAATATATGGTTAGTTTGTAAACTAGTGTTGTACTCAACTTGGCAGTCTTGTTTCAAAATTACAGCTCTGCTTAGTTTCTTCCAGTTTGTCAAGACAGGAACTTTTTTTTAAATGATAAACTTATTTAAAGATTTATAAGTTAACAAATGTTATTAGTATTCATAAAGTTTATTCATAAAGGAGTTTTTAAGTCATTTTTAATACAGCTTTTATATTCTTTTAAAGTGTAAAAGTAATATGTCTGCAGTGCCATCGTGTTTTGTGTCTAAGTGCAATTTGTAAACCAGGTTTTTTTTTTGTTTGTTTTAAATGAACAAAAAAGTAAATGTTTGTTCTTTGTGATAGTATTGATTTTCCATGTCGTCTTACTACAACTGAAATTGTATTTATTTGTCTCTGCTCAGACTACAGGATTCATTATCCTTTTTGTTGAATGAGGGAGTTTGAATTTAGATGTCCGGTTACAGTTTAATGATGAACTGTGGTTAAACAATAGCACAGTATATGATGGCTCCTGTTACTACCTCCAGTTAAGGCTGGTGATGAAATAAATCTAACTTTCACACTTAAGAGATGTTTGGTGTTTTTTATTTAATTTTATTTATGTATTTTCCAAAAAAAAAAAATCCTCACTATTTTGAGGCATTACTTCTTCCATTCAGATAAAAAATGGTGAGATGTACTGATTACTACTTTTATAAAGGTCTCTTACATCTATATTATGTTTCATTATTGTGCCCATTTTTTTTACTTTTAGGAATAAATGGATTTGATCTTGGCCTCACATCTAACAAATACAGCAATACAAATATAACATTTTGCTGAGATGTATACATATTTAAAATATGACATTGAAAGATAATCAAACTCTACTAGATTTTTATTTAAAAATATTTAAGGAAACTTCAACCTCCAAACCAACAAAACCTGCTTCAAAAAGATGTAGCTAATGTTTTGGCTTTTAATTACGAGAAAGTGAGTTTTGTTGGGTATAAATATCTGTCAAATAAATAAAAGGTGACTTCGTCATTTTCCCTGTCTAGTTTTGTTTATGCTGGAAAAAGTAGGTTTTCGGTTTCACGTTTCGGAGAACGTCGACGTAAACGCAACAGTTCCGGCGTGATGACGTCAGAGGGCGCGTCCAAACCAACTGAATCCAGAGGGGACGCCACAATGGGAGGTTTGTGTCATTTTTAAACTAAAATTTAAAGTAGCGCTTATTTTTCTTTGAACAAACCTTGTTATTCCGTCTTTATACGCCCTATAAGTTTCATATCTCCGACATTACCTCCGCTTTAACGACCTGAAAGGTTTCCTCGCTTTGTCAAAGACGGTGGAATGTCATACAAGTCATTTTAAGGGTCCTGAAAAGTTCTCCAACAGAAAGTTTGTCAGGACAAAGAGCTTTACAGTAAACTTTTTATCAGCAGTTTTAGTTTTTCGGCCATCCCAAACCCTCATGCCTGTTTACGTGCTTCTGTTTCAAATACATAAAACGATAAAGGCGGTTTTCTGTTGTCCTCGTTGGAAGCTAATGCACATTTTCAATGAAAACTTGTCATTGACTCGGACAGACAGTTTCCACGAGCAGCTGACTGAGGACAGCGCCTTCCTCAAAGCTGAGCAGAGGCTGGACACGGAGCTGGTGGACAAACTCATCCTGCAGCTCAACAGGATCTACCCGCAGATCCTCACAGACAAGGAGGCCACCAAAGTGAGCCCCCAGCTGTATTCATATGGCCTGCAGTTAGTTGTGCAGCGGAATCAAAGCTTTTTATCTGAAATTTACAGCAAAAATGTTATTTGCAAAGGCTCTCAATGGGAGGTGTAGTCACTCTGCTTCAAAATAGCACATATTAGTGTCAGATGATCATAAAATGTGTATGGTAAACTATCATTACTGGTGCATAAACATTGCATGTGGTAGTTGTAAATCTGTTGAAATGTGTTTGGAAGCCCTATGCAAAACTTTAATCTATAAAAAAGCAACTAGAAACTTGCAGCTTACAAATAGCAACTTAAAAAATCATTACATAAAGTAAAATAATAAAGTTACACTGAATGTATGGATTTATAATCCATCTTTGCATATATGAGGTTATCAGCACAGTTCCTCAATCAGCTTCAAGTACAGGGATCAGATGGCACTAAACACAATCAAGTCAATTCATGTGTTGGCGGAGAATAAAGACTTAAAAGTAACACTTTTACAAGAAGAGTGACCAATTTTTTTTAACTAATACAGATGCCTTTGGGAGATCAGAACCTTTAAAGAATGTCCTTTTAATTGTTTCTAACATTCGCACAGTTCAGGAAGTTGGATGTCCCGACAAGCGTCCGCCTGGGCGAACTCCTGACCCACCTGCAGGGAAAAGGCGAGGAAGCCTGCAGGGAGTTTTACCGAGCTCTTCATCTTCACGTGGAGGAGGTGTACTACAGCCTGCCCACACGGCTCCGCCTCAGGGGTCGGCACCCTTCCCCACAAACATTTATTATTTATTAAGGTATTTCACAAAAGTGTGTATTGATTTTGTATTTCATTGTTTCTTTTAATCCTTTACCTCAGATGCCTTGGATCCGCTCATGCTACCTCGTGCTCACAAGCAGAAGTACAATTTGAACGACAGAGGTGGGTAACGTGACATTGAAGCAAGATGTCTCAGATGCATGAACGTTTGTGTGGTCTACTTATTCGCACATCTTAATAGACACATGTCAAAGGTGCTAATTGTGCTTAAAGTCCCAGTTTGTATTGTACGTTTCATGTCTTCAGAGACTGAAAAATAAGTTCAGTGGTTTGAAGTTCTCTTGAGGTATTTCAGAAATTCATATTGATGTTTTAAAAATTATTCTTGGTGTCCATGGTTTTAATGTGAACTAAATGGTAAAAATAATATAATTAAAGCTGAGCCAGGACTTAAAAACATTTTTTTTTTTAATCTGTTTTACAAAAAGTAATCAGTCTAAAAGTATTGTGATATATATTTTAACAGAGCTGAATGTAAATACTGACCTTTATATTTCTGTGCTCATTCCAGCCCCCCTTTTCTTTCTGGGCTGTTTCAGCCTTGCTCTGGGAATGGCTGTACTTCATTACTACAGTGGTAAATAGTTTTTTTTTCGTTTCTTCCAACAATGCATTTAAATACTTTGAGATTTTGTAACTTCATTGGCTTGTCAATGTGTATTATTTTAAACCTGATTCTTTTTTATGTCAATTGTTTTTTTGTTTTTTCCTGTAGAAGCTAAAGTGTCTGGAGGCAGCCGGGCCCTTGGGATGGCGGCCCTTGGTTTGAAAAGCAAAGCTCAGGAGGTTCTTATATGGTACACTGAAGAAGGCCTCATGAAGTAATGGGTGACTCCTTCACATCTGGTGCTTCAGAATTACTGATACTACCAAAGCATGCTGTATCTTTTCAAGTGTTCAAAACTAATTTTGCACTTGGTGTAAAATATGCACAGTGCAGATTTTTATTTTGTGTTGGGTTTGAAAAGAGACAAGACAAATTTGGCACTTTTGCTCATTTATTTTATTCTCGTGTCTTGTCGACTGGGTTAAAGGGATAAAATAGACTTAAGGCTAGAGACGTGCAAAAAAGTAAGTCGGCGCAACCTCTAATTGTGTAAATATTTTTATACAAAAACACACAGCAAGAAAACGCTATTATTACTGTATTGGTTAAAAAGTTAAGTGCCCTAAACACCCAAATGTGGGGAAGATACATTTATGATTTAAAAAACAAGCCACCTCACAATAAGTCCCAAAATAATCAGTATATTTATTTGTTGTTGCTTGAACTTTAGATAATCTTTGTTTTATGTGTTGAGGTATCACTACTATTGTTTATATAAAAGTTGAAAAAGGTCATGAAGCTCAGCTGTATAGCTTAAAGCCTGAAACAGGAGGCTATAAACCTGATTCTGCACAATCACGGCCATCTTGTGGACAAAAGACAAACTACATCGTTAAAGTTGTGTTATTTTTTTATATATATAAATTCTGCTGCTCATATTTGAAGAAGGAAAAAAATAAAATAAAGTAAAATCTCATTATCGGAACGACCCGAGACGATATGGTATATGTAAAACTAAATTTAAAACGCGTTGAGCGTCTTTTTTAGGCATCACGTGACATTTCTCACCAATGACGTGCCGCCTTCCGGACGCAGTGCATTGTGGGTGTAGATATCACACGACAAAACGTATAAATCGTTGATTAAAGCAACAAAATAACGTAACGTTACGGGTGAATTGGTGATTATTTAAACAATAATCACGAAACGAATGTCTTTTTGAATTTCATTTTCTTTGTAAATTGCACCGTAACTGAAGGTGAATTGTACTTTTCAGTCTTTATATATGAGCGTTTCGCCCAGAGCAAGTGTGTTGTATGAAAGGAGAGAAGGTTAGCACTCCCCTTGACAAGGATGGAATTGGCCCTTGTGGCCAGCAACACATATACGGTTAAGGCATTGCCACCTACTTCGTGGCATCTCTAACCAAGTTTTTTTTTTTCTTGTAATATTTATTAAACAGATTTTTCTTGAAGATGCCTTATAACTGACCCTGTTTGTTTCTAGAACCATGCTTTCTGTTTTCAGTGTGAAGCTAGAAAAAAACGTAAACGTGCCTCATTACCTCCCCTTGCTTTTGTTTCCACTTGCCAGGATGGAGTATTTTTATTTTTCCTGCTGGCCAGAGGCATTATTAACTTCTCATTGGATCCCACAGGGTTATTGGAGTTTTTATGCTCAGTCTCTAAACCCTTTGTGATATAGATAAGCCTAGTTTTTAACATTGATTGGTAGTTTGCACATTTGTCTCCCAGTTAGTGATAATTATTGTATCCTAAAATGTGGATATAAGATAAGTTTTGATCATAACCGAATGTGCCTCTCCTAAAAAAAGATGATTTTGCAATTAGTCTATTTTATCTAAAGTTTGTAATTAAATAACATGTATTAATATAAATTTGGATAATATTTAGGCAGTTTGTAAACGTTATGGAATGGATGGCTCCACAGTGACGTGCATTTTTATACAGAGGTTGAACTGCTTTCAGTGTCTTGTTCCTGTCTTTTTTAAAAATGTTATTCTAAAGGAGGAATGAGAAAGTTTTTTTTTGTTGTCTCGTAATCTAAAGTATCTTTAATCTGTTTGTCATGTTTTGTGGGCACCGTGTTCTGGAGAAATGTCTTAGATTTGCAAGTGCAATTACATGCAAGTCCTTTAGTTTTGTAAATTAAAATAAAATAAAATAAAAAACTATGGGTAACAGTTGGTTTTTCTTGTTTTATTTAAAAATATAATTTAAACAGCAGTGACTGTACAAGAGTATATAAATACAACTAGCGAGCGTTCTGGTCCTTAAAAAAGTTAACACACAGACATAGATAATATAGATAGATACTAAGTAACGTACTTGTAAATCAGTTTAAATATTATACTTTGCATAGCATTTAAATAAAGAAAGCCCACTTCATTGAATGGGGTTTTAAAGCACAGTAAACAAGTACATTTACCCCCACTGTAAAGCTGTTGTACAAAGTAAAGCATCATGCAGAGGAGGAAGACTTCATTTTGATTAAGTTTTGTTACAAAATGCCTGAATAACATACTAACACAAAAATGTAAAAAAATAACAGCAGAAAGTCATTTTTTCCTGGAAGTGAAAACTGAGTTTTTTGATTTACACAGTAGAGTCTTTTTGTTTCATAAAGGCCGTCTTTTATTTGTATCAGTAACCTGATCAAAAGTATAAAAAAATGATAATAAAAAAAAGAACCACCTTTTTTTTCAGGTCCATGTTTAAAGAAGAAAACGGACATAAAAACAAGGCAGACTGTAGATAACATGACTGTCATGTTCGGTAAATCAGTGTGGTCGATAACGCCGAGGCCTCGACGGGCAGCGGTTGAGCAGCATGTCAAGAAGGTGGCGAAGGTCCCGGGTTGGGCCGCTGCACGCCGAAGGCTGTGATGAAGACGTTGACCACGACGATGACGAAGACGAAGGCCGTGGCGGTGTTCTCCAAGATGTTCAGCTTGTAGTGCGTGCTTTCGTCGTTTAGATTCCACTTCACTGGCAGAAACGGGAAACAAAACAAGCAGCCGTCACACTGTGTCCAAAACCAGCTGCAGTGACATCATTTCCTCCACCAAGGGGGCAGTAAGGAGTTTCCTCTCACAACTGTTAAGTAATGTTTCCTGAAGCACATATGATAACCTCTCTTTATCTCACTGATCCAGTGAGAAATCACATGCCTCACTGATCTGTGAATGAAGCGTGTGGGTTTGTTTTAGGCCTGTCGTTTTACGTGCCATCTTGGTGATGTCAGTTCTCCTGAGACTACGTCTACCTAATGGCCAACAGTGCTGTTAAAAACTGGAACCAGCTGAGAGCAGAGGCTGCCACTTCCTGCTGCGGTTGTCAAAACACGCCTCGCTCTTCTACAATAATATTTTTGCTGTTAGGACGAGACAAGAAACCAGCCCGGGGGGGCTCGCCAGTGTGAGGGGGAAGGCCAGCTTTGAAAGGCTGGCCCTAATTACTGACTCCAAATATTTACAAGAAACACTTCAGTTAATGAGTATTTGTCCAAACATTTGTGCGTAATAAGAGTTAATATTATATAGCTGGTCATAAAACTGGCATTCCAGTTAAGATATTGTGTAATAGTGCTAATCATTTAAACTTCATACTGTTATATTTGTTTTAATTTGTGCTGCATTACGCCTCTTGAAAATTCTATTTTTGTTGCTAATATTAACACTTAGCTTGCGTAATAATGAAAAAATAAATAAATTACGCACAGAATATGGAATAGGAACATGTTTTCTCAGAACTGACCTCTTCCTTAAATGATACTCGGGTACAAAATGAAGGAAACCGCGGTTTGTTTGAAAGCAATTTCTCACTCCCTTTTGCTTGCTGTATCATTTCAGCTGCTTCACATAGAGTCTAGAGTCTTCTGTATTTTCTTTTTGACTTGCACTAAATATTTGAAGTGGGTTGCGTGTCGGGACTACAGGAAGGGCAGTTTAGCATCCTGTTGCAGGAGAACATTAAAATCTGGCCTGGAACTGTCTTGCTTAAAAGAAATAGCTGCCGCCCTTCCTAAATGGCATCATGGCGTCAAGTGTGCAAAATATTCGATGGAAAAACCACCACGGATGCTGGATTCTGAAACGTACGGACACAACAACCCGCTGCACATTTATCCTGCAGTGTGAGTGATTTGTTAAAGGACTTTAAATTAAAGGGGTCTCCAGGAAAGGTCAGGGTTTGCAGCTTCTGTATGTTTTTGTTGACATGAAGAACCTTTTTAAGCTTCATTTGTTATAAGTAGTGATAAGCTATGATTTAGTAACATCAGTTTTGATCCAGCCTAGTTATTTTAATGTACTCCTGGCTCCTTTTTTTAAACTCAGGACTTTCTTAGGCCCTGAAGAGAATATATTCGACACAAGATAAAGTCCGAACTGACCTATGAAGATGAGCATCACTCCCACCAGGATTTGTAGGATGAGAGAGATGCTGATGAGAGTGATGAGCGGCACATAGAAGCTGAAGTCCGGCCCCTGCTCGAGCACGGCCTTCAGCTGCGAGGCGTTGGCCATCAGCAGAGCCACGTCCAGCATGCTCTCCGCCGCGCTCTTCTTATTGGCATAATGGTTCATGTTCAGGGGTCTGCGCTGCCGTCTCAAGTTGTCTCGTAGCGGGACCTGAACGCACACACAAAACGCTGACATCAGGACGGCAGAAAGACACACACAGCGGTCCAGCTCTCATGGGTTTCAGATTGAGCAGATTTGATCAGCTCACAGTAATATTAATCGAACACTTTTCAGTTATTTAAAAAAAGCAAAAAAGCCCCGACCTAATGAGCACGTCTCATTCTGCAACTTAACCTTTGAGGCGCTGCTGCAGTTTCTCTTTCACTCAAACCAGATTAAACTTATTTTTAAGAGACCAAAAGAAGAAGTCCTCTGCTTCTGCTATCATACTGGAATTTTTAAATGATTTGAAACTGGCTAAAAGTAAAAACAAAAAATTAAAAATCGCTCCTTTTTAGTGCAAAACATCCCGAGAAATATCAGAAATGTACCAGGACAAGATCATTCTGTAAAATAAAACTGGGATATAAAAAAAATATATATATATTAAATATTAAAATGAAGATTCAACTTGATACAAACGTTTTGGTCTAAATTTGTTCATTTCATTTTTTACATTCTGAAGTGCTGAAAAACATAATTCACATTTCTGATCATCGATTAGCTTTATGAGTTATTTGCGAATGTTTTAATGACTTTTCAAAGCCTTAATCATAAATCTTTTCAAGAAAATCTAAAACTAAACCAGAGGTGATGAGGTATGATGGGGGAAAAAACATGAATTGGCCAATATGAGTTGTTTGCTGCGAGCAGGGAAATAATTAACAGAAGTACAACCTTTTTTTTTTCCTCCCCTTTTTTTTGCAGAATAGAAACAGTTATGACACAAAAGGTCACTGAGTTGGGGTCAGAACAGGTCATAAATAATATGCCACGTCACCGAGGAGGTCACACACTTGCGTCAGAAGATATTTGTCCAAAATCAGCAAAAAAAAAAAAAAAAGTTTTTACTCTTATGAACATTTTAAAAAGTCACAAATATGTTTAAGTTTAAATACAGAATTTATATTAAAAAAAAGATTAAACTTGAATCACTCACACCAACATCGCTGTAAACTTTTAAAAATAAATAGTTTTTTGATTAAAAAACAAAACATTTTGAGCGTTTTCATGTTTTGCGTTTCGCCGACTCGGCTCATAAGTGGTCAGTCCTTGTAGGCTCTTTTCACTTCTCAGGGTTTCATCGGGGTGGAGCCAAGTTTTGGGCCCCAACAATGACGACTTTGTGTCCAGGCTGGCAGAGTCAACTCTGCTCTGCGCTCCCCTTTCTGCGGTGGTAAAAACCCGCCAGGCCACAGAGGGAAGTGATGCTCCTGTGGTGAACCGGCGAAAAAGTGTGAGGCTCGCCGCACCGCCACCAGGCCTCCTCACTCCCCTCCATCTTTGCCTTCACTTTCAGTTTTCTCAGCTGGGATCTTCCTGAGAGCCTCGCAGGCTGGATGACGTTCTGCTCAGGCTTCGATTGAGTCAATCGCAGAACATTCCTGCACACTTCGGAGTCAACAGTTAAATAAAGCTTTATATACAGAGGATAAAAAGAGATGTTCTCTATTCACTATACTTAAAAGTAAAGACAGTGGGTCAGGGCACGCTCTCTTCCAGACTTGTTGGTTCTGGTCCTGCAGTCCAACAAATTAAATGATCCAAACTGTGTGGAATTTAGTAATAAATCAGCTCAGATTTGAGGCTAAACTCAAACATGTTCAACATTCTCAACTTGTTTATGTCACTTCATTCAAATCCTGACTTTCAACCAGGCTTTAACACTTTTGTTTATTCCCCCTTAACTACAGGAATGCACTCGAGTACGAGTACAAGTGCGAGCTCTCTCCACTGTCTCCAACTGTCTCATTACTGAGGAAAAAAAAGTGGAATAAAAAGGTTAAATAATACCTTATTATTCCTTCAAAGCCTACACCTTTCTGCAGATCTGCAGATAGTATCCTTTATACTATTCCCAGGTAATGTGAACTATCTATCTATCTATCTATCTATCTATCTATCTATCTATCTATCTATCTATCTATCTATCTATCTATCTATCTATCTATCTATCTAAAAGTAAGAAAAAAATGAAGGAACACTGACTGATTCAAGGACATCTGCAGTATAAAATGTGTCTTTATTCATAGTTCAGGAATGTCTTGAGAAGCTAAATTCTTAGAAACAACTCATTCAAAACTTTAAGGGTGCTGTTTTGTCCTTTTTGTCAAAAAGCTGTCATAGAAAATTTCCATTTTCACTCTAACATATGACCAGAGCAGCCAAAGAGTAGCCTCAAAAAGTAAAAGTACAAAGAACCTGGAAATGAAAACACTCAAGTATAATAATATAAATAAGAAAACTTGGAATGTAAGAGGAGCTACTAAAAGTCTGAATATACAGTAAATGTTGAGCATTTTGGACACTTTTAGTACAAAGATGTGTTGTTTATTCAAAAGCTTTTGGTCCCATATCCCTGATCGGGATCAGTGGTTTTGGCTCTGGTTCTGGGTCAGTCATTAACCCACCTGACCCCTCTCAGAGCTGAGAAAGTCCCCTGAACACACACACACACAGAGCCATGTCTCGTCTATCATTAGGTGTAAACTGACTCCTAACAGAGCAGACTAAAGGGGGAGAAATCGTCTCACAACACAAACAAAACAAAAATATATTTGAAACCTAATCTTATAATAAAGACCAAAGCCAAAGCCTCCGGATAACACCATTTAAGTTTAACTAACATCAGTAATAAGACTGGATGGAGATACAAATAAGAAGTCTCCACATTTCCCTTTACCCAGACTAATGTCTCCCTGTTAACCGGGAGTTTTTTCCTGTGATGATCGCCTGACTGAGCAGGACGTAAGCGGTGTCTTTTTAACCAGCATGTTTTCTGTCCCTTCTCAACTGGCTGCCTTTCTTCCTTACCCCCGTTTCGCCGTTTCGGTCAGCATCCCCGTTCATCTCCAAGTTCGCAGAAGCCATGGTTTTATCCTCGAGGGCGGAAAAGCCTGGTCATGCAGCTGGAAGCCGTGGAGGGACTGAATGTAAAATGTCCCGCTTGCTGCGAGGGAGATAAGAGAGGAGCTGCCGACTAACGCCCCTCCGACAATGGGGGCGGCCGCTCTCAGAAAACTGCGGACTTTTAGGAGGAGCGTGAACTTCCGATGCTGTGAAGAGTTTATTTCACCATATGTGAAATGAGACGGTGATGTCGTGGAAGGAGACAAGTCAAATGGGGATTTTTCGTTGAGACTAAGTACTCTTACGGCTTCAAATAACACGACTTTGCTGACATCTAGCGGTGAATCTGGGGTATTGCGCGCAACATCTTAAAATATAGTGGTTATTTTTTTATTTTAACTTTTCTTTTATTCTTGTTATATGTTTTTTTTATATATTAAATGCCATCCTAAAATAACAAATTGATACAAACATATAGTAAAATGTGAAAACACCTCCATGGAGAAAAAGAAATCCCGAGGAGAGACAAGCATGATGCAAGACATGCAAAATGACTCCCAGTAGGATGCAAAATCTCTCTCTCTCACACACACACACACACACACACACACACACACACACACACACACACACACACACACACACACACACACACACACACAGAGAGAGAGAAAATGGTTTTACAGAGACTAAAAATAGAGATTTGAGTTAAACAAAAAGTGGATGTATAATTACTTTCCCAGACTTTAAAAAATACACAAATAGAACAAGAAAAAAAGAAACTTTTAGAAACAAATAAAATGACTACTAAGGCACTAGAAAACAAGGAAACTTAACATAGCTCATATCTGCTATACTTTAGTCCATAGTATTCTATTCGGGAAAATTTTAGCAACAAAATAATGATAAAAATATTATTTACCAATCGTTTTTTGTTATCATTCTGTCCTTCCACTTTCTTTGAGTACAGATGTGAGGTCGGTTTAAACATTAGAAAAACCCCACAAAACTACAATTAAAACATTTTGTTAAAGAAACACTATTATATAAGAAAGTCTAGTGAAACAGATCATTATTATTGTCATGGAGGAGTGCTCCATTTAATTAATTAGATTTTTGGAGATCATCTCAACACCCTCACTTTGTGTTTCAGAACCACTAGTTTGGGTTGTATTTTAGAAAATTAGAAGATCTTTTTTCAGTGTAGATTACTGTATTACTGATATGAAATGTTTCACATAAGAACTTAGCAATAAGCAGTTAGACCAACAATAAAATCACAAGCCTGAAATTAAACTTTTCTGTTACAAACATCTTCCATTCTGCTGACAAAGCAAAAAAGCATTTTTCAGTTTCACAGCTAAAACCTCTGACTGTGTGGAAAGAAACAAACTACTTTGATTGCCACATTCAGGGTCCTATTGCAAGTGTCTCTGTGACCTCTGACCTCACCCTCCAACAGTATATGTTCACAGTTGCCTATAGCAACCAGGGCAGGTTCATCCATCAAAGTAGGCCCCATTAAAAGGTGTTTATTCAGTTGAGGTTGAGCCTTGCAGCAAAGGAATGGACATGTGATAAATCAGCTGCAAACTATTCTACAACTTGTTAATTATTCTGAGAAAAAATGCTCTCATTAGAAATAAAACCACTAGGTTTTAAATTTAACACAGTGATTGGTTTATCCAGTCCTTCATTACAGGGACGCCTAAACTTTTCAGCTTCAGATCCAAAAAATAACATCTTCTGACCCTTAATTATGCCAGTTTAGGTGCACAGCCTTGGCTAATAACTTTATTAAACATAAAACATGACAATACAAACAGTCTTACTGATAAAAATATTATTTTCAAAATAAATTATTACCCTTATATTTATTATTTGTAACAATTATGGTAAAAATGTGCCTTGAGCAAGCATTTTTTTTTTATTTCTGAAGATTATTTGCGGACCCTGAGGTGTTTCATGACCCATCTAACGAATGTAGACTAAAGTATAAGTCAAAAGTTTGAAATTGTCTCGAAGAGTTTCATTACAAACTTGAGTTTTTTGACCATCTTTGTGTTGCTGTTCTGTATTCTTAATTGTCCACTGATTATTTGCCAAAATCTCAAATGCATTGCAAATGTTTTGGCAAAAGAACTAATTTTAATGCTTTGAAATGATATCAGAAATATAGTTCAGCACTGCCTGTATTTGATAAAACAACTGATTGTGAGTCTTTATTCAATCTGGGTGAGGGGGTCTGAAATCAAGTTCTCATATTTATAAAAAAAAATAAAATGAAAGTGTAAATTTAAGCTTCAAAATAATCTTTTTTCCAGCCTGCTGGAACCTCATGCCACCCCTCGGCCACCCTAAGAAAAAAATAAATTTCTATTTCCGGCCCTGCTGCTTCACTTCCACTGGAGGTCCAGCGCGTCACGGTGAGCCGTGGTGTGGTCCGCGCACGCACACCGTGGCAGGGCAGGGGAGAGTTCAAGGGTGCTG
Organism: Kryptolebias marmoratus; assembly: GCF_001649575.2. Taxonomy (NCBI): domain Eukaryota; kingdom Metazoa; phylum Chordata; class Actinopteri; order Cyprinodontiformes; family Rivulidae; genus Kryptolebias; species Kryptolebias marmoratus. Next base: position 13,095,959 of record NC_051433.1, on the reverse strand, counting down.
CCTGAAAGCGTGCCAACTTATTGGATGCGTGCTGTTGCTAGGGGCGTGGGTTCGTTCCGTCAAAGTGATGCTATAGTTCCCCCCCCCCAAAAACGCTCCAACAGAAAAGCGGTGAAAACACACAGGCCAGCGCGGAGTCAGCTGAGCGGCGCCGACTGATCCGACCTGTGCGGCAGTGGATCTAATCTGATCAGCGCCTCTCCGAGCCAGGACAAGCTGCACAGAGGAAAGGATAGTCTCAGTCAAATATATAAATATATATATCCATATAGATGCTGATGTCACACTAGTCGGATTCAGGGGGAGGGATGGTGATGGAGAGTGTTTCCTGAGGATGACTGCTGCTGCTGCTGCGCACTTTCCCGTCCCGTGATGGAGCGGCTGCCGAGCGCCTCGGTTTGAAACATCCTGGCTTGCAGGCCGGTCACTTGTCTGCGGAACTGATTTTTTTTACTTTATTAATTTATACAGCAGGCAGAGCGGAGGAGCTTGTGCGGAGATGCGGAGCAAACTCTTTTTGTAAGCTCCAGCTGACAGTGACATCAGGTTTCACTGGCGGAGCTCCGCGCTGCGCCGCAGCGTGGCGGACCGAGCGATGCTCGCACCCTCCGACTGGCAGAGGACACGTTCAGGAGATGATCTGAACAAATCCAAGGCATTAGGCCAAGCACCCCGAGCAGGAGAACTGCGTCACTGCGAGTGCTGCAGGTAGGCAATACACTCTCCCACTTCTTCAACCGGGAGAGGAGCCGCCGTCCTCCTCCCTGCGCCATGAGGGTTTAACCGATCTGACGGGGATGAATTCCGCAGACAACTCGGGCAAAGATCCGCCACTAGGATCCACGTATTCCTCAGCGCCCAATCTGGACTCGGATATTAATGCAAACGCCTGCAGGTGCGTGTTTGAGAACGGCGCTGACCACAATGTCAACATCCAAAACTTGGTGCTCCGCGGGGCCAGCGACCCCAGCGCCTACACCTCCACGGACCACCAGGGCCTGGTCCGGAGGAGGTTCGTGCGCAAGAGCCTGTGGGTGTCAGACCACGAGGAGCAGCCCGTGGACCCGCCGGAGCTCATTGTCAACAGCAGCCCCGTGGTCAGCATCGACCTGCGGACCATAGTCGACCGGAGCCGGGCCCGGGCTCTGCAGGGGGCCCTCCTCCAGGAGACCTCCAGCACGGAGAGCCAGGTGGGCCTGAAGGACAGCGCCACGGAGAGCGTGAGCGCGGACGAGGAGCGGGGGGAAAAAAGGGAAAAAGAGCCCAGGAAGGCAGAGGTGGGGCCCTCAGACGTCACAGGTAAAGCAGGAAGTGACGAGAACGAAGAGGAGCCCGGGATGAAGGCTGTGTCCACCTCACCTGGGGGGCGCTTCCTCAAGTTTGACATTGAGCTGGGGAGAGGGTCCTTCAAGACCGTCTACAAGGGTCTGGACACTGAGACCTGGGTGGAAGTGGCTTGGTGTGAGCTGCAGGTGGGTCCAGACATCACTAAGGAGTATTAATGTTTGAGTTGTTGGCTTGTTCTGACCAAAAAAAACCCATTTCAGTCAGACCTGCAACAATAAGTTGTCCTCGAAACACACAATTATTCAACCAAATTCGTATTTAAATGTCCATTCAACAACCTGACACTCGGTCCTATCCTGTAATATTATTTGTTTCTCCTCTTCAGTCATTCTCACTGAGAGTTCTTCAGGTAATGCAGGAGGAGCAGCTCAGCTGCAGAATAAAATTGACTAACTGATTAGCAGTTTCTGTTGGACAGGTTCCCACTGATGAAAGCATTTTTATTAAAAAGAGTATAGTGGGCAAGGAGAAAGAGTCTTTTAATCACGTATATGGCTTTTTCGGTGTCAAAAATTCTCAGCGTCATAATTTTTAGCTTCAGTGAAGTCCCTGTTCTCCTTGTCCTACACACACCTTCCCAGCAGGAGGGTTTTACCTAAGAATCAACGTGATAACTTTTTTTTGTCACAGTGTTTAGGGGAGTATTGTCAGGTACATATAGGCTCACTGCAGTGACAGCTTGCTGCATCACTAATCTGTGTATGTGTTAATCTAATGATCAGTTTAGATGCGACCCATGTGATATGCAGATTAGTCTGTAGACAGACCCGTAGACAGCCGCTGCCCTTTCACAGCTCAAAGTGAGCAAAGTGTTTTCAGGGTGTCCAGAGGAAAACCTCTGGACACAAGGTGACATTTGAAAAAGTCAGTTTTTTTACAACTTCACTGAAAACAACAGCGAGCTCAAAAGAAGCATCATTTAACCAGGAAACATTGCATATCTGCTAGTTGCTGTATTATTGCATAACTTTTCTTTGTTTGCTTAAGATCTTGGAACTCAAATTACTGTTTCAAAACATGCATTTAATTTGAATGATTATTATGACAACAACCATTTGTAAGAAATTAAGCATTGTTCATTGATTTATTGCAGCTCCAGAGTGAAGACATTTAGTGTTTTTCCCATCTTCCTGCTCTTGCAGAATCCACATTCACTGCGTCAGGCCCCGGGGAACAATTAACAAAAAATGGAAGCCCGACTCAATCAGTTTCGGACATCCTGACGAATTAAATCACCATTACATTTTGCTTATCTCACATTCTGGCAACAGCAGAGATCTTGTTTCCAGTGAGGCGAAAGTTTGGAAAATGTTAGCAGACACATTCTGAGGTGAAACATGAATCAGTTTTTTAAGAACAAAGTCAGCCTTTATTATCATCATCTGTTGCCAAATACTGAACTACGAGTAAGTTATAACTTTAAGATGATATTCCAAATCTGAGCCTTCATTCGGACTTTATAAACTTATTTTGTCTTGGTTTTAAAAACTTTATTAGGTATTAAAACAGTTTTAGTTATGCCAACAGTTTATTTTACAGTTTTCTATTCATCAGCTAAAACAGGAACCAACTGCTGGGAATGTTTTTAAAGCTGCTACATTATTAAGAGATTTTCAAAATAGATTAGTAGTTTTTCTGTATGTAACTGTGTTTCGATGAGGCATGCGTGGTGGTCCATATATGTGGAGTGTGTGCGCTGCATCTGAGCAGGTTCTTAGGGGAGATCTAGTGATGATTCAACCACTCTGTCCCTCGAGATGAGGCCGTGCCCTTTAGAGTCTTTATGCCTGCGTGCCTCGCTCACAAAAAGAAGCTGCTCTTTAGCACAAACGTCTTGGTTTTGTTGTCTGCGTGCGGTGTGCGCAATCGGTTGAATGAGTCGGCAAAAATCAGGGTCATGAATCAAAGATTTATGAATCAATTTAAAGGGAATACGGTGCTCGGTGTGAAGAAACACAGACAGCTCATCTAGTTTATTCCTCATCTGTTAAACTGCACTCACACATCTGCAGAACAAGCTGTTTACACAAAATGAGTGAATCGTGGAAGATGATTTATAAACTATCATTTTAAGATCTCTCTCCTAGTTGTACTTTCTAATTTATCTCGTTTGATGACAGTAATAAATACTAAGCAGCGATTTAAACCCCATGGTGTTGTCGCACATATATATTAGGAGAACGAATCCTGCTGATGCAGCTCTTTGCACCAGGACACAGATGAGAGTGGGAAGTAATGAGTTCATCTAAGGATAGTATAAAACTTGTAGAGTCTGATTCAGTCTTCTTTTTGATGTCAAATGCAGCATTGGGTTTTTAACATGTTACATTTTTTAAAAATATACATATAAGCACTTGTAAACCCCTGTCTTAGTCATTTTGTGAGATCTGAAATCTTAGTACAGTAGATTCAGTGCTGCAACATCCTGCTTATGGTCGAGCTTCTCACCGCAAAGCATCATTAACAATTAGGACATAAAACTGACTAAAATGTGTAAGAATAGGGGCATAAAAATGAAGTCAAATCCACAGGAAGAACCAGAATTACAAAGCAGCGAGTAATGTAAGATGCATTAGATGGTGCTGGTCACCATGGGGGGTTAGTGAAATCTGATTCCTCAGCATCAGTCAATAATCAGTGCCATGAGTTGTGCATGAACTCATTGTGCACCCCTCTCATTTAAAAGCGCCGTCTGCAGCGTCGTTGTTTCAGTTTTAAATGTCTGTAAGGACTGGGGAAGACAAACTCTGGAGGTCATTTTGTCGTGGCTGTAGGGTTCTGACTGCTCTGCTGACTGGAGCGAAACACTGATGTAGAGGTTATTTGTTGTCAGCTCATTTACTATTTATACAACAGTTCAGGGAAGGCAGGGGTCAAAATATTGATCGAGTCGAAACAGATTTCCTCAGACTCACTGTACACAGAAAATTTGGCTCTTTACAACCTACAGAGTTGTGCACACAGACATCATCAGTGCCACAATCTTGTCTTGTTGCTGCTGAGCTTTGAAATAAAATAAAAAAAAAAAATCCTGTTTATTGGTCATGACAGGCACACTTTTGATTTATGGCAACTTCAAATGAAACAATAGGAGTTTTATTCACCGGTCTTCTGGAAACGTGTTGATTCTACTCATGTTTCTGACGTGTTCCAGTTGTGTTTTCTAAACAGTGTTGAAGAAAAAAAAGAGTAAATGGGTCAGACCTCCATGTTTCTCCTCTCAAAATACCAAGGCTGTGTTCACTCCAAACAGAAGCTCCAGGCAGTCCTTACAGATCCCCGTTCCTGAAGCGAGCAGGCTGTTTCCGTTTGGTTAAAGGGGGGATTGGACTTCTTCCATTAGGCTTAAAAAAATCAAAACAAACAAGATGATGACTACTGAGCATCTCTCCACCACTTCATGACCTTCCTAAAACAGGATATTGATAAAATATGAGAGTAAACAAAATTACCCATTTTTCTTTGTTTTCCCCAGGAACGGAAACTATCCAAAGCTGAGAGGCAGAGGTTCAAAGAGGAGGCCGAGATGCTGAAGGCTCTCCAGCACCCTAACATTGTTCGCTTTTATGACTTCTGGGAATCACCAGTGAAAGGGAAGAAGTGCATTGTTCTTGTGACAGAGCTAATGACCTCAGGGACACTGAAAACGTGAGCACCTGTACATTAATGTCCTTTTTAACCTAATTGTTACTGTAGATTACAAAGCTGTTTAAGGACTGACTGCAGTGAAAGAAACTCCAAGTAGACAATTTACCTCAACACCAAATGAAGTATAAAGCTTGTGTTTAAGCCTCTGATTCATGATAAAGTCTATGTTCATTTGCAAAGCTAAACCTTTTTAATAAACTGGAGTTCTTGCAGACAGACCTTAAGATTTATCTTTTTTTATTTTGTGTGCTCTTCTTGCAGGTATCTAAAGCGCTTTAAGGTCATGAAGCCCAAAGTTCTCCGAAGGTGGTGCAGACAGATTCTGAAAGGCCTCCACTTCCTCCACACTAGGGCTCCTCCGATCATTCACAGAGACCTTAAATGTGACAACATCTTCATTACGGGTCCTACAGGCTCCGTCAAAATTGGAGACCTGGGCTTGGCGACACTGAAAAGAGCCTCTTTTGCTAAAAGTGTTATTGGTAAATCATCTGCAAGATGGCACAACGCAGCTGAATATTTCCAATTTAATTCTTCCGTAACAAACTAGTGATACATGCAAGACTGTAAGCAAATTGTTGCTTAATTGTACAAAGTGGTGACGAATTGAAAGAAAAACCAGGACCCTTGAGGGGATCTGGTGACTCTGTCTTGCCCTCGAGGGAAGTGTACTGGATTACCGATTTCCTGATGGGTGTGGTCTCTTCCAGGAAGTCACTACCCCCCATAAAGATAAAAAACACAAAATGATTATAAAACATGATACAATGCTGTAGTGTCATCTGATCTTAATCCATCTCTTTTGGAGATTATGGACCAACATGTAATATAGTGTTTAACATCACCACCATCATCATCAAAACAGCAACATGAGGAAAATATTTTTGTCCAATTATGTTACTTGAAACAGAGTTCCCTGGACTTGAGGAATAAACACACTAAAGCTGTATTAAAGCTGTCCTGGCAGCCCTCTAACTTCCAGCACCTAATTAATAAACTTTATGTTGGTTTTTCTTTTATTTTGTCACCTGTTTGAACATCCAGCAGGTAAAGAGCACCATTACCCCTGATGTGGAATTATTTTAGTGATTTTATGAATCAAACCCAAGCAATCATTCAAGTTTTTCACAGAATATTCCAGTTTACATGGCCTTATTAGTTTTGCCTGATCAGTTTGTTGCCCAAATAACCAAACCAGCACAAAATTTATTTTAAAATGACAACAAGCTAACTTGGACTACAGAGTAGTCAGATTCTGAGATGATGATTGACCCTTTTAATAAACAAGCAGACTCAAACCACTGTCCTCTTAATGATTTCAGCTTCAAATGAACATAATTTTAAGTCAGTTTCCGACTGTTTGAAAAGTTGTCTTATAATACAACAAATAACCATTACCTTCTTTCCTAAAATTGTTGTAACTGTTTTGTTTGCAGTCTTGTTTCCCAGAATTTAAAAAAAGTTAACTGGAGGTAACAGATATGTCCACAGACCCTATTCATGTTTGTGATTCGATCAATCACAGAGTCATGATTTAAACGCTAATAATCTCATGTGATTGAGTATAACCAGCCTTTCTTGCATAAATCTTACAGGTACTCCAGAGTTTATGGCACCAGAGATGTATGAGGAGCACTACGATGAGGCTGTGGATGTGTACGCCTTTGGGATGTGTATGTTAGAGATGGCCACCTCAGAATACCCGTACTCTGAGTGTCAGAATGCTGCTCAGATCTACCGCAAAGTCACCAGTGTAAGTGCAGTGTTATTTCACCTGTGCTGTTCTCCTGTTAAAGACAAAAACTAATCATTTAGAACAACTTGACTTTTAAATGAAGGCTTCATCTGATTGATAGCTAATTATCAAGGACTAACTGATTTGCTTTCACTGGTTTTAATTCTGTTATTTAGATGACTTGTTGACCAACTGACCTGGTTATATATGTAAAATAAAGATTAAGCAGAAGTATCTGTAATTCTCACAGATTGTCAGAAACATGCAAGCTATGTGTGCTTAAAATATGGAACAAATGCAGAAAAATCATAAATTGAGCAAACTGGCTTGTAAATGTTTGCTGTTTCCATTTATCATGGCAAAAAGTGCATTAAAAAAAGCCTTTTTATAGCTTCTATTCCTGCACTCCAAAATGGTGTCTTTACACCAGTATCTACTTAATCCCCAAAGTGTAGATAACTGAGAGAGCGAATGTATTTTTCAGAGTAATTAATGTTTTCTGACACCGCAGATTCAAATTGCTCCCAGTCATGCTCTAAAGTAATTGCTTCAGTTTTAAACTTGTCAGTTGATGAGTTGAGACGTGCCGTTTCCTTTTCAGGGGGTGAAACCTGCCAGCTACAGCAAAGTCAGTGACCCAGAAATTAAGGAGATTATTGGGGAATGTATCTGTCACAGGTGGGAGGAAAGGTAAGCAAATCAACCAGGAACAGAGTTAAACTTTATAACCTTGCTCATGCTGGTAGTGGAGGTTGACCCTTATCCTCGTGTTGCGTTTTTCTGCTTCTGCAGGGTGACGTTAATGCCACTATTTGGCTCTGAGCTTTCTTTGCGTTGTTACTGTGAAGAGCTGTTTTGCAAAACAGTAGCTGGTGTTTGTGTATTTTCTGCAGGTATTCCATCAAGGACCTCCTGAATCACGCATACTTTGCAGAGGACACAGGTGTGAGGGTTGAGCTTAACGAGGAGGATGATGGGAAAAAATCCTCTATTGCTCTAAAGCTGTGGGTGGAAGATCCTAAAAAGCTTAAGGGGAAATACAAGGACACGGGTGCCATTGAGTTTACTTTTGACCTTGGAAATGAAGTCCCAGAAGTAGTTGCTCAAGAAATGGTAAATGAATGAACGCATGTTTTTGAGTAAACAAATCCTTTTTTTTTACACAAAAATAATGAATTAGTCTTTTTCTTTGTACTTTAAGGTGTTTATTACTAATTATTGTAATTGCTGTTGGGTAAAGTACTCTATGTTTCTTTTAATTACCAGTTTCCTTACATTTTCTGTTGTTCTCCACATAGTCCTGTACCGGCTAGAATAAATTATGTATTGCACAAAGTATTTTGTTAGCCATAAAAATATTATCTGGTAAATTAAATAGACACCTAAAATAACAGAAAATAATCCTAATAATGTTTTTAAGGAGTTCCAGTCTGCAGGTAGCCATTGCAACAATGTCTCTGTAATTGTTGATTAAGCAGATCAAGTCATAATGTGTGAATTTTAACATGCAGAAAAAGATTTAGGAAACACTGTCTACAATCATGCAGGTGTGTGTTTTCTGAAGACAAAAAAATCAAAGTGGACAAAGTCCATCTTTTTATTGAGCAGCCATCTTGAAAAAGGCAATGATCTCACATCCTGATAACCTTTTTATTATACCTGCAGGTTGTCGATCAACACTCGTTATGCCTTCTGCATAAACCAGTCAGCAGGTCAGCTAGAATACCCTAACCCAAAGAAAGTCCAGACACCCACTGGCTACAACTTTAACTCCAGTTAACTGAATAGACCATCTATCCAAACATACATTCTTGGTTGTTTTAATAGACTGGAGGAATTTGTTAACAATTCAGAATACACTGGGTGAAAGATATTCTGCACAAAGACTGCATACAAAAAAATTCTAATTAATTAACACAAACCTACTCCAATGCACAACACATGGACAGAAAACAAACTTGTGTTACATTGTTATATTATAGACAGGCAATCCATTAATTGCTTTCTTTTATTTTGTAAAAAATATTAAAGTAAAATAGTTATTTTTTTATTCTTAGGTTTACTGAGGGCCTTTTCTGAATAGCTTGAAGGTTTGCCACTGCTGTCATTTCATCATGAAAGTTGTTTGTAAATCGATAGTGAAACTAATCTTTACTTTAAAACACAAACAACTTTTCTTACTGAAACAGGTTGTTTCTGCAGACTCTATATGAAGGTATATATTTTTAATCTGATCAACTTCTTATCTAATCGTACCCTCGGCTGTTTTTAGGACTAATATAAATGGGACTTGGTGAGTGGTTTGTTGTCTTGTAATGACAGTTCTGAGACACACAGTGCATTGATCAAAACTAGAGAAACCAACCGATCTTTGTTCTTCCATGCAAATGTTTGGAGAGGCAGGACAATTCAGCTCTGTGTAGTTTGTGGAACTACATACCTAACATGTCTCACAAAATGTTAAGTGTCAACCACAGTGTGTTTCCTTTTGAGCTGCAGCAAATATGTTCCCTGTCTCCTGCAGGTGGACTCAGGATTTTTCCTGGAATGTGATGTGAAGATAGTTGGGAAATCTATCAGAGATCGTGTTGCTCTGATCAAATGGAGGAGAGCGCGAACTGGCTCACCAAACACAAACAGTGAAGCTGCTGGGAAGAAGATGCAGCAGAACCTTCTGCAGGTGCCTGGTACCGGTGCACCCAAGGAAGCCACATTAGCGCCTGTGGATTACGAAGACCAAGAAACTCTGATATGCACTGTGCCTGTCATCACATCTGTCACGTGTAAGAGACTAAAAATGGTTTACCACCAAAAAGTACTATTTTTTGCACAACCTGGCTAGACAAACTTACTCAGCCTTAAACAAATTACACTAATTATATCTTGAAATGGTCGAACTAGTATTTTATAACCCAAAGAGGGCAGAAATATTGATTATACTGTCTGAGTAACAGCAAATTAAAGCAATCAGACAGCGTGACCCAGCAGTTAAATTAAAGACTAGTCCACAGTCTGACCTTCCTTATTTGTTATTCCATCCTGCAGAGGGCATCATAATGAATTATAATGTTTTATATTTACTCTGTTGTTACAGCTGATAGTGGAGTGAACTCTGCCATGCAGTTAGATGATCTAAGCAATCAGCAAAATGGCACATACCAGTCACTTCCAGAACCCATTTCTACAGCTCAAGTGGTCTGCAGTCCTCCTCTACAGACTGAACCTCAGCTACACCAGGGAACCTCCCATCAACTCACAGCACAGGCTTCACATGAAAACAGCACACAGCAAACCACACAGTTACACCCAGGAGGCTACCAGCAACCCACAGGTTCGCTGCAGCCTGGAGCCTTTCAGCAACCTGCAGCTCAACTGCACCAATGTCAACCAGTGAGTAAAACCCATTAGATTTCATTTTTAGCTATAATTTTCTGTTAAAAACGTCTTTTTTCCCAGTTGCAATAACTCGTGTCCTATTTTCTTTTTTTTGGAATTATATCTGACCAGCGTCACAACAGTGAGCCTTTTGTCTGCCATAAGAACCTGCTCATCAATGAGAGTACAACATGTTTTAGGCGAGGCAGCACCTCCTTAATTGAGATGTTACAGTGTAGAATTCGCGCTGCCTCTAAAACAATGAATCACACTTCCTGCTTGTGTCCGTTACAGAATCTATCATCTTCTGATAGCTCAGAGAGTCCAGTGCATGCAGCAGATTACTCAAACTATGCCTATAATGCCTCAGTATTATCTCCCCTTTTACCTTCACATCGTCTTTCCCCTCATGACTCAGCAAGTGCTTTTCATTCACCTCACACTGCTCTGAATTTACAATCCCTCCCAGAAGTCTGTCTGAGTGTCCCACGCAACCCACAGCATCACCACTGCAAAGCTTGCATGTCTCTTCTCCTCAAGGACAGAACTAAAGGAGGCGGATCATTGGGCCACACACACAAGCGCACTTTTGCCGCATCCACTCCAGGTTCACCTGGAAGACCTTTGTTAAAGTCTTCTACAGCCACTCTGCCTCATGTTTTGGCCTCATCTCCTACATCATCACCAAACAGTCAGCCAGCCACGCTCACCAGTCCTTCACGTCATTCCTCACTCACTCAAGTTGTGTTCCCACAAAGTTTGCGTGAAAGTGGAGATCTCAGCCTTCTCAACTATTGTCTCCATCACATCGTTAGTCGCAGGACCAGCTCTCCCACCCTTTCTGATAGAAGAGATGTTAATCATCCAGTGCGTAGCTACAGGGAGACAGGGGGTACTAGTGTTTCCATGAGTGAGCATACAGACAAGAGTCGGAGCCTGGATGCTCCTGTCTGCCGTACGTCTAATCTTGACATGAACCTGCTGTCATCACAACTTTACGACAAAGGCAGAGCAGATCCACTGGTAGGTTAGAGAAGAATACTTCATGTAGGTTAAATCCTGCATAGCAGCAACCTGCTGTATCATTTATGATTTTGCCAGCTGCCTAGCTCCTGTCAGCACCCAGTTTCAGCTCCTGCTTAGTTCACAGTAATTGTTCCATTTCATGTTTATTGTATGCCTCTTAAACAGTGTCTTATAGTTAACACAATAGATGGGTAGCAGTTGAACAATGCTGCAGCTTCTCTTTTCCATTGTAACCTCACATGAGGAACCACATAAATCCCTAAAACACCCCTTTGTCACAGCTTTTGCTTTGAAACACTAAATCTCAAGCTTCATTTATTTTAGACGGACAGTTATATTATATCTAAGAAAAAGGCTTTGTTGAATGTGTTTTTTTTTTTCTATGTGTTTCTGACAGACGGGTTCTGCTCCAGCTATGTCAGCCCCTACTGTGCAGCAGAGTAGACAGACAATGCAGAGTGTCCCGTCTGCAGCCCCAGCTCTGCAGACCGCCCAGCCCAGCCAGGAGCAGGTACTGCATGCGTCAAATTGAGACTGACCTCTGGTATAATATGTAAAGAGGGGCACACACAAGCCAAAATTAAAACACAAAATATGTGGAAAAGACCCTCAGTGCAGCCCTGCCAGGCAATGTTGTTACACATTAGCCGTAATATTATGACCAGGCAACTAATATTATTTATGTCCCCTGATGCCAATGAAAAGAATATCTGGACAAAGAATATCTGGGAGGTGTCCTGGGAATTTCAAAAAGATTCAGTGGGCACTTAAGATAATAAGGTTGAATCTTGTGGGTTGGGTTTACTCCTCATAGGTTTCATTAGACCCTGAAAGGCTGTAATTCAGAAGGTTTGGAGGCTGGGTGAACATCTTGCACTCTTTGTTGTATTTCTTTAGGCCATTCTTTTGTAGTTTCCGGAGTACCCACTGCTGTTTTCTTCTTCTGAGAAGCAGGCTGCCACTTTAAATAAGTACTGTCACCATGTGGGGTTTGTAATTGGTTTTCAAAAATGTTTAGGTGGCTGGCAAGTGTTTAATTTAAAGACCACGTTAAAGCCAGGATAAATTTTTTTCAGCAAAACATTGTGTCAAAACAAGATGATCAGTGCGCCCTTACCTGTCAATGGTTTTAATGTTATGGCTGATTGGTGTAAGTATAAATTTGTTTGTCTGGAAGGTTTTCCACTCTTGACAAAATCCAAGCTTGTTGTTTTCCTAATTGTTTTAAAAAACTTACCAAGTCAAAAATTCTGTTCTCTAAAATGATATTTAAGTATTTGTTGTGATAATTTACTAAATTTAGTGTCACCAACCATTTAAAAACATTTGTTGTGTAAAGATGATGAATAAAGGAGAATATGTTTGTACCTCCATTTTGCTGTGAATGTGTACTGTTCTGTTGTGTAGTACTCTATTTATGTGCACGTGTATGTATGAAAATCTATTTATGTGGTTTGTGTTTTCTTCCCATTAATCTCTCCTCCCTGTAGTGTCATCTCCAACCAGCTGCTGTCCCATCCCAGGTAGTTCAGCAAAGTACAAACCACACAGAATTAAAGTCTGCTTACCTATCAGCTTACCTGAGTCACAGTAAAGCATTTTCACCAAAGTTCCACTCCAGAATTAGTCTCCTAAAAATGTTCATTTAAAAATGTACATTTTGACTTTTTTGACACACACACAGAAAACCTCTTTTTGTCTTGGGATGGGATCTTTTACCTTTTTTTTCTGCCCAAATTCCGACCACACAGACAAAATTGTCCTGCCTTATTTCATCTATCCATCTATCCCGCTTGTGCCTGTTCAGAATTGCAGGGATCTGGTGCCTATCTCCAGTGGTCATTGGGTGAAGGCAAGGTCCACCCTGGACAGGTCGCCAGTCAATCACAAAGTCATATAGAGACAAAAAGACAGGCAACCAATTATTCATGCTCACGCTTACACCTTGTTGCAATTTATTGTTAACAATTAACTTAACATGCATGTTTTGGGTCTGTGGGAAAGAAAACTGTAAAACCCACTCATGCAAGGTGAGAACATGCAAACTCCACGCAGAAAGGCCCAAGTCAGAAGTCAAACCATGCCCCTGTTCAGCCCTTCAGCTATGATAAGGCCAATTCCAATATTGGGATCATTCAGCAATGCTTGGTTGAGCCAGAGAATGGAATCAAAATCTTATTGCCACCAAATTATCACTCAGGCACACTAGTTACAAAGCTTCTACTTTTCTGAGACTTTAGGTTGTCCTCTGTGGATTCAAGTCACAAATCCTTGCCATGGAGTTGTTGGCTGATTGTGCTTATGTGCTGCAACACACACAAAAAGTAATAATAAAATAAAATAAACATTATATGGACAAGTTAAGAAGGTCAAAAGCTTGATCTTTATTGAAATTTGAAACTTATTCTACATTTCCAAATTAAAAGGCTTGATTTGATCTTCTTTCATAGCTGTTATCTGCTGACCAGCTTGCATCACACCTGAGTCCTCCTGATACCTCCACCAGTTTTCCACTCTGCAGTGCTCCTCCCCCCCTTCTGCCTCTGCAGATCAGCACACAGGTGTGTTGTGGGTAATATTAGAAACAGAGGAACAAACTAAACATTCAGTTTGGATAGAACATCCTATAAAATGTGCAGGCTTGCAGTAATACATAAAGGACCCGTGTGAATGTTGTATGTATCGAGTCGCTGTCTTTTGTTCATTTTATTTCATTTTCCCTTTTTCTTTCCCAGTTTTCCTCATCATATTCCATTGTTCCCGTGCCCCCTCCCTTCTCCCCAGCTTCTCTGCCGTCTGCCTGCAGCAGCAGTGGCACTCCAATATCTAGCTCCTACTACTCAACTTCGCCTCACCTCCCCTCCCTTCCTCTCACCCCTCATGCAGCCCTTTCATCTGTACCTCCTCTTGGCTCCCCTCAGACCCCCATATCCACACCTCAACATGGGCCCAGTTTAGCACTCCCTATTCCACTTCTTGGACTGGCCAAGTCCCCTGTGGTGCCACAGCAACAGGGTGGCCTTCCCACATCTCAGGCACACTTCAGTAGCTTCCATTCCACCTATACTTTACCTCTCTCTCAGGTACAACCCACCCCATTCCCTGCCCCTCATCCTGAGCAGGAATTGACTGAACAGCCTGTCCAGGTGAATATTTGACTCAGTTCTCGCTGAAATGGTTCGATCTTGAGAAATCTGTAACACTAAGGTGGCAATGTTGGTGAAATGCATGCACGGCATGCCTTTGGAGATTCAAAGCAAGACAATTAGACTGATGGACAATTTTTTTTAATGCTTTCTTTTGTTTCTGTTGTAGGTGATTGCTCCCCATGGGACTCTAGGAGATGTCCAGCTTTTGGAAACAGTCCCTCCTGTCTTGACTGCTGGTCAGCCTTCACTCTGGGGAGAAACTACTGCTGCTGGCCAAGCTTCAGTCTCAGTCCCAGCTACAGTCCAGTTTGAAACTAAAGTCCCAGCTCAAACTCCACCTCCAGTCTCAGTGTCAGCTCAAGCTGCAGCAGCGCTTCCAACTCCAGCCTCAGCACTTGTTAAAGTCCCAACTTCAGTGCCAACACATGTTCTACCAACACTGGAACCTATGGCCTCCACCCAAGTTCAAGCACCATTATCTACATCGGGTTTTACTGCAGAGCTAACAACAGTCCCTACAATAAGCTCAGGTACACCCTCTGCCATGGATAAATTTAAAATCTCCACTCCTGGTTTGGCCTCAGACCCAACCTCTGTCAGTCTGTCAGCACCAATTCAGCCTGCAGCTCCTGTTGCAGCTTCAGTTCTGCAGCCTGCTGGCATCCAGACAACAACCTCATTGCCTGAGTGTGCCAGCCTGACTACAACTCAGCAAAATATAGAAACAACATCTATCTCTGGAAGCCTTCAGCATGAACCCTGTGTAGAGGTACGGATAACATTTGCACAGTTTTAAGACTAATACTGATTTAGATATAGGACATATCCAAAATGTTTAAAATAAAAATCATCTCTGCTTTTAAGACTTCTTATTGATATTCAAAACCATTTTTAACTATCTGCACACTTTAACATTATTAATAGATTTAGTCTTACAGTGATTCTTTCACTGAATCAGTGATCAGAAATCACACATTGGTAAATGCACAAAGCAGGTCCTTATATAACCTAAAGCAAGCTAAGAATTTTTTTACAGCATCATATAAGTCAACAGCAGTTTTACAAGAAGCAGAGAACAGCAGATTGGAAGTAATAGGAAAATAGCAGCAAAGCAAACATAGAATTTACATTGGGAATAAAAGCAATTTACAGACACTCTCTAACTGTCTTTCACTAACATGTTTTTATTTTTTCAGGATTTGCTTCGTGATAAAGCATTATCACTCTCCAGTTATGCCTATGACAGGTGGGTTTCAGTTTTGCACTAATTTCCAGCTCTTTACAATTTTTTTTTATTTCAATTTATATCCTTAAATGTTTTCGCAAGGAAAATGCAATGTTTCTCTTAGAGGTGATCTTTTTTTTTTTCTTTAGTCTAAACTCTGATATAGCATCAGGTAAAGAAACAAGTGACGGCTATGAAAGCTTGGCTAGTGGGAGTAAGGGGGATGTAAAACCCAGAAAACACCACCGCAAGTCTGCCCGCACACGTTCCAGGCAAGAAAAGACCAGCAAGCCCAAACTGAGCATGCTCAATGTGAGTCATGGTTTAATTTACAGCAACAACATAAAGAAAATCACAGACCCTTCAAATTCTTAAATATCAATGAATGTAAATTGTTAACCCCTCTTTACACAGGTTTGTAACACTGGTGATAAAATGGTCGAATGCCAGCTGGAGACTCACAACCACAAAATGGTGACATTTAAGTTTGATCTGGATGGAGATGCTCCGGAGGAAATAGCCACTTACATGGTTTGTTCAGCATAATTAAGTTTACAGCTTTTGTCTTTGTGTGTGACATTGCTTAATATCTTTCAAACTGAATGTTTAAAGGTGGAAAATGGTTTTATCCTACCGCTGGAAAAGGAGATCTTCATTGATCAGCTGAAGGACATTGTGGATAAGGCTGAAGATATGCTGAATGAAGACATGGGCAGTGAAAAAACCACAGCTTTGAGCTGTAGTCCACTGCAAGGCCAGATGTCTGAGGTAGGAGAGGTAGGAAAGGTAAGTGTTAAAGATCTGTATTAAAACCCTGCTTATAAATGCAAAGAACAAAGCTTACATGTCTAAATCTCTTATAGAGTCAGCAGCCAGGAGCACCTCAGCCTGTATATCAGCAAAATGGTAACATGGCTTGTTTTTTAAAACTGTAACCACAACAGTTTAGTATGTTATGGGTTTAAACTGATTTTGTTTCTTTTCTAAACTCCTGGGTTGCAGTTCTTCATACAGGAAAGAGATGGTTTATAATCTGCCCAGTGGAGGAGACACCCATATCCAGTCAAGACACCCTGTCTGATGGGACAGCTACACAGTCACCTGGGAGCTCAGCGGCTACCCAGCCTGCTGACAGCATCACTGCAAGGCCCACCACCTCCAGAGGTCACTGTGCTCTTACACACCAACGTCAGTATAATGTCTGGCAGAAACATGGAACAATATGACTTATGGCAGCCGAATTACATCCTTTAGGATGATTTTATCACAGAATGAGCATAAGATTTGGTAGTTTTAGAAACTAATAATGTGCAATTCTGTGCTCATTTTCTTCTTTTTTTCCCCTTTCTGTAGAAGAGGGGTCATCTTCCACAATGTCCGGTGGAAGTGGAGGATTCCACTTTGACCTTTATGGATTCTCAAGTCCCCCAATATCATCAAACACTGACCCACTCCTTTTGGCCACTCTGTCACCTCCTGTGTCTGCACCTCCGACTCTCCAGTCTGCATCTTCACTGGAACCTGCTGTCAGTTCTCTCCAATCTGCCGTTCATCAAGTCAAACCAGTCAGAGCGCAGACGTTGCCCCCATCATTGCCTCATACATCTTTCCAAGTAGAAGATTCACATGAAACTCCTCGGGGCTCTGTCTCCCCTTCCCATGCAGCTCAGCAAAAGCTTGAATTGACACGTCCAGTTTCTATTGCAGATGAGGTGCCCTGCTGTCCTCTCGTTATGCCTCTATCTCTGGATGTGAGCACTTCACAGGGAGGCTCTCCCCTCACCCCTCTACCCCTCCAGGAGCTGGGTTCGACCAAAGAGCCGTCGTCTGTCTCCTACGCCTCGACAGCACGCCCCGAGCTGCCACAGCAGCCTGTTGTTCTCCATCAGCCCTTTTCAGCTGTGGGAGGGACCAAGGTATCCTCTCTGCCCCAGAGTCCAGCGCCATCTCAACATGGTGCAGGGCCCAGTGAGTCTGACGGCGAAGGACGGCTGGGCCGTGGGGGTTTTGTCGACAGCACCATCAAAACCTTGGACGAAAAACTAAGGAATCTACTTTATCAGGAGTATGCTCCGATGTATCCGTCAGGGAGTGCTGCAGAGACACCAGGATCTGGCACAGAGTACATTCAGTTTCCTCCCGGTCCTGACAGCGCCACAGGAGGGTCAGGGAACAGCACCCCGGGGCCTATAGGGGAGGGACGCTACAGGGCAGGAGAACAGCTGGTAAGGTTTAGCATACAGAGCCATTTGAAGTAATATTAACTGTACTTTGAATACATAGAAAATGGTGTTACTCAAATAATATTTAAAACAAGTGCAGTGCTAATTGCAATAGATTTTAATGTCAAACATTTGTCTGATAATGGCAATTAATGGCTTGTGCTTCTTTTTTTTCTCTGTCCTTCTGCCAACACCATAAGCCTCAAATTCCTGAGAGAATGGATAGTTTGAGCACACTGAGTGACTCAGCTGTGTGCGGTATGTAAATTATGCATTTTTTTATCTAAGAGATAGTTGGCAGTGATAAATCATCATTTTTAAACTAAAATTAACACGTTAGTTTATTAATAGTGAATGTTCTGGAAATTTTCCTGCAGCATCTTTATCAAGAAGACACGTCCCTCACTCTGTGTCCTGCACTGGTACTAGAGGTCGATTTAAGGTAGTAAAATTTTAAAAATTAAAAAATTATTTTGAAATTCAGATTTTCTAACTTTACTTTTAATGTTATTTTAAAGCACAAGATGCCTGTCAGTTTAATACAATTAACCTGAATAAAACATATACATTGTGACTGCCTTTAAAATTATATGCAATAGTTTTTTTTTTAATTTATTGGTACCTATGTGATGTTTTTATTTTCAGAAAACATATCAAATGTGTCTTTTCCATACTGGAACAACATGGAATAAAATACATCCTTGTCTTGGAATAGCATTTGCTGTTATAGAAACATCATTTTATGAATCTCAGCCTCTTCTTTGTTTTTGTCAGATCATCTCTGTTCCTCCTGAAGTGGCCAACAGACGGGATGTGAAGCAGAGGAGCTGGAGTAGCGCGGCCTCACCTGCACACCCCATTGAATACATCGGGGACCAGGTGCAGGCCGAGGTCTTGGCTACCTCCACCACGATCGGCCGCTTCTCTGTGGTGAGCACCGAGGACGAAATTACACAGAGAACACGCTGCAGCCGCTACTCTGCCCCACCTGATTTCTACCTGGACACGCCTCCTTCCATGGGTAAGAGGGGATCGCTGCCTCGTGCTCAGACCTCAGACTCTGTTCCTGTGGATGTTACGGTCCATGCTCGCTTCCTGTCCTCAGACTCCGGGGCAGAGAGCAGCCCCGTGAAGCCAACTCCTGCCACTCTATCACATCACCCTCGCTCTGAGCGCAGAGGAAGTGACCTCATGAAGAGGGCAGTGGCTTTTCTCCGTCGCACGGGTCGCAGCAGCAGTGTGCAGAGCTCTGACTCACCAGGACGGCATGGAGGCGTTCAGGGCTCTGCCTACATCAGCAGTGATAATGACTCAGAGATGGAAGACTCTGACATTAAAAAGGAACTTCAGAGACTAAGAGAGAAGTAAGGTTTTTTTTTTTCATTAGTAGTTTCTGCAAAGTAAATGTTTGTCATTTAACTTGTAAGTAATTATCCCTGCTTTCACCCTCTCAGACATCTGAGGGAGATCTCGGAGCTCCAAGCACATCAGCGGGGAGAGGTAGAGCTGCTGTATCGAAGACTTGGTAAAGCTCCTCCTCCTGGTCTTGGTCTCTTACACGTCGCACCAAATGGAAGTCGCAGAAAGCGGTCCAGCAGGCACAGGCTGAAGCCAGGAAAACTTCTCAGCCCTCTGGTTCAACAGTTTAGAAATGTCAAAACCAAAACCGGTGAATCCAGCAAATCCAGTGAGTTACTTTTCCAAACATCAATATATTGATTAGAGATCAATAAAGACTAATCTAATCCTTATGTGTGTGTGTCCAGGCACTGCTGCTGCTGCTTCAGCTGAGACCACAGTAAGCTTAAATGGCTCTCCGGCCAAAATGCCTTTCCCCACCCACAGTAGGCCACGGTCATGCACCAGCCACCTCCCCACCTCAACCTCAGAACCTGTGCAGACCCAGCAGCCCTGTTCCCTCAAAGGCTCTCTGTCTTCTGACAATATTTATGCTGGACTACATGGAGATGGTATTGGCACACAGGCTCCACCTGGTCAAGGTAAGAATAATAGCAAAATAAAACAGTTTCTGCCAACAGACAAAAAATAAATATGCTTGATAAAAAAAGAAAGAATATGTGGAGTTTTTGTTTATTGATGCTGGGTAATTTAGTTCCCACTCATTGTACTGTTTCATCTTCTTCCCTTTAATATGCTCCTCCACAGGCTGGTCTAATTACCCTCAACCATCTGAAAGAGTGACCTATAAGTCCAGTAGCAAACCACGAGCTAGATTTCTCAGCGGGCCTGTGTCTTTGTCTATCTGTTTGTATCTCTTCTTCTCTTCTTAGCTTCACTCTTTCATTTGGCCATATTTTTCATCACGAGTTTACACTTTTTTCTTTTTATTAGCCAAACTATTTTGAGGCAGTGCTGGATTTTATTTTGCTTTGCAGTATTTTAATCAGCAGTCTTTCTGTGCATTTTATTTCACGATTGTTGCTTATTCAAACCCCTTAGATGGAAAGGTTTTGATCAATTGGATATTTTATTCCATTTTAGGATTATCTCAAAACCAATTTCCAAATGTGATAGGCAGTATCAGTTAGCATATTTCTTTTTTCTAATCAAATATACTAGTGTTTTTACACAATATTGGAGTTATCATCACTTTCAGTCATTAACACCCTCATTACATTTCAGATGATAAAGGTTTGGATAATCAAGGTTCAGTTTAGTAATAAACCTTTTTGCATTTTAGATGATCTTTATACTTTTGTGTATTTTTCATTTCGTAACATTTCATTTTGTGACTTTGCTGTTTTTCTGTGTTGTAATGTTTTCATGCACCTTGCAGTACTTTCAAAAAGACCTCTGCATGATGAATGTTTGGCAGTCTACTGTTTTAACTTGCCGTGCTGTTTCCTGTCCCCCTTTTCTAAAACTCCTGAAATGCACTTTTAAAATGGGTCGTGCTTGCATAATACTTTTAATATCTGCATTGTCACGTATAGGAGGTCTCATTAGTTTGCTTAAAAACTTGTACTTGGCTTATGTTTGTTTCTTTGTTTTGTGGCAGTGTTCAGCAGCTGTATTTTGCACAACATTCACTCTTGAATTGTCAACAGATTTTGAAATTTGTCTTTATTTTTTTTTGTGTTGTAGGGTCCACACTGAAAAGATTGTGTCTTGGTAAAGAGCGAGGCAGCAGTATGTAAAATTACATCAAATTAATTTGTTTAAAACTTATCAAATAATTTATCAACCCCACTATCCTAATAATTACTATGTGTGTGTGTGTTGTCAGGATTTGGAGCTTCAGCATCTGGAGCTTTCAATCCATCGCAGCAAATGCCCGGTGTTGTCACGCCTCCTCCTCCTCAGCCTGTTATAGGCCTGGCCCAAGCTCAGGCTAATAACAGCAACAACAAAAAAGGCACGTGCATGAATGCCACTGAAAATAACATGCCTGAAGACTTGCAGGGGCTGATGGACGACTGGGCTCAGGAGGTTCTAATCGTCACCCACCGGCCCCGCACCACTTCTCTGAGTATCCGTGGACAGCAGCAGTGGGATCAAGTTGGACCTCCAACACATAAACAGCCTGCTAGTGCTTCAGAAGTGAGTTTCATATGTCCATTAAAAAGCTACAAATGCAAGAGTTTGCAAAGTTTAGTTTTCAAAATAGTACAAAGAAAAAAAATATATACAGTTCACTTGAAAATATTTAGTAACACCTTAAAACAAGGACTAGCTGAGAAACAGGTAAACATGCAGGTTCAAGACAATGAAATTCCCTTTTTGAAACTTTTTCTATTTTGTCTTTGTATTATTTTTATTTAAATATGATGTAATGCTGAGTTGATTTTGTTTTGTTTTGTTTTATGTACATTTAGCACAGCATCCCATATTTAAAAACAAAGTTAAATCACCTTAACAATGAAATCACTTTGAGCATTGTTTACATGATATTATGCAACTGTTTCAGGCATCATCATGGACAACACAAGGCCCAATAGCCTGCACCCTACCTCCATCTTGGCCTGATAGCCCCGGCTCGACAGTGATGACCAGCCCCTCCTCTGGGCTCCATCACGCCTATCAGCTACACTCTCCTGCTCCGTTCAGAGCCTTGCCATCTCCTCTGTCTTTTAACCAGTGGCCTGGGTTTTTCTTTCCCGTTCCTCCAGGAGTCTTTGCCTTTCCTGCTGTGCCCTCTGCCCAGTCCAGTCCCACTTCAGCGCCGCCACATCAGATGACTGACCCCAAGGCAAAGACTCTCTAATCTGGGTAGCAATGGGTCTTCCAACTCTGTTACCAAATAGTTAGATTACAGTAGCTCTCCTTAATATTATGTGCGTAGAGTGTATATATTAAACCAGCATGGGTGTAACCAATGTATATAATCCATCTGCATTCTTGAGTTTTATGTTTTTTGTTTTATTTTGAGTTCACATACTTCATGCCCACGTTATAGTAAATAGTCTTTGAATGCAGGTTGATGAAATGAGACTAAATATGTATAATTAACTTAATCAGCACTGAAAGTACATAATTTTGTCATTGTTTATGGATGTACATTACTACTCCCTGAATGTACATAGTGCACTGTTCATTCATTTTGTATTCATATAAATAGTTCATGTTTTTGTTGTTCATCTCACTGCTATATATTTATATGAGCTGCTATCTGTATATATGAATTCTTGTTAGTCTGTACATAGCTCCTTGTGTTTGTACAGTCAACACAGGATAATCCATGCGTTAGTATGCAGCTATGGGTCTTAATGAAACATATTTAGCAACCATCATGCCATCACTGTGAAGACTTGACCTCCTGGTCACTAGGACCTGTTGCTTTACTCTGCTTTCTCAGCTCTATCAATAAATAGGTTTCATTCTTCATCAATGAAATACTTCCAGCACAAGCGCTCAGAATATCCTTAAGAGATTTGAAAGAACTTGAATTTTGATGTATTTTAGGTGCAAAATTGCCTATGAGAGTGCCTTGAACTGCAGATTCAGTTTTCTGAAAAGACGCATTTAGGCTCAAAGCAGACCCTAGATATATATATTTATCCATCCATCTTATACTATTTATCTGTTACCATGTTGTAGGTAAAGAAATGTGAATAGAGATCCTCACAGCTCACTTCCTTTAGCCTTTGTTAGTTCTCCAAGCAGCTCGCCAAAACCTTCACAAGCCAGCTCTGAGACATCCAAACCACATCACTTGGAGGACATGTGGAAAGTATCCTTTCTAGAGATTTTTTTCACTATGAAGAAGCAGTGATTTAAGACCCTCCCCATTAACTAAACTCTTCATCCTATGCTTAAGGGTGAGGTTAGCTGCCTTTTTAGAAAGCTCCTTTTGGTTATTTGTATTTGTGATCTTATTCCTTTAGTCACTACCCAAAGCTCTTCCATTTTAGACAAATGAGGATCATTACATCAAACGTAAAGGTCCCAGTTACCTTATCCATTGGTTTGATTTGGCAGCAAAGCACTTATGTACAAGGGTCTATGATCTGTAAGAAAAATATGATCACACCATGCCAAAAGTAGACACTTTTATACAAAGACCGAATGGATGATAAAAAAGACTTGGTACTGCATGCTTGGGAAGCACATCCAACAAGACTTCTTAAGGAAAGACTGTGGGAAAAGTTGATGATACAAAAATGACAAAAAAATGCAAGGGTTGTGAATTATTTGGAAGTCAGCTAGTTTATCATGAAATTTGTGCAGCTGTTTGCAGTTAGACATAAAAGATAAAGTCTCAACAAAGTCTTCTGATCTTGTAGTTACGGTCTTGTAGTTAATCACAGAAATTCTCCTGTCACCTAAATAATTTTCATAGCAAATTTTGAATACTGTATCAAGAGTTAAAGTGCTTCATTCAGAGTCGTGACATGTCTTTTTAAGGTAATTCAGCAATTTGGTATTTCAGTTTTAATTATTTTTTAAAGCCATCAGAAATTTTGCTTAAAATAGTACAAGAAATGCAAAAATATCCCAGCTGGAAGCGAAGACTTTGGGCACACTTCATACATGCTAGAACTAACATTTACAAGAATCAGATTTTGGTTTGTTTCAAATTTTATTACAAGAACCAATAAGATCTTTACACAATAGTCTTCACAGAACAAGATGATTGTCTTGTGATAAGCAAATACAATTTATGCACTTTGAAAATAAACCAATGTGGGCACAATATGAGCCATGTGACTTTATTAGGTAATTGTCTTCTCAGCAGAATTTTTAAAGTGATGACAGATTTTTCTTTTTTTTGAACATCTCCTATGCAGTAATTTTTCGTTGTTGTGCTTTAAACTGAGACTTCTGTCTTTAATCTTCAATGTTTGAAAGCTAGGTGTATATTTGCTTTTGCCTGCTGTATCACCAGTTTTCTCAGCACTTTCCTAACCTTGTCAGATCAATGCTCTTAAAAAAATGTTGTACATACTTGAAGACATCAAAATTAAAGTTTTTGCTTGACAGCATAAAATATTTGTCACTTTTTATTACCAGTGCAATAGACACAAATCAAACCAGATTGTTTTTGTGTGATTTACTGATGATGATTATTGGTATGAAGTGTGGAAAGGAAACTGACAGAATGCACAAGATGGGCATTTGGTATTAACAGTAAAGCGTATACACAGCTAAGTCCTGGTAAAATTCTGCAGGATTTTAGAAAATGATTATGTTCTGTTTTGTTTATATTCAACTAAGGTGCTGCTAAATAGTGAAACTGAAAAAAGCTTGCTTTAAAGATGTGTACACATAAATGTTGACGTTGCTTGAATTAATAGGAACTTTCAGGTGCCTATGTTTGAATCTGCTCCAAGGAAACATGGGGAGAGCTGTGGTTTATCTCAGCCTCTTTGGACTGCTGCTGGCTGTCGCTGCTTCACAACAAAAACAAGGTCACAACAGAAAAAAACAGAGAACCCTCCTGTTTCTCTTTGTGTGGCATTGGAAAGGACTGGCAACTGGCCCAGCGTGAACCCACCTCTCAACTGTTTACTACTGGGATACGTTCCAGCACCCAACCACTATTCAGCCCCTCAGAACAAGATGAAGCTGGTACACGTAATGAATAAAAGAAACTCAAAGTATTTATCATGGACTTCCTAGGAATAAAATGTTAGCAAACATGTTCCTGGCAATGTGCACAAGCAGGCATTCAGTGTCAACAGTGAGTTTATACACAACTAAGTTCTGATGAATTTCTGGAGAATTTCAGAGAATAACTATGTTATTTTTTGTTTATATTCAACTGAGGAGTCTCCTAAATAGTAAAACTGAAACTCCTTTTACTGTAAAAGTTGGAAGAAATACAAGGAAGAACAAAAGAAAATGGAAAAAGGCAACATCAAGTTTTATTTGAAAGTCACTAACTGAAAGTAATGATTTTTTTTTATTTTTTATTTTTAATAAATTCTGTTTTAATTTGCACAGATTTTTAGAGGTTATTTTGTTGTTCCTTGGAAAATGCTAGTGTTATGATGATAATAGAGGAACATGAAGGTTGTGTGAATTATTTATAGGTAACAACTGTTTGACATATAAGACTTCTGCCTCCAGCTCTGGCTCATGCAATATTTCCTTTCCTTTACTTTAAAAGTAAAAACAAAAAAAGAACATCTGTTTTTGTTGTCAGTATTGATCTAACCTTGTCAGATGGAAACTCTCAAAAAGGCAGAAATTATTTGAAAATGTCAAAAATTATGTTTGACGTCTGAAAATCTTCATCACATAGTTGTTTAGTTATTAGTGAATGCTACACAAGTAAAGAAAATTTGCCTTTAAATAACCTGGTTGTGGTAAGTTTTTCAACCAGTGTTTAATTTTTTTTTCAGCAAAATAAATGCAACAAAATCCTGGCAAAGTGCAAAGTTTGGACCCTGGACAAGGTTATTTACACAGCTGAGTGACAATAAAGTTTTGCTTCGGGGGTGGAGGGGTAAATTCTGTGAGGGGGTCGCTTTTTTATGCTGAAACAAGAGGAAAGCTGAGAGAGGAGACTGATGGGGGCAAGACAGTTTGGAAAAAAAAACTGTATAAATAAATCTTGGCTCTGTTTGAGTTTAAAGAACAGTTTGAGCTGAGTCTGCTCCGAGGAAACATGGGGAGAGCTGTGGTGCAAGTCACCCTCTTCGGGCTGCTGCTGGCTTTGGCTGCTTCACAACCAAACAAGGTACAGTCTCCTAACAAAAAGGACAAAGAACTACATGAAAAAGAACTATTGCTAAATATTTTTCATAACATTTGAACAAATTCCTGATGTTTGTCTTTTTTCAGTCTGTTTTAGCATTTTTCTGTCAGTTGTGTCACGCTGAACTCAGCCTCAGATAAAAAGAGAAAAGCAGACTTTTGACCTTTGTACCCTGAAGGTTATTTAGGTTGTTGATTTGTGCCTCTATTGTGTGCTTATATTACTCGTTTTTTGGCTGGATTACATTGAGAAAGTGTGCAGTTACATTAGAGTAACTGTGGCTGCTGTGGATCAGTGGTTAGAGCTGTCGTCTTCCAATAAGAGAGTTGGAGGTTTGATTCCTGGCAGCAGTCACATGTTGAAGTGTCCTGAGCAAAACACTGAATCTCTCACTGCCTCAGCTGTGTGCCTCATCAGTGTACGAATAGAGTTTAAATCCATAGAATGATTTAGTCAGATTAGCTTTGTAGAGATTCAGCGCTGTATAAATGTGTGTGTGGTTGGGTAAATGAGGACACAGATTGTGTTGTAAAGTGCTTTGAGTAGTCTGGTTGGCTAGAAAGGCATGATATAAGTACAGCCCATTTACCATTCAGTAACATTATCTTTACAGCTGACTAAAATGACATAATTTTCTCATTTTGCGCATCAACCCTCTTCCATGTGGATATTGTCACTTCCAATCAAATCTAACTTTATTTGTGAAGCACTTAAAAACACAAAAATGATGCACAGTGTCAACAATAAAACATGGCTTATGCACGTCAAAAATACAAGTAAAACTTTAAAACCAAGGGACGAAAACAGTAAGACATAAAACATAAAATCAAATCAAACAACAAAATTATAAAACTTTAAATCTAATTTAAAGTCACAACTGAAATTCAGAGAAAATATATTTAATAAAATCAATGTTTTTCAAAGTGTTAAAAGCCAAGGAAAACAAAGGAGTTTTAAGAAGCATTTTAAAAGCAGACAAACGAAGAGACCTGTCTGGGATGGAGCATGACATGACTTTCTCCCGTTTGCCTTTGGGATCAAGGACTCTTCCATAACATTAACAACAACAACAACAAACAGTTCAATCTAAGATCTGAACACTTTATTTAATTTATATTGTTTAGTTAGTTTAAATTTCTTGGCTAACCTTTCCTAAAATAAATAAAAGTAAGTGAAATGTTACAGAAGCAAAAATGTTCTGTAGTTTGATTTTGATTTTGTTCAGTTGTTTAAAACTATAGTGAGATTAATATTGAAGATGTTAATAATGCACTGTCTAATCTGTGTGAAAAAATTACTTTTTAAAGACTTACACAGAGTGCAAGTAAACACCAAAATGTATTTGCCAAGATCACTGCATTTTTAGGAAACATGTTTATGGCCAATGTGAGCCATTACGTACAAAATGAAAAAAAGAGCAAAGCAAAATGGGGTGTTTCTGCAGCTACACCAATAGGATTTCACCCACAAGCACAATGTTGTCTGATCTTTGATCTGCTGGTTGTTGGCCAAATCTCGCTCTCTCTCCTAATTTGCCTTCTGTGTTTGTTCAGGACAACTGGGACATTTACAGCTTTCACATCAACTCTACTGTGATCGGCCGTTACGCCACCACCGTCATCACAAGCCGTGTGGCCAATCGTATGAATGAGTCCAAGGAAATTGAATTCCATGTCCAGATTCCCAAGAATGCCTTCATCAGTAAATTCAGAATGTATGTGAAGTAAAAGAATGGGGAAAACTCTAACATACTGACAGTAATATTGTTTATAATGGTAATAAAAATAAACTAATATACAACAGCAATAACAAACAAAGGCTACTCAGGACTGAAACAAAATGTTTGTGTTTGTTGTCTGCAGGTTTATAGACGGTCAGGTTTATGATGGAGTTGTGAAAACAAAGGAGCAGGCTCAGCAGCAGTACACTCAGGCTGTGTCTCGTGGTGAAAGTGCAGGAATTGTCAGGTAAATATGATGATGAAAAAATTTGTTGCAAGATCTTAAGGAGGTGCTTTTTCCTCGTTTAGTATTTGTTTTGCTTTTTACATGAATATAACGTCAACTTTCAGACTTCTTGGACTCTAAAATGCTCTAAATGACGCTGTCTAATAACCATGTCATGCATCCTGCTACAACTTTTTACAGTGATAAATGTTTGTCTTGCAGCTCTGTAGGGAGGACCATGGAGGAATTTAAAACTTCTGTAACTGTGGCGGCTCACAAAAAGGTCACCTTTGAGCTCACATATGAGGAACTACTGAAACGCACTCGTGGCAAATATGAGCTGCAGATCCACACTCGACCCATGCAGCCTGTCAAAGACTTCAAGGTTTGGTGATCGTCCAGGAAAACAGTGTTCAGTGACAGTAGCTTCCAGAGTGAATACTACAGTTTTCTTACCTCCAGGTTGACGTGTACATCTATGAAAAAGCTGGGATCAGTTTCATTGATGTGAAAGGAGGACTGAGCACTAAAGCCCTGGCTAATGCCATCACCAAGACACATGCAGACAACAAGGTACAGCTGCTACTGATTATTATATTTCTGTTAATGAGGTGAAGACTGTACACAATGGTCTGGCTTGTTTTTCATTTTAAAAGACCATTAAGTGTCTCAGTAACTTGGGTTTAAGACTTTAAAAAACGCTTCAAAGCAAATTCACATTTACATTATTAGCACTTAGATATTCCATGCTAAATTTGATATTGTCATGGTGATAATTGTGGTCTGAAGTCTGAGTTAAAATAGTCCAGGTAATGAAAAAGAATGAAATAAAATCAAAACACCACAAATTTTAAGGGTGTACCAAAACTGATTTATGTGGTTTGCAGGCCTGGGTGTATTTCTATCCAACTGTGGACCAGCAGAAAACTTGTGACAGCTGTGGAGAACAAGGTATGAATGGAGATCTGGTTATTGTTTATGATGTCAACAGAGACACTGGACTGGGAGACATCAAGGTAAAACATTAGCTCATTTAATGAAAGCAACTTTATGTTAATATTGTATTTGCAAAACTACATGTGCTAATATATGCCAAAAAATACTTTAAATATCTTTGTTCTTGTCACAAATCAAACTGTTTCCTGTAGACATCAGACGGGTACTTTGTCCATCACTTTGCTCCATCTAGTCTTCCTCGAATACCAAAGAATATCGTTTTTATTATTGACCAAAGTGGCTCGATGTCTGGCAGAAAAATGGAACAGGTGAAGCAATTAAATCTTTTTATGTATAGTGTTAATGTCACATATCAAGCAATTAAAAAACAACAAATGAAGCAAAATGTATTTTAATATTTTGTGTGAAAGTGCTTTTCTTTATTTTTTTATTACAGACTCGTATTGCTTTGGTCCATATTTTAAATGACCTGGCAGGAGACGACTTTTTTGGTGTCATTTCCTTTGATAGCCAAATATTTCACTGGAAACGAGAACTTGTTCAGGCCACCAGTGTAAATTTGGAGGAGGCCAAAGAATTTGCAAGGAATATAATGGAGAGAGGAGGTGAGATTTTTCTAAATTGTAATATATAAACATCCTCAGGTTGGTACTAAAACACTTTTATATCTTTTTTAGCTACAGACATTAATGCAGCAGTGCTGGAAGGAGCTCGTATGCTGAATGCACATCCCAGAGAAGGTTCAGCATCTATTCTGATCCTACTCACAGATGGAGACCCAACCTCAGGTGAACTAAAACACACCTGGACACTCTGGTCACAAATGAACTGAAAACGTCTTTTTAAAAGTTTGGTCCAATAATTCAGTCAGCCATTCCACAGCCATTATCCTAGTTCTCTATGCATCATGAAAGCAGTAATCTTACCACAACAACTCAAGACATTTTTGTCAGCTGATATCTGTCAGATGCTTTAGGAGTCTTCTAAAACAGCCAGGTACTAAAGGTCTCCTTTTTCAGCTTGACAGTCCCTCTAACTGCCTGAGTCTACCACTGCCATGACAGTCAACCATCTGGCAACTGATGCAGGGCTTTAGTATGAGTTCTATCAGAGAAAATTAAAACAAAGAAAAATGTAAATGTTTTTTTTAAATTATTATTTTGCTTTTACCTTGCATGTAACATAGATCTTTGTACAAATACAGTAGCTGTTTAAATTTAGTCATGTCTGGTGTCTTTGCAGGGGAGACTGGCACTAAAATTATACAGTTTTAAAATAGGAAATTAAGTTCAACTTGACATATCTTGTGTCTTTGCAGGAGTGACTAATTTTGAAATTATACAGTCAAATGTAAGACGGGCCATTGCAGGAAAGTTCCCTCTCTACTGTCTTGGTTTTGGGTTTGATGTCAAGTTTGAGTTCCTTGAGAAAATGTCACTGGAGAACAATGGTGTGGCGAGACGGATTTATGAAGACTCTGATGCCGATGTACAACTGAAGGTATCTTCCTCCACACATTTACAATTTTTTTTTTTTTTAAATAATTGTTTTCCTGCTGTTTTATAGAACATGTTTTACTATTAAGAAAAAAATAAAACCATACACACTGTGTTATTTGTGTATTAACAGGGTTTCTATGAAGAAGTGGCCACTCCTCTATTGACAGATGTGACCATGATCTACCTGGGTGGAACCAATCTGACCCAGACTAATTTCAGTCAGTATTATAATGGCTCTGAGATTGTGGTGGCTGGTGAGATCATGGACAATGACATTGAAACCTTCAGTCCACAAGTTGTGGCCATTTCAGTAAGAATCAGTCCTCAAAAACACAAAATCAATTGTAATTTTCAGAACACTAGTCAAACTCCTTGTATACTGACATTACATTACAATCTTCTTTGCATTATAACAGAGTAGTAGAACATTAACATTTTCTACCACCAACACGTCTGTGGAGCCCTCTACTGGAACAGTGACTGTAGGCCTCCTTCAGAGGGTTTGGGCCTACCTCACAGTTAAACAGCTACTGGAGAAAGAGTAAGTGATCTATCTATCTATCTATCTATCTATCTATCTATCTATCTATCTATCTATCTATCTATCTATCTATCTATCTATCTATCTATCTATCTATCTATCTATATACATATAGATATGTAGATTTATATGCATAGGTGGTCCCATACATACATACATACATACATACATACATACATACATACATACATACATACATACATACATACATACATACATACATACATACATACATACATACATACATATGCAGACCTCAGGGCTAGAAGGAATTATACCAAAAGTGGTACCAAGGAAATAATGTAATAATGTATTAATCATTATATATTTTAATAAGATGTTGTGATGCAGGTTGCTGTTGTCAGGAGCTGAGAAAGAAAAAGTAAAGAAAGAAGTTTTGGAGCTGTCTCTGAAGTACAGCTTTGTGACCCCACTCACATCCATGGTGGTCACCAAGCCTGAGGGGGAGAAAACACAAGTTCTTCACAAACCAAAGGAGGGGGGAGCTCGAAAGTCTCAAATGCATATGCATTTTAATCCCATGTTAGCACCTACACCAGGTCTCCATGGAAGTTATTCAACAACAGGAAGACGTAAGATACATCTGCATAAAACAATGTAAATGTGTAATGTATCATGACACAAAACTATAATGTAGATCATACACTGCCTGAACATGACTGATTCTGAACAATCTATGGAATTTAGAAAAAGTCAAACACTCTCATTGTATTCTCCCTTTAACTATATAGATTTTTGAATTTGAATCAAAATAACCAACAATTGTAATTAGTTTTTTTGGACAGTATTAAGTATAAAACAAATCAGAAAAGTTTGATTCACATACAAAATCACATAACATAATTTATATCATTTGCAAAGTTTTTGCAGAAATCTTTTGTTACTTTATATTTCCCACAATGGAAGTTTTATTATTATTATTATTATTATTATTATTATTATTATTATTATTTACCATAGCATTAATTGATCAGCAGGTAAACATTATTGTTACATCCAAAAGCACTTTGAAGCATGCAAACAAAATTACTATAGTTTCCAAAGTTTTGTAGATTCTCAACAGTACTTTCATATCATGCCTTTCTTTTTCTAGGATTTACTTTGCAGTCTGCTCCTGTTTCTGCTGGTCCACGCGGTCGTCCCGGTCAGTCTGGTTTAAAAGGTTTACCTGAAGCTGATATGATTAGTTATTTCTCTCCTACTAATCGTCCTAAAGGTACAACACACAAAAACTCTGTTAATGCAGCATCATACTACATACAACAGTTATCTGTACAAAGACACTTGTGAGAAAATGACATTAGTGTATGTTTTAACCTTTTTTTATTGCTTGCGAAAGGTGAAAGGGGCATTCAACGTGCCAGATTGCACCATATAGTTCATTCAGGTAAGTATATTTTACTGAATTCATCCTAAACTATTCTTCTCAAAATTTAATTTTGACAGCAACCATCATCCAGATTTCACTTACAGAATGTTCCTTGTACGGTTCAAGTTACTATTGCGTATTTACAAACTGTAAATGTTTAGCAGACATTTAAAGCTATAATTTTCTCTGTTAATCCATAATTCTTTAAACAATCTGGGCCTTGTGACTTTGAACCTTCATTGGAGCAAAATATCTAATCACCTTTGTAAAAAAAATGTTTGCAGCTCTTATGCCTTCTGTGCCCTATAATAATGCTGAGGAGGCTCTTCATTCGTTGAAGGAAATGGCAACATCTGGTAATGTATTCCAAAATTCATATTTAAAAATCTTCTTTATCAAAATGTTACAAAATTTGAGAAATGTGATGATTTTTGGA
This sequence comes from Kryptolebias marmoratus, assembly GCF_001649575.2. Classification (NCBI taxonomy): domain Eukaryota; kingdom Metazoa; phylum Chordata; class Actinopteri; order Cyprinodontiformes; family Rivulidae; genus Kryptolebias; species Kryptolebias marmoratus. The sequence goes on along the minus strand of NC_051433.1, from coordinate 13,063,302 downwards.
GAAAGCCACAAAATATAACAATAAAACTGAAAAGGTTATTGTGGAGAATTTGTTTGTTTGTTTTGCTGTTGTGGTTTTCTTAAATTTTTATTCCATTTTTATTTTTTATTTTTATTATGTTTTGCTTTTAAAACTCTGGAGTTTCAATTAAAAATTCGATTTGGTTAAATGTGACTTAGTTCAACTGTTGCTGGAAGTAAAAGCTGTTTTTTTCATGACATTTGTGATCTAACACGGTGTCACTGTTTCTTTTTAGCTCCTGTTTCGCACAGATTTTTGCTGAAAGCTGAGAATCGATCTCAGCCGTTATGCTTTGACATCACAGGAGATGCCATTCTTAAACTTTTTCACCATCCCAGCAGAGGTCAGTAATCTTTTTTTTGCACCATCACAAAGTAGGGTCTCTTAAATTGTTCAGTCAACAAATGTTGTATCAATTATCAGTTTGCTATTTTTCCTCACATTTATGTCCTGATTTGTGGTGTGGTGTTTATTTTATCTGTTTGTATCAGAGCTGTATATGAATGGTGAGCTGGATTCAGTAACAAATGGGGGCTTTAAAAAGATTGTCATCCATGTCAGAAGTGACCAACATGTTGAGGTTGACACAGATGAAATCACTGTTCGAGAGGGACAGTCTACAACACGCCACACAGGACAGGATCCCATCACAGCTGGAAGGTGAGCTTGAACTGACATAATGGTCAAAAATATTTTAGAGGACACAACATTTCACTGTCCCCAGTGTATTAACTCTGGAAGCTATTATGAGGGCAGTTTATTCTGCATGTGAATTCAGCTTGCATTACGGAACATCTCACGCATCCTAAAAGCTTGGAACTCCACTCTCTCCAGCCTTGAAACTAAAAAGCTTCTCAGCTGAGAAGACATACTTCTTCAATGATAAAACTGAAGTCCGGTTGTTTTGTGTTTGAATTTATTGGATTAAAGAAGATCAGAAAAAAAATCATCTGTGATTGTATAACTGTTCCTAAAGACTAACACAGAAGTTAATACCAGGTTATGTAATTGTTTCCAGAGTGACGGTGATCAAGAGGGACAAAGAAATAGATATTGCTGCTGAAGACATACGGGTGGTCATCTTAGTTCATGAGAAGGACGGCAACAAATTCCTTTGGCCGGTTATAAGACAGATGCCTTCTGCCAACAACACTGAGGGAATTTTAGGTGAGTGAAACAATGTGCTTATGTTTACAGCTTTGCATGACTTCAAAATGTCTGCATTTGCATTTAGTGATGGAAAACAGATCTTTTGTCTATACCACGCTAAGTCTGGGATGTAGTCAAAATGTCTTTAGTTCTCTTACATAAACTGGTGTTGTTGCTCTAAAACTTTTATTGAGAAGCAAGTTCAACTGTCTAAATTTTTCACTCTTCATTTCTCCAGCAGATATTCTCTGCTGTCACGTTCTGGTAAAAAAAAAGTCCCACCTCTTGAGAATTTTTCTTTGCCTGATATTAAATTGATCAAATCATGATGTTATGTTATTTTCATTCTTCTTTCATTTTTTTTTTTTTCATATTTGCAAATCAATTACATTTTTTTCCGCACTATACGACGCACTGTCAATGAATGGTCCATTTTAAAACTTTTGTCATATATAAAGCGCACCGGACTATAATGCGCATCGTTGTGCACCTCTCAACTTTTGTAACTTTGCGCGCCATGCTCCATCCAAAATGGAGGATTTCGGTGCTCTAGCGGAGCTGGTTCACCTGTATCAGCATTTATATGATCCCTCTATGAGAGATCACAAAGATAACTAAATGGTTCAAAACTCACAGAAGATACTGCACCGACATAAGCGTGAAGTATAAACGCCTCCACCGCTCGCTCAGGTCCACGCGCAACTATAACTGAGCCTTAATGCTGCGAGCAGTGCAGCTTTGAAGTTTACCAAAGTTGTACTAAAACTTTATGACTTCTTACATGTATAAGGCGCTCCATATTATAAGGCACACTGTCGTTTTTTGAGAAAATTGAAGGCTTTTAAGTACGCCTTATAGTCTGGAGAAAACGGTACAGTTAATACACTGAATGAGTCCACTCAGTTAAGCTAGTTAGAGGCGTAACTTCTTGCAGTTCTTTTATGTTGGTTATTTTTACGTGCCAACCTTTTACCGTTGTATGTTGAGTTGTTAAACTTTGTTGTGCAGCTTTAAAGCCTGAATATGAGGAGAAACTGGGACGTCGCAGAACAAAACTGAAGATCAACAACCATGAGATACCAACTACAAGGTACATGTAAATAGCTGTTTGTCTTTTTGACAAGAAAACAAGATGTTTTAACCCTTTAACCATTTTTATAGCTCCTCTGCTGATGACTACAATATTTCCCCTCCTTTGGGATCATCCTGCTGGCTCGTTTCACCTGATCATGCTCTGCAGAGACCCCTGCAAGATTTCCGCACTGCCCAAATTTAATAAAGGATCATGTTGAATTAAATGAAACACAAAAAGCTTTTGAAAAGAAAACATAAATGCAAGATCTAAACTCTGTTTCTAATGTAAACAAAGAATACAGTTTTGTGTTTAACATGTTATGAAAAAAATAATGCATTAATGCACTGTGATTAATCTGCCAACCCTCTCAAATAAAATAATAGATAAAAATAAAGTATCAGTGTCATAAACAGAAGAGATGACGGAGGCGAACCCAGAGTGCAGACTCTTTTTAAATAACTAATTTATTAGAGTAAAAATAAACAAAACAAAACATAAGGCTGACGTGGAAGCAGAGACTAAATAATAACAAAGTGGAAACATAAAGCACGGAGCAACCGAGTACAAACAAAACGGGAACTGGTACAGAGCGAGTGGACCAAGGAATAACCAAACAATGAATCAGCGATGAGTGAAGGAGATGATCAGGTTTTTAAACACAGGAGATGACGAGGTGAGTGGGTACAGGTGAGTGATTAGGATTGAGAACAGGTGGAGATGGGCGTGGCAGACAAGCAAAGAGAAGACTGAGGAGGAATAAATGATGACAAAAGCAGAACACTACAAAAACAAGAACTGAACTGAAATAATAACTAAAACAGAAACAGGATAGTAAACAAACAATAAACTGAAAACCCAAAAACCCAAATTCTCACAATCAGTGGCTTGTTTGTTTTCTTTTTTTGCAAAGGAATGCTTATGGCCCTTTACCTTCAATGCCAGAGATTTCGACTAAGATCATCTTATGTTGAGAAAGGACTGAGTTGTACCCATTTTAGTTGAACCTTGAAAATATCCAGTAATCCAGTGCATCCAGTAATTACATTCTGGATGCACATTTCTCTGAAAGCTGCCCAGTGGTTCACGAGTTACTAACAGGCAAACAGGAATAGCTCCAAATGTTAATGCCAACGTCTTTTGGCAAAGATATTACACAATGTGTTGCACTCAAAGTATGTGTTGGAGGTGATACTCAGCTACTATCTCACCAAATCTTTCCCTTACTATCTGCAACATTGGCTGAGTTATAGACATCTGTGTCTTTTCTGAAGTCAGTTGGCTGTGGCAGCCATCTTGAATTATGTTGACTCCAAAGGTTAACCAGTTGTGGATGCGCATACACCCAATCTTTACTTCTAGCAGTACAGGCAAATTAACACACAGACTGAGGCAATTACATTATCTCACACCTTTCATAATGGCAGATGATAAACCGAACTGATCCAACTCAGCTGTAATCTTGGTTTTAGCTGTAGCTACCTGGGAGCACAACATTAGTGGTATGAAAACTTTTATATTTTCATCAAACACCTGTTTATGTCAGCTGTCAATTTGTACTAAGATGTGATACAAGTTGCTGTTGATTAAACTTGAGAAGCAACACGTGAGGAACAAATCTTTGGAGTTTTCTCTGAGGTTCAGCTTTGTTACCCCGCTCACCAAGCTTCAGGGGAAGAACATGAAGGTGGTGCTCAAACCTCCTCAATTAATTTTTTAATGGAAACTCAAATGGATTAAAAGTGACAGATTCCTATTGGGAGTATTTTTTTTAGTTTGTGTGTGCATGTGTTCGTGTGTGTTTGTGCTTTACACTTAACCTGTTTTAAAATACCTTGAATATTTACACTGAAAATTGTACATTTTAGTTTTTCTGGCACTTGCCTCTATTATTTGTCACATGGGCAACTTCTTTAATCAGTGTTTGTGACAATAATGAAGTCAGATATTCTCTGCATGTCTTGTTTGTGTAGTGGAATTTTCTATAACAAAGAGGACAATGAAGAGTTTTGTCCTAGGATAATTTATTTATTATTTTTATTTATGGCTGAGAATCACTGAGCTGAGGTGAGTCAGCAGAGTGAGTCTGAAGCAGTACAGATAGCTCCCCCTTCTTATACCATTTGTAAGATGATGAGGGGTCTGGGGAGAACAGAAGGGTTAAAATAAACTGATCAAAAGAGGACGTAATTAAAGAAAAACACATGAGATAACACAGACATCCTGGCACCCTGTAGAGATAAGATTAAAGGCATCCTAACTAAACGAAATCAAGGTGAAAATGAATGCTCTGTGTTTTTCCACAGTTCATCAAGGGGTTACATGCAGCAAGAATCGCTGAAACAGTATTTTTTTCCATTACATTTGTTTTCAGTTCAGTGACAAATGTAACAAATGCTTGGCAAAGTGAAATAACTGGACATTTGGTGTGAAGAGTAAAGGTCACATACACAGTTAACATATTGTAAATTGACATTTTGTAGGAAATCAGTGTTTTTTTGTTGTCATTATTGTTTTGTTGTTATGTGTACAAGTGAGAGGGGCATTGAAGGTGGAGACTGAGAAAAATAAAGTTTGCTTTGAGAAATGATAAGTGAACAAATAAAAGTTGACTTTGTTTGAGTTTAAAGAACAGTTTCAGCTGAGTCTGCTCTGAGGAAACATGGGGAGAGCTGTGGTGCAGCTCACCCTCGTCGGGCTGCTGCTGGCTTTGGCTGCTTCACAACCAAACAAGGTACAGAATCTATGCAATAACTGCAGGTTTGATGAAAAATGTACATCTTAGCACAACTTTTTTTCTCTGAAATTTTAAAAGATATCTGTTGATCAGCTTTTACTCTGTCTGTTTTAATATCTCTTTGAACTCTGCCTTAGATAAACACGAAAAGCAGGTTTAAGGACCTTTAGTTCATACCTCCAAGGTTGTTTCAGGTTGTTGATTTGTGCATCTGCTGTGTGCTTGTATAACTCACTTGTTGTGTAATTACAGAGAAAATATGAAGTTAGATCAGACCCTAGTAGCATCAATATTGCAAGTCATTGAAATTACATAAATTTTCTTCAGTAACCAGTATAGTTATTATTGCAAAGAAAGAACATTTAGCCTGGACAAAGGTCCAAAAAGTTGATTTTAGTTTTCTGAAAGTCAGGGTTGAGGTCTGGATTGTCAATAATCAATGTCTATTGGTACTCACACTATTTCTTTTTTTTATTTAGTTAAGGATACATTTTGATTGAAATGCATTTGTAGTAGAGGCATGAATATGTGTGCTCTTTATTTTTTGCTGTTGACTAAGAGTTTTAAAACAAATCTGTTTGATTCCATATTTAAAACATGACATTTAGTTTTAAGGTTAACTTTAAGTTGTAGGAGTATTTCTTTCAGGTGAAAAAACAATACATTTTTCAGGACACACAACCAGAATGAAGACTCAACTTTATTTCAAACACAAATCTGTTTTGGCCGTGAGCACTGGAGTGTTTAGAAAACACACATTTTTGACCAATGTGAAATATCAGACAAAAAACAACTGAATGAGATGTTTCTGGAGCCACACAGTGAACATTTCACCCACCAGCACAATGTCTTCTCTTTAATCAGCTGACAGTTAGACATTGATCTTTCTTTTTATAATTTGCCTTGTCTTTGTGCAGGATGACTGGGACATATATATTATAGTATTGACTTTTTTCTGTCTGTTGCAACATACTGAACTTTACTTCACATAAAAAAAGTTTAAGAACCTTTGGGTTTTGTACCCAAAAGGTTGTTTCAAGTTAATGATGTATGTACTCACTGTGTGCATACATAAATCAATGTGCACATGAGTCAAACTGTGGTAACATTAGCATTGCAACTAAACTTTTCTCATATTGGCATGCTGTGAGGGACTATACGTCTACCCTGTTGTGTTTCAGGGATAAAGCCTTCCATGGAGCTTTTATTTAAAGAAAAAACTGCTACAAATACTAACACAAAATAAATAGTGTGTGGAAGAAATTAGCAGAACAGCAGAAATTCAAATTTTTATATAATTAAAGCCTTTATTACTAGCTAGCAGAAAGTTACATTGACCTGTGAAGCAACAATAACAAAACATGCAAAGGCTAAAAACAAGCATTTACACAAATTGAAAAGTAACAAAAGCCCATAACTTCCCAGAGGACTCGAGCTTGAAGTAAAGTGGGAACCTCGCTTACATATTGAGTAAGAGACAGAAATAGGCGCAGATGTCCCGGAATGACAAGATCCGCATCGGATGTTGGGGAACCAGGAGATTCTGATGGGAAATGGAGAACTGGAACAAAAAAGCATTCAATGGCCAGCAGAGCACAGTCACGTGTGTGTGTGTATGTATGTGTGTGTGTGTGTGTGTGAGAGAGAGAGTGTTTTAATCTGCTTTCTGTTCTTGTTCAGGATGACTGGGACATTTACAGCTTTCACATCAACTCTACTGTGACTGGACGTTACGCCACCACCGTCATCACAAGCCGTGTGGCCAATCGTATGAATGAGTCCAAGGAAATTGAATTTCATGTCCAGATTCCCAAGAATGCCTTCATCAGTAAATTCAGAATGTATGTGAAGGAAAAAAAGATGATGAGTAAAAATCTAACATCTTGGTATTAATATTATTTATAAAGTACTAAAGTAAAGTAGGAACAACTCAGGTTTGAAACAAAATGTTTGTGTTTGTTGTCTGCAGGTTTATAGACGGTCAGGTTTATGATGGAGTTGTGAAAACAAAGGAGCAGGCTCAGCAGCAGTACACTCAGGCTGTGTCTCGTGGTGAAAGTGCAGGAATTGTCAGGTAAATATGATGATGAAAAAATTTGTTGCAAGATCTTAAGGAGGTGCTTTTTCCTCATTTAGTATTTGTTTTGCTTTTTACATGAATATAACGTCAACTTTCAGACTTCTTGGACTCTAAAATGCTCTAAATGACGCTGTCTAATAACCATGTCATGCATCCTGCTACAACTTTTTACAGTGATAAATGTTTGTCTTGCAGCTCTGTAGGGAGGACCATGGAGGAATTTAAAACTTCTGTAACTGTGGCGGCTCACAAAAAGGTCACCTTTGAGCTCACATATGAGGAACTACTGAAACGCACTCGTGGCAAATATGAGCTGCAGATCCACACTCGACCCATGCAGCCTGTCAAAGACTTCAAGGTTTGGTGATCGTCCAGGAAAACAGTGTTCAGTGACAGTAGCTTCCAGAGTGAATACTACAGTTTTCTTACCTCCAGGTTGACGTGTACATCTATGAAAAAGCTGGGATCAGTTTCATTGATGTGAAAGGAGGACTGAGCACTAAAGCCCTGGCTAATGCCATCACCAAGACACATGCAGACAACAAGGTACAGCTGCTACTGATTATTATATTTCTGTTAATGAGGTGAAGACTGTACACAATGGTCTGGCTTGTTTTTCATTTTAAAAGACCATTAAGTGTCTCAGTAACTTGGGTTTAAGACTTTAAAAAACGCTTCAAAGCAAATTCACATTTACATTATTAGCACTTAGATATTCCATGCTAAATTTGATATTGTCATGGTGATAATTGTGGTCTGAAGTCTGAGTTAAAATAGTCCAGGTAATGAAAAAGAATGAAATAAAATCAAAACACCACAAATTTTAAGGGTGTACCAAAACTGATTTATGTGGTTTGCAGGCCTGGGTGTATTTCTATCCAACTGTGGACCAGCAGAAAACTTGTGACAGCTGTGGAGAACAAGGTATGAATGGAGATCTGGTTATTGTTTATGATGTCAACAGAGACACTGGACTGGGAGACATCAAGGTAAAACATTAGCTCATTTAATGAAAATAACTTTTCAATAATATTGTATTTGCAAAACTACATGTGCTAATATATATGCCAAAAAATACTTTAAATATCTTTGTTCTTGTCACAAATCAAACTGTTTCCTGTAGACATCAGACGGGTACTTTGTCCATCACTTTGCTCCATCTAGTCTTCCTCGAATACCAAAGAATATCGTTTTTATTATTGACCAAAGTGGCTCGATGCATGGCAGAAAAATGGAACAGGTGAAGCAATTAAATCTTTTTATGTATAGTGTTAATGTCACATATCAAGCAATTAAAAAACAACAAATGAAGCAAAATGTATTTTAATATTTTGTGTGAAAGTGCTTTTCTTTATTTTTTTATTACAGACTCGTATTGCTTTGGTCCATATTTTAAATGACCTGGCAGGAGACGACTTTTTTGGTGTCATTTCCTTTGATAGCCAAATATTTCACTGGAAACGAGAACTTGTTCAGGCCACCAGTGTAAATTTGGAGGAGGCCAAAGAATTTGCAAGGAATATAATGGAGAGAGGAGGTGAGATTTTTCTAAATTGTAATATATAAACATCCTCAGGTTGGTACTAAAACACTTTTATATCTTTTTTAGCTACAGACATTAATGCAGCAGTGCTGGAAGGAGCTCGTATGCTGAATGCACATCCCAGAGAAGGTTCAGCATCTATTCTGATCCTACTCACAGATGGAGACCCAACCTCAGGTGAACTAAAACACACCTGGACACTCTGGTCACAAATGAACTGAAAACGTCTTTTTAAAAGTTTGGTCCAATAATTCAGTCAGCCATTCCACAGCCATTATCCTAGTTCTCTATGCATCATGAAAGCAGTAATCTTACCACAACAACTCAAGACATTTTTGTCAGCTGATATCTGTCAGATGCTTTAGGAGTCTTCTAAAACAGCCAGGTACTAAAGGTCTCCTTTTTCAGCTTGACAGTCCCTCTAACTGCCTGAGTCTACCACTGCCATGACAGTCAACCATCTGGCAACTGATGCAGGGCTTTAGTATGAGTTCTATCAGAGAAAATTAAAACAAAGAAAAATGTAAATGTTTTTTTTTAATTATTATTTTGCTTTTACCTTGCATGTAACATAGATCTTTGTACAAATACAGTAGCTGTTTAAATTTAGTCATGTCTGGTGTCTTTGCAGGGGAGACTGGCACTAAAATTATACAGTTTTAAAATAGGAAATTAAGTTCAACTTGACATATCTTGTGTCTTTGCAGGAGTGACTAATTTTGAAATTATACAGTCAAATGTAAGACGGGCCATTGCAGGAAAGTTCCCTCTCTACTGTCTTGGTTTTGGGTTTGATGTCAAGTTTGAGTTCCTTGAGAAAATGTCACTGGAGAACAATGGTGTGGCGAGACGGATTTATGAAGACTCTGATGCCGATGTACAACTGAAGGTATCTTCCTCCACACATTTACAATTTTTTTTTTTTTTAAATAATTGTTTTCCTGCTGTTTTATAGAACATGTTTTACTATTAAGAAAAAAATAAAACCATACACACTGTGTTATTTGTGTATTAACAGGGTTTCTATGAAGAAGTGGCCACTCCTCTATTGACAGATGTGACCATGATCTACCTGGGTGGAACCAATCTGACCCAGACTAATTTCAGTCAGTATTATAATGGCTCTGAGATTGTGGTGGCTGGTGAGATCATGGACAATGACATTGAAACCTTCAGTCCACAAGTTGTGGCCATTTCAGTAAGAATCAGTCCTCAAAAACACAAAATCAATTGTAATTTTCAGAACACTAGTCAAACTCCTTGTATACTGACATTACATTACAATCTTCTTTGCATTATAACAGAGTAGTAGAACATTAACATTTTCTACCACCAACACGTCTGTGGAGCCCTCTACTGGAACAGTGACTGTAGGCCTCCTTCAGAGGGTTTGGGCCTACCTCACAGTTAAACAGCTACTGGAGAAAGAGTAAGTGATTTATATCAAATATTTTTGTATTGTTATGCATATAAATGATTTACTGTTCAAAAATTTGTTGAGTCATAATTGTTGGGTGCAAAATTCTGGCCCATCCTTTTTGGTCTGGATCAGCACAAATATCTTCAGTTTGTGCACCACGCTATAGACCTAAAACAACTTCAAATAATTATGTACCCCAGTACTATATATTATTTTTTCTAGATAGCAGGGATGTGATGGAAGATAAGATAAGGTACCTATAACCCTTTTTGTTTTGGGGGCTGTTGAATTGGGTTCAACTTCAAATGTTATTCAGAAAGTTTCATTAAAATTCATTTAGTAATTCATGACCTATTTTGCCAATGGTGCAGACAAACACACACACACACACAAGCACACACACACTCAGACAAAACCATTGTTCCACCCCCTTTGTCTTTGGTGGGGGACAATAAAAACTTTTTCAAAATAAATGTTGTATTGTATTTGAGGCTAGCTGGATTTCTATCAAAAGTGGTGCAAAGAATATTATTGTATATCATTTTTTGCCGTTTATCTCAGCTGTTATAGTTTAATAAGATGTTGTGATGCAGGTTGCTGTTGTCAGGAGCTGAGAAAGAAAAAGTGAAGAAAGAAGTTTTGGAGCTGTCTCTGAAGTACGGCTTTGTGACCCCACTCACATCCATGGTGGTCACCAAGCCTGAGGGGGAGAAAACACAAGTCCTTCACAAACCAAAGGAGGGGAAAGCATTGCCACAGTCCCATTTTCATCATCATCAACATCATACTTCGACATTTAGGAGGAAGTCTCCCAACAGTTAGAAAAAATTTTGTCTTTTGTCTTAAAATGAATCATATTGATAATTTAACTTTTGACACTTTTTAGTATTCGGTGGATTCATACCACATACTGAATTACCTTCTAGCATGACTGATTCTGAACTTATACAATTCTTGGTATCCAGTATAAGTTAACCAATTATTTTTTCATTCTATAAATATAAACAGTTACTACATTATATAAAATGCTATACTGTACATACTTACTCACATTCTATAACTGTATGAATTCCTGCTCAGTGTAGTATACATGCAATGGACAAAAACATAAAATAATTATTAAGAAAGAACACAGTCAACAGAACAGATAAAGTCTATAGCTTTATAACTACTATGTTCTTTTTCGACTAAACACAACAATTATCTGTACAAATACACTTGCGAGAAAAGATGTTTTCAGATAAAAAAAACAAACTCTTTTATTGCTCACTGCCAAAGGCAAAGGCAGAGCAATAATATTTTGGCTCGTGTGTGTGTGTGTTAATTTGTCTTATCAAAACAACCTTTCAGAGTTTTAAAAGGTAAATCTGATTACATACTTTTGTTTCTTTGTTGTGTTGTTGTTCTTTAACATATTTTATCTCAAGTTTAATTTTGAAAATTTCTTGTTAAGGTAGATGGGTTGCTGCACCTTCACCAGGTATGTATCTTTCACTGAACTCATCTTTAATCATTCTTCTTAGAATTTAGTTTTGGCAACGAACATCATCCAGATTTAGCTTATAGAACAATCGGCAACATTCTTTGTAAATTTCAGGTTACTATTGCATATTCACAAACTGTAAATGTTTAGCAGACATTTGAAGCAATAATTTTCTCTGTTAATCCATAAATCTTTAAACAATCTGGGCCTTGTGACTTTGTTGGAGCAGAACATCTCAACACCTTTATAAAAATTGTTTGCAGCTTCAATGCTTCCCATGATCGATATGATTGCTCAGGATTATTTGTTGCTGGAGATGGCAAGACTTGGTAATGTATTCCAAAATTCATATTTACAAATCTTCTTTATCAAAATATTACAAAATTTGAGAAATGTGATGATTTTTGGAGAAAGCCACAAAATATAACAATAAAACTGAAAAGGTTATTGTGGAGATTTTGTTTGTTTGTTTTGCTGTTGTGTTTTTCTTAAATTTTTATTCCATTTTTATTTTTTATTTTTATTATGTTTTGCTTTTAAAACTCTGGAGTTTCAATTAAAGAGTGATTCAATTCGGTTAAATGTGACTTCTGTTCAACTGTTGCTGGAAGTAAAAGCTGTTTTTTTCATGACATTTGTGATCTAACACGGTGTCACTGTTTCTTTTTAGCTCCTGTTTCGCACAGATTTTTGCTGAAAGCTGAGAATCGATCTCAGCCGTTATGCTTTGACATCACAGGAGATGCCATTCTTAAACTTTTTCACCATCCCAGCAGAGGTCAGTAATCTTTTTTTTGCACCATCACAAAGTAGGGTCTCTTAAATTGTTCAGTCAACAAATGTTGTATCAATTATCAGTTTGCTATTTTTCCTCACATTTATGTCCTGATTTGTGGTGTGGTGTTTATTTTATCTGTTTGTATCAGAGCTGTATATGAATGGTGAGCTGGATTCAGTAACAAATGGGGGCTTTAAAAAGATTGTCATCCATGTCAGAAGTGACCAACATGTTGAGGTTGACACAGATGAAATCACTGTTCGAGAGGGACAGTCTACAACACGCCACACAGGACAGGATCCCATCACAGCTGGAAGGTGAGCTTGAACTGACATAATGGTCAAAAATATTTTAGAGGACAGTGTCCATTACTGTATGCCTCCTCCTCTGTTTAGTGTTGGATTTTCCCATTTGACATGAATTGCTTCCTTTACCCCCTTCTAACTGGAAAAAGACAACTTCAAACAACAGAGGAGACCTTCTATTTTAGCTTTTTAAAACTTACATTAGCCAGTTTCATTCTAATTCACACCATAATGCATGTGACCAAGCGTTTCTTTTGGGCCATTTCCGCAAAGCTGTTTTTCAGTGAAATTGTAACATTTCTGTTGCAGTTCAGCCAGTTTGCATCACAACAGAAATCAGATTCTCTGGCAATGAAATTTTGAGAATCCAGTTCTTAGAGGGGAATTTTTCAGATCCTCTCATTTGCATTTCAAAGGAAGCTGCAATGTGTGAAATGGCACATGTGCACCACAGACTGCTGCACATGCACGAGTAGATCAACAACATTAGTAATAGCAGATAGCAAAGTCCTGTTTGTACTAACATGATCCTGTTTGTACTAGTTTTTTTAAACATGTAGCAGTGACCCATCCTCACTGTCAGTCCAAACAAACATCGATATATTCACCATTTTATATGTAACTGTTTACATGCTGGAGACTGCATGTGTGCCTCATTGAAAGCCTGGCATCAGTGTTGCCAAATATAAGATAATTACCATTTTTACAACATAGTTTTAAGGTCAAGTCCCCCTTCTTTTCTGTGCACATGTTCACTGATCACAACACACAACTAATCTTTCAACCTCCCCCTCTGAGAGAGCGCACCTCACTCAGCATATATGATAGTTTGGGTCAAAATACAATAGTTTCCAAGTGACAGTATAATAGTTTATCATTTCTTATCTGGCAACCCTGACTGGCATAGAAAATACATCAGATTCAGTGAGCACGGTCATATCTTTGTGAAAGTGCTTTTTTTTTTCTTGTTAATTCTCCACAATAAACATTGAAAAAACATGATCATTTCCAGAGATAGTTTTTGTGTAAGCAGGGTCTCTGTAAAAAAGGCCAACAAAGACCCTAATGACCCTCCATTATGAGGGGAGTTTATGCTGCATGTGAATTCAGCTTGCATTACGGAACATCTCACGCATCCTAAAAGCTTGGAACTCCACTCTCTCCAGCCTTGAAACTAAAAAGCTTCTCAGCTGAGAAGACATACTTCTTCAATGATAAAACTGAAGTCCGGTTGTTTTGTATTTGAATTTATTGGATTAAAGAAGATCAGAAAAAAAATCATCTGTGATTGTATAACTGTTCCTAAAGACTAACACAGAAGTTAATACCAGGTTATGTAATTGTTTCCAGTGTGACGGTGATCAAGAGGGACAAAGAAATAGATATTGCTGCTGAAGACATACGGGTGGTCATCTTAGTTCATGAGAAGGACGGCAACAAATTCCTTTGGCCGGTTATAAGACAGATGCCTTCTGCCAACAACACTGAGGGAATTTTAGGTGAGTGAAACAATGTGCTTATGTTTACAGCTTTGCATGACTTCAAAATGTCTGCATTTGCATTTAGTGATGGAAAACAGATCTTTTGTCTATACCACGCTAAGTCTGGGATGTAGTCAAAATGTCTTTAGTTCTCTTACATAAACTGGTGTTGTTGCTCTAAAACTTTTATTGAGAAGCAATAATATTAGCAAATCAATTACAATTACTACACTGAATGAGTCCACTCAGTTAAGCTAGTTAGAGGCGTAACTTCTTGCAGTTCTTTTATGTTGGTTATTTTTACGTGCCAACTTTTTACCGTTGTAAGTTGTTGAACTTTGTTGTGCAGCTTTAAAGTCTGAATATGAGGAGAAACTGGGACGTCGCAGAACAAAACTGAAGATCAACAACCATGAGATACCAACTACAAGGTACATGTTTATAGCTGTTTGTCTTTTTGACAACAAAACAAGCTGTTTTAACTCTTTATCCATTTTTATAGCTCCTCTGCTGATGACTACAGTATTTCCCCTCCTTTGGGATCATCCTGCTGGCTCGTTTCACCTGATCATGCTCTGCAGAGACCCCTGCAAGATTTCCGCACTGCCCAAATTTAATAAAGGATCATGTTGAATTAAATGAAACACAAAAAGCTTTTGAAAAGAAAACATAAATGCAAAATCTAAACTCTGTTTCTAACATAAACAAAGAATACAGTTTTATGTTTAACATGCTGTGGAAAAAAACAGTCATGCACTGTAATTAACCTGCCAAACCTTTTAATAAAAATTAACAAAAAAAATAGAGGCATGTTTTTATTTTAAACTTTAAAAAATGCTGCATTCCATCAGTTTAGCCAATAAAATGATTTAAACAGACAGAGATAACACTGCTGGGAATTTAATTTATACTTGTGTTGTTCAAGTGAAGCCCAAATTTGTTAAATTATAGGTAATTTCTGGAAGAACTGCATTACACCCATCACCTCTCATAACACAGTTGTAGACAAAGATCATCTTGCGTTGAGAAAGGAGGGAGTTGTACCCATTTTGGTTAAACATGGAAAATACCGTTGTGCATGAAATCCTGCTTAGCGTATGTGTTGGGAAAAACTAAACTACAACCACACAAATTGTATCTTAGTATCTGTATAATTCGTTAGCCATTTTTGTGTTTTCTAAGGTCAATTAGCTGTAGTGGCCATCTTGAATTGGGTTGATTACAAAAGTTAAGCAGTTGTGAATGTATATCATTACTTCAAATAGTACAGGCAAACACAAACTATAGAACAGACTCCCAGTAGGAATCTGTCACTTTTAATACATTTAAGATTCTATGAAAAATTAATTGAGGAGGTTTGAGCACCACCTTCATGTTCTTCCCCTGAAGCTTGGTGAGCGGGGTAACAAAGCTGAACCTCAGAGACAACTCCAAAGATTTGATCCTCACATGTTGCTTCTCAAGTTAAGACAACAGCAACTTGTATCACATCTTATTACAAACTGACAGCTGAGATAAACAGGTGTTTGATGAAAATATAAAAGTTTTCATAGCACTAATGTTGTGCTCCCAGGTAGCTACAGATAAAACCAAGATTACAGCTGAGTTGGATCAGTTCAGTTTATCATCTGCCATTATGAAAGGTGGGTGATAATGTAATTGCCTGTGTGTGTGTCAGGGTTTTGATTTATTTAACCTGCTAAGAAAGAATCACACCGGAGAGGCTCGTTGTCTTTTGTGAAGGCCTTCGCAAGAGGAGAAATTCAACAACAGCTCCTAACGACGTGCTGTCCAGGAAGTTCTGGCCGCTTACTTGGGCTTTCTTTTTTATTAAAGGAAGAAATAAAAGGGGTTGGTCTGAGCTGGCCAAAACCGGTCCAGACCACAGTTTAAACACAAAGCATAACCATAACACATCTCTGTTTGGGAGAGCCAGATGGTGTGGCGCCCGACGTCTGACCTTCGTGTGGCACGTAGGCAGTTTTACACATAAGCACAAAGGTTGATAACATAAGAACCCTAACAGTGTGTGTGTGTGCGTGCACACTTTACACTTCACCTTCTTCTTTGAATAAGTTTAATATTTGCACTGAAAACTGTACGTTTCAGTTCAGTGTTTCATGATATGACAAATGTAACAAATTTCTGGAGAAGTAAAAAAACTGGACATTTGGTGTGAACACCAAATTGGGGTGTGGGTGAAGGTGGAGACTGAGTAAGATAAGTTTTGCTTTGAAAAAGGAGGGTGTAGAAATAAAGGTTAACTTTGTTTGAGTTTAAAGAACAGTTTCAGCTCTACTGAGCTCTATGACTGATGCCACAGCTAATAAGGTACTAATTATTGATAGCTATCCATGGTCTGTCCCTGTAATGAAATCAAATTATATCTACGTGTCTTTTTTAATCTAGTGTTTCCATTCACAATATGACAAATGCGATGATGTTGTTCAGTATACTCCTGGCCAAAGTTCAGTGTCAACAGTAAAGGTCACTGCTTTGTGGGGAATCATATGTTAGTTCTTTGGTTTCGATCATGAGGGCAAATGAGGGGGCTGCTGAAGGTGGAGACTGAGTAAAATAAATGTTGCTTTAAAAAGAGAGTGTACAATAAATGTTGACACTGTTTGAGTTTAAAGAACAGTTTCAGCTGAGTCTGCTCTGAGGAAACATGGGGAGAGCTGTGGTGCAGCTCACCCTCTTCGGGCTGCTGCTGGCTTTGGCTGCTTCACAACCAAACAAGGTACAGTATCAGACCAGAAAGGACAGAAAGGTAAACTGCAAGAAAACAGTTACTGATAAAAAATCTTTCACAAAATTTAAACAAATACCTGATAGTTGACTTTATTTTCAGCCTAAAGACCTTTGGACTTTGTACCCCAAGGTTGTTTTAAAGTTGCTTGTAATACACACTTTGTTGTAGAATTACACGGTGAAAATGTGGGGTTAGATCAGACTGTAACCACAACCTTACAACTTGTTAAAATTACATAACTTTTCTCACAATGATCCATGCTGTGAGGGAGTTTGCATGTCTATCTTGTGTTCCTAAAACAAATCTTCCATATGGTTTTTGATTAAAAAGAAAAGTGCAACAAATACTAACTCGAAAGAAATTGTGTGTAGAAGAAATCAGGACAGCAGCAGATTAAATTCTTATAACAGTAAGGCTTTTAGTACAAGCTAAGACTCTTTTCACACAGGATTAAGACCCTGCTAAACTCCCCTTAATCTACACGATCTGTTAGAAAGTGGCTGCATTGTGGCAAATTTGGGAAACCTCCTTTAGTGTGAAGGTAAACGTAGTGCACTGGTACAGCTCGCCAAATAGTTTTTTTTCCTGCTACTTTCCATGTGTCCATGATCGTACCATGCCCAGGGCTCCGTCCTGGCACAAGAATATACCCCAGGCATAAGGCCATTGTGGGCAGTACTGTGGTACTACTCACACTAGATGACCCTGCAATGATGTAAAAATAAAATAATTCAGAATGAGGATGGTCTTTGCATTGTCTTTGTGAGGCTTTCAGGCACACATTACAAACACAGTGGGCTAGTGTGATAAAACGTGATAGACCCATGATGGTTTTGAGCATGTAGAAAACGTCTCTAGTGTAATTTCTTGTGATTTCTTGTCACTGCGGTAGCAAACTGGGGCTCTGGGTGGAGCACGGGGAAGCATGGAAGCAGATGATGGCAGGCTCACACACACTAGCATGGACTGGTCATGGAGAATTCAAAGATGAACTCTTTAATGCCAGAGAAAACAAGAGGCAGAAGGAGTAGTTGAAGTTGTATAATAACAGTCCTGCTGGGTCTGTGCTGTGGCAGGAAATTATTAATGAAACAGATTGGGCTCTTTGGACAAGAAATTTGTATTTTATACATAAAGTTGCAATTTGAACTTGTAATTTGAACCAGTTATCTTTAATAATGATTTGGCACTGTACTTTTAACTTTGATAATGTTTGAAAATTGAGGTTTATGTGAAAGTTCATAAAAGATTTTAGATATAGGGGAAATGTGTTAAGTTAAAATGTTTTCTTTTTGCTTTGGTTTATTTTTTTTAGCAATGTGTCTGTTCTTTGTTCTTGCTGTTGGAAGTTACTAAAGAAAAAAAAAACAATTCCACATTTAAAACTATCATGTTAAGTTAACTTTTAAAGTATTAACAATGCAGTGTTCTTTTAAGTGACAGGATTTTGTGTGTGTGCGTGAAATAATGGATTTGTCAGGACACAGCTGGTAAGTAAATAGAGACAGAACTCCATTTAAAATACAATATTATATTTGTCATGAGCACTGGAGTATTTACATTTAGCATTTTATATTTAGGAAATGCAAGTTTATGACCAATGTAAATTATCACATTAAGAAAAAGGAAAAACAGAATAAAGTGTTTCTGCAGCCACACCAAGAACATTTTATCCACCAACACATTATTTTCTGATATTAGGTCGGTCAAACATGGACCTTTCTTCTTTTTTTCTAATTAGCCTTTTGCGTTTTTTCAGGATGACTGGGACATTTACAGCTTTCACATCAACTCCACTGTGATCGGACGTTACGCCACCACCGTCATCACAAGCCGTGTGGCCAATCGTATAGAGGAATCCAAGGAAATTGAATTTCATGTCCAGATTCCCAAGAATGCCTTCATCAGTAAATTCAGAATGTATGTGAAGGAAAAAAAGATGATGAGTAAAAATCTAATATCTTGGTATTAATATTATTTTGGAAGTACTAAAGTAAAGTAGGAACAACTCAGGATTGAAACAACTTGTTTGTGTTTGTTGTCTGCAGGTTTATAGACGGTCAGGTTTATGATGGAGTTGTGAAAACAAAGGAGCAGGCTCAGCAGCAGTACACTCAGGCTGTGTCTCGTGGTGAAAGTGCAGGAATTGTCAGGTAAATATGATGATGAAAAAATTTGTTGCAAGATCTTAAGAAAGTACTTTTTTAGTTTTTACCTGCTTCCTGTTTTACATCAACATAATGTGAACTTTCTAAAATGCTCTAAATGACGCTGTCTAATAACCATGTCATGCATCCTGCTACAACTTTTTACAGTGATAAATGTTTGTCTTGCAGCTCTGTAGGGAGGACCATGGAGGAATTTAAAACTTCTGTAACTGTGGCGGCTCACAAAAAGGTCACCTTTGAGCTCACATATGAGGAACTACTGAAACGCACTCGTGGCAAATATGAGCTGCAGATCCACACTCGACCCATGCAGCCTGTCAAAGACTTCAAGGTTTGGTGATCGTCCAGGAAAACAGTGTTCAGTGACAGTAGCTTCCAGAGTGAATACTACAGTTTTCTTACCTCCAGGTTGACGTGTACATCTATGAAAAAGCTGGGATCAGTTTCATTGATGTGAAAGGAGGACTGAGCACTAAAGCCCTGGCTAATGCCATCACCAAGACACATGCAGACAACAAGGTACAGCTGCTACTGATTATTATATTTCTGTTAATGAGGTGAAGACTGTACACAATGGTCTGGCTTGTTTTTCATTTTAAAAGACCATTAAGTGTCTCAGTAACTTGGGTTTAAGACTTTAAAAAACGCTTCAAAGCAAATTCACATTTACATTATTAGCACTTAGATATTCCATGCTAAATTTGATATTGTCATGGTGATAATTGTGGTCTGAAGTCTGAGTTAAAATAGTCCAGGTAATGAAAAAGAATGAAATAAAATCAAAACACCACAAATTTTAAGGGTGTACCAAAACTGATTTATGTGGTTTGCAGGCCTGGGTGTATTTCTATCCAACTGTGGACCAGCAGAAAACTTGTGACAGCTGTGGAGAACAAGGTATGAATGGAGATCTGGTTATTGTTTATGATGTCAACAGAGACACTGGACTGGGAGACATCAAGGTAAAACATTAGCTCATTTAATGAAAGCAACTTTATGTTAATATTGTATTTGCAAAACTACATGTGCTAATATATGCCAAAAAATACTTTAAATATCTTTGTTCTTGTCACAAATCAAACTGTTTCCTGTAGACATCAGACGGGTACTTTGTCCATCACTTTGCTCCATCTAGTCTTCCTCGAATACCAAAGAATATCGTTTTTATTATTGACCAAAGTGGCTCGATGTCTGGCAGAAAAATGGAACAGGTGAAGCAATTAAATCTTTTTATGTATAGTGTTAATGTCACATATCAAGCAATTAAAAAACAACAAATGAAGCAAAATGTATTTTAATATTTTGTGTGAAAGTGCTTTTCTTTATTTTTTTATTACAGACTCGTATTGCTTTGGTCCATATTTTAAATGACCTGGCAGGAGACGACTTTTTTGGTGTCATTTCCTTTGATAGCCAAATATTTCACTGGAAACGAGAACTTGTTCAGGCCACCAGTGTAAATTTGGAGGAGGCCAAAGAATTTGCAAGGAATATAATGGAGAGAGGAGGTGAGATTTTTCTAAATTGTAATATATAAACATCCTCAGGTTGGTACTAAAACACTTTTATATCTTTTTTAGCTACAGACATTAATGCAGCAGTGCTGGAAGGAGCTCGTATGCTGAATGCACATCCCAGAGAAGGTTCAGCATCTATTCTGATCCTACTCACAGATGGAGACCCAACCTCAGGTGAACTAAAACACACCTGGACACTCTGGTCACAAATGAACTGAAAACGTCTTTTTAAAAGTTTGGTCCAATAATTCAGTCAGCCATTCCACAGCCATTATCCTAGTTCTCTATGCATCATGAAAGCAGTAATCTTACCACAACAACTCAAGACATTTTTGTCAGCTGATATCTGTCAGATGCTTTAGGAGTCTTCTAAAACAGCCAGGTACTAAAGGTCTCCTTTTTCAGCTTGACAGTCCCTCTAACTGCCTGAGTCTACCACTGCCATGACAGTCAACCATCTGGCAACTGATGCAGGGCTTTAGTATGAGTTCTATCAGAGAAAATTAAAACAAAGAAAAATGTAAATGTTTTTTTTAAATTATTATTTTGCTTTTACCTTGCATGTAACATAGATCTTTGTACAAATACAGTAGCTGTTTAAATTTAGTCATGTCTGGTGTCTTTGCAGGGGAGACTGGCACTAAAATTATACAGTTTTAAAATAGGAAATTAAGTTCAACTTGACATATCTTGTGTCTTTGCAGGAGTGACTAATTTTGAAATTATACAGTCAAATGTAAGACGGGCCATTGCAGGAAAGTTCCCTCTCTACTGTCTTGGTTTTGGGTTTGATGTCAAGTTTGAGTTCCTTGAGAAAATGTCACTGGAGAACAATGGTGTGGCGAGACGGATTTATGAAGACTCTGATGCCGATGTACAACTGAAGGTATCTTCCTCCACACATTTACAATTTTTTTTTTTTTTAAATAATTGTTTTCCTGCTGTTTTATAGAACATGTTTTACTATTAAGAAAAAAATAAAACCATACACACTGTGTTATTTGTGTATTAACAGGGTTTCTATGAAGAAGTGGCCACTCCTCTATTGACAGATGTGACCATGATCTACCTGGGTGGAACCAATCTGACCCAGACTAATTTCAGTCAGTATTATAATGGCTCTGAGATTGTGGTGGCTGGTGAGATCATGGACAATGACATTGAAACCTTCAGTCCACAAGTTGTGGCCATTTCAGTAAGAATCAGTCCTCAAAAACACAAAATCAATTGTAATTTTCAGAACACTAGTCAAACTCCTTGTATACTGACATTACATTACAATCTTCTTTGCATTATAACAGAGTAGTAGAACATTAACATTTTCTACCACCAACACGTCTGTGGAGCCCTCTACTGGATCAGTGGCTGTAGGCCTCCTTCAGAGGGTTTGGGCCTACCTCACAGTTAAACAGCTACTGGAGAAAGAGTAAGTGTGATATATCTAACATTTTCTTTGTAATGAATTACTTTCTTAGAGTTTCATTTTGCTAACTAACAAACAGGGTTGACACTAACAGTTAATGCAAAAGGTTTTTTCTAGTACTGGAAGTATAATATGGGAATAATGCTCAGCTACTACCACACCCAGTTTTAGCTATTTATCTGTAAAACTGTCTGAGTTATAGCCATTTTTGTGTTTTGTAAGGCCAGTTGGCTGTCGTAGCCATCTTGTATTGGGTTGATTCCAAAGATTAATCATTTTTAGATGTACACCCAATGATTGTTGGTTGATTTTTTAAAATTTTCAGTAAAATTTATTTGGGTGGGGTTTGAGAGTTTTTGAGTTTTGCTAACAGACACACACAACTGACTCCAAGAGTTAATGGCAAAGTTTTTAAACAGACCTCAAGTGATCAGTTAGTACTGAGTTAGTACTAAGTACTAAGTTGAGTTAGTACTAATATTCTGAGTTAGTACTCAGAATATTTGTTGGTAATGCCTCTGAACTACTACCACACCACATTTTAGCTCAATTTGTGTAATACTGGCTGAGTTGGAGCCATTTTTGTTTTTGCTTAGCTGTGGCAGCCATCTTGAATAGACATCACAGACAAAAACATTATCGTCTTCAGCTGCTGGCGATAAAGATAACTAGATTGATCATTTTCTGCCTTTTATCTCAGCTTTTATAGTTTAATAAGATGTTGTGATGCAGGTTGCTGTTGTCTGGGGCTGAGAAAGAAAAAGTGAAGAAAGAAGTTTTGGAGAAGTCTCTGAAGTACAGCTTTGTGACCCCACTCACATCCATGGTGGTCACCAAGCCTGAGGGGGAGAAAACACAGGTTCTTCACAAACCAAAGGAGGGGGAAGCTCAACAGCTTTACAGAGGTTTTGGACGACTTAATTATGCAATGGGAGGTGAGCAACAACTCACTTTTTACCATGCAACTAAGCAGTCTTTATTTTTTTCCCCAATGTATTGTAGGTTTAAAACTGTACTTTCATTTTATTTTATCACTATCTTTTTAACAGGAAGTTCTCAGTTTTCTGGTCATTCAGGTAAGAAAGATTACACAAATGAGCAATGCCACAGGAAATAAAATTTATTATAATGTGTTTGCCTCTGTGTGTGTGTATGTGTCAATTTGTCATGTTAGCATATCTCATGATCTGGTAGATGGATTTTAATGATTTTTTTTCTCTCTAAATATAGAAATGTAACATCTGTAGATAGAGCTTACTATATTGCTAGTACTAATAAACTATATTAAATTTTTATTCATACCTTTTTTGGAAATTTCTATACATTTTTCTGACATACACAGATTTTAAAATTCTGTATAGTATATACAGAACTGTCCTACTGTCTCTACTTGACTGTATAAACTTCCGATCAGTGTACAATTCATGAAATGAACTAAAACTAAAATTATAATTTGATCAACAAGGAGACATGACTGCACATGGACTGTTAAGTATAAATTAAAAGGCAATTCAAACAAGTCTGAACCACAGACACAAGCACATGCTAACAGACTATACATAATTTGCAGAATTTTATCAAAAATATTCAAATGATGTATATTTTTAGCTATAAGAAATAACTGAAGTTTTTTTTTCTTTTTTTTTCCTGCCAAAACATTAATTGATTAGTAAAGAAATATCAAGATCTTCTATCCAGCCACATTTTTTATCTTCCAAACAGATTCACAAACAAATTCACTATTGAATGTACAAGTTTTGTGCATTCAAAAATATAATCTCATTTCATGCCTTTCTGTTTATATATAAGCACGAGTTCTGGTTCCTTCTTATGCTTCTACTCCGACTCATCACAAAGTCACTCGTGTTATTGGTATGACATATCACACAGAAAAACTTTGTTAAGAACAACACCACACACAATTTATTTTAGAAGTTATGATGAGTTTTACAAGAGGCTGTAGACTAATAAGGGAGAGAAGAACTTGTATTGACTGGCGAGACAAAGGGATCAGGCTGAAAAGAATGTGCAGCAGGTTAGGTTTATTAAGGATAGAAATAGTAATGTTCTAACAAGTAAGGAGAGTGTGATGGGAAGATGGAAGGAGTACTTTGAGGAGCTAATGGATGAAGAGAATGAAAGGGAAAGAAGTGATGTGGGAAAAAAATCAGTTTCCAGGCACTGTTAGATGACATCACTAAAACAAGTTTATTTATATATGGTGCACGACATATTGAGAGCCTTGAAGACAATTGACAATCAACATTAGAGCCCCAGCTCCGAACGGGAAGCTCCGAATCAAAGTTCTGGACCCCCTAAATCAACACAGGAGGTTATATCAAAGATATTAGAATATTGGACCTTAGAGGAGGAGCTCACAGTGGAGCAAGTCAGTCTGGTTTCCATGAGGAGAAAAGTCAACATCAGTCTTGTAAAGTGCTCATTCTGTGGGAACTCATGGGAAAAAAACTTTCCCACCACTGAAGAGTAGAGACCATAGAAACTGTGGACCAGGAAGTGGAAAAGATTAGTGAGGATGATGTTGGGAGGATGAACCTGATGACATACCAGTGGAGGCATGGAAATGTCTAAGAGAAATGGTAGTGAGAGTTTTTACTCAATTATTCAATGGTATTTTTGAGAGTGAGAAAATGACTGAGGAATGGAGAAGTGTGCTGGTGCCAATTTTAAGGAACAAGGTAAACAAGAGTTGTAGCAACTACAGGGGAATGAAGTTGATGAGCCGGGAGAGAGTTATGGAAGCTAGACTTAGACAAGAGGTGACTATTTGGGAGCAGCAGTATGGGTTTATGCCAAGAAAGAGCACCACAGATGTCATCTTTGCTTTCAGGATGTTGATGGAGAAGTACAGAGAGGGTCAGAAAGAACTTCATTGTGTCTTTGGGGCAGAGAAGTATGCTAGACTGGCAAAAACATGTATGAGGACAGCAGGACAGTGGTGAGGAGCGCT
Source organism: Kryptolebias marmoratus (assembly GCF_001649575.2). Classification (NCBI taxonomy): domain Eukaryota; kingdom Metazoa; phylum Chordata; class Actinopteri; order Cyprinodontiformes; family Rivulidae; genus Kryptolebias; species Kryptolebias marmoratus. The sequence goes on along the minus strand of NC_051433.1, from coordinate 13,038,402 downwards.
GTACTAGTGAGAGATAGCTTCAATAAGGAGGTGGGAGTGCATGAAGGATTGGCTCTGAGCTCCTTCTTGTTTGCGCTGGTGATGGACAAAATAACCGATGAGGTCAGGCAGGAATTCCCGTGGACTAGGATGTTTGCAGATGACATTGTGATGTGTGATGAGAACAGGGAACAGGTGGAAGAGAACCTGGAGAGGTGGAGGTATGCACTTGGAAGACGAGTAATGAAAATCAGCCATAGAAAAACAGAGTACCTGTGTGTGAATGAGAGGGAGACAAGAGGAACAGTGAGGCTACAAGGAGGTCAGAGGTCACAAAGGTGCAGGACTTCAAGTACTTAGGGTTGACTGTCCAGGAAAATAAAGAGTGTAGTAAAGAGGTGGAGAATGGAGTGGATGGAGAAGAGTTTCAGGAGTGATTTGTGACAAAAGGGTGGCAGCAAAGGTCAAAGGAAAGGTTTACAGACAGTGGTGAGAGCAGCCGTGTTGTCTGGTTTGGAGACAGTGGGAATGACAAAAAAAAACACACTTTGTACCATCAAAATAAATTCACTATTTATTATTGTTTCCAAAGTCTTTTACATTCAAAAATGTACTTTAATTTTATGCCTTTCTATTTTTACATACTGACAAGGTGCCGCTCCTCCTCCTTCTCGTGGTAAGACATATCACACACAAAAACATTGTTAAGAGCAACACAACACAAAATGTATTTTAGAGTTTTTGATCAAAAGAAATAATCAGTGTTAATATTTGTGACCATAGTGGAGTTGTTCCAGGCTAAGCATTACAACTGTTACAGTGTGTACAAACAAAATATTTCCATCCAGCCACACTTTGTACCATTGAAACAAAATCACTGTTTATTATTGTTTCCAAAGTTCTGTATATTTAAAGATGTACTTAAGTTGAATGCCTTTCTATTTTTACATAAGCACGTTTTTATATTCCTCCTCCTCCTCCTGTTTTTGGTAAGACATCACACACAAAAACATTGTTAAGAGCAACACAACACAAAATATATTTTAGAGTTTTTGATCAAAAGAAATAATCAGTGTTAATATTGGTGACCATGGTGGGGTTGTTCCAGGCTAAGCGTTACAACTGTTACAGTGTGTACAAACAAAATATTTCCATCCAGCCACACTTTGTACCATTAAAACCCTATTTATTATTGTTTCCAAAGTCTTTTACATTCAAAGATGTACTTTAATTTCATGCCTTTCTATTTTTACATAATGACAAGTTGCTGCTGCTGCTCCTCCTCCTCCTCCTCC
>NC_051433.1:12989294-13037097 GCF_001649575.2 Kryptolebias marmoratus | reverse complement strand
CTAGTGGTAAGACATATCACACACAAAAACATTGCTAAGAGCAACACAACACAAAATGTATTTTAGAGTTTTTGATCAAAAGAAATAATCAGTGTTAATATTGGTGACTATGGTGGGGTTGTTCCAGGCTAAACATTACAACTGTTACAGTGTGTACAAACACATCGTCCATTTTGCATGGGGCGTGGCACGCACAGTCTGCGCAAAGTTACAAAAGTTGATAGGGACACAACGATGCGCCTTATAGTCCGGTGTTCTTTATATATGACAAAATTCCAAAAATGGACCATTCATTGACAGTACGTCCTATAGTGCGGAAAATACAGTTGTCTCATTTTAAAACGTTTCAGTTTCATATCATTACATAAAATGGTGTAGCGTTTATATTTACTCTGCCATATCCTGTCTGTTTAAGTTCCTGATCAATGTATATTACATTAAAATACCACACATGAAACGTTTAATTCTACTGAAGCAGATAGATCTTGGACAAAAGAGGGGCAATCAAGGAAATAGATATAGATAGAGATTTTATGGTACAGATACAAATATTCAGACTGTTTAACATGTGTTTTGTCTAATGAGGTAATTTGAAAATATTTTCAATTTTTGAGTTGTAATATTTTATGTTGTAATAAAACTACCCAATTGTTCATTGTATCACATGTGGTGGGTCAAATAGACCGTAATGCTTTGCAGTCTATGCACCAGAGTTAATGTGAAGAGTGGGGGCTATAGTGCAAACATCTCACTCTGCATTAGGCCTTTAAAATCTTTGCTCTCCATCCTGGTTTAAACATGGAAACCATCTAAGCCACAGGTGTCAAACTCTGTTCCTTGGGGGCCGCATTCCTGCATGTTTTAGATGTTCTTGCTTTAAAACACCTGGTTTACATGAATGACTTGTGGATGTCTTCCTGGAGAACTTGATGATTTGGTGAGGAGGTAATTAAACCATTTGAATCAGGTGTGCTGGAGCAAAAAAACCTAAAACTTCCAGGACAGCGGCCCTCGAGGCCTGGAGTTTGACACCCACCACCCTCCCTTCTGAACTTTCTGACCTTTACCAACCTTTTTTTTCCACAGTCACACCAGACTCCATCCATATTATTTACCCGCTTCGCACACCAGACTCTCTTCTCATAAAACCTTTGACACGTAAGTATGTTTTACTGAGCTCATTTTAAATCATTCTTCTTATATTATAGTTTTGGCAACAAGCATCATCCAGAATAAAACAATCAACAAAGTTCTTTGTAAGTTTAGGGTTACCGTTGTCCATTCACAAGTTGAAATTGCGTTGCACAAGTTTAAAGCAATATCCTCCTCTGTTATTAGTGTTCTAAACAATCTATGCCTCATAACAACAAGTCTGTTAGATCAGAATATCAAACACATTTATTATGTTTACAGCTCCTAATTTTTTCAGGATTCACCCGGCTGAGTCTGCTTGTATAAAGACCACAGCTGATTGTATTCCAAAGATCAAATTAATACATTGAAAAAAGGCCATATGAAAATGTTGCAAAGTTTTGTAAACATGATTTTTCTTCAGACTGGAGAATTGTCATCTTTCCTCTCCTTATTGTGCAAATTTTATGACAAATCCAAAAGAAAACTAAAAGCCCTTGGAGAGTCATAAAAAAGTGTACAATGCAGATCGTGGTCTGGGTCACCACCAAAATTTAAACACTTGTTTTTTGTGACAACCCCAACATTTCATGGAAGGTTTATTAAAATCTGTTCATTAGTTTTTAAGTAATCTTGCTAAGAGACAAACAAACAATTAAACACTACCAAAAACGTAACCTCCTTGGTGTTAAATTTGTATGCCAAACAGTTAAACAGTTGTTGTTGTAAAAAAAAAAAAAACATCTCCTGCAAATAAATGTAATAGAACAACTTGCCATAATGGTGTTTTGTACATGGTTGAGTTGCCAATACTCAGTTGTATTTTTATTAGTTAAACTGGTAAAAAGAGTGAAGACTCTTACTTTCAAAATTAGTAATGTCCTATCAAACTATCAAACCATTGCGAAATGACAAACGTCACACCCTCTTAAATGCAAAGTGAATAGTACCAGCAGGACCATCAACGAATTAATACTGGGCTAAAAAATCCAAAATAGACAACCGACTGATTTTGGGAATTAGCCTGAGTCAAAATGGAAACAACACACAAAAAAATGACAATAAGTAAAATAAACCTCACTAAACTTTACTTATCAGAGCCACACAGAAACTAAAGTTGAATTGAATGGTCATTGATAAATTGTCTCTAATGCAGCTTTAGTTATTTAACCTGTTGTTGAGAGTAAACACTGTAGTATAACACAATGTGTCTCTTCATTCCAATAGCTAGGACCCACACGTTTTTGCTGAAAGCTGAGAATCAGTCTCATCCACTGTGCTTCAACATCATAGAATTTTCTATTCAGATCCTTTTTCTTCAACCCGGTAACCGTCAGTAATTTTTTTTCTTTGCACAATTATAAAGTAAAATGTGGCATCATTAATCATTTTGCTGTGTATATTTATTTTTTGTGCATTTATGCAATGCTTGGTGGTGGAGTGTCAACTTTCCTTTTGTCTGTTTTGTATCAGAGCTTATTATTGCTGGTTTGCTAAATAAAATACCACAGAGGGGCTTCAAATTGATTGTCATTTACCTGAAAAATGACATAATTCGAATTAACACCACTGGAATCCCTGTTCTACTGGAAAATTCAACAACAGTCAACTCTGAATCTGATCAAATCGCAGTTGAAAGGTACTTTTTAACTGTCATTATAGCCAGAATTATTCAGGATATGAGGCTGTGCCCTTAATACAAAAGTCCCACCAACACACCCTCCCAACTTGCTAATAGACTCTTACTCTCTTAATCACAGTGTAACATGACACTTTTCTTGAAGTCTTACATAAATAAATAAATGAAACTAAGCATATTTTCAAAATGAATATTTGAACATACAACAGCAAGATAAGGACATTAGTTAACAAAAATCACCAGAAAAAAAAAAGATCTGAAGTGTCCCGTTCATTAAAAATTGTGCAGCAGCCAGCCTAGTAGGGGGTGCTCGTTCTTTGTTGCCTCAAAGGTTTCAACATACTGTATATCCTGAAAGTTGAACCAGAGTGGCTACAGCCTTCCCACAGAATGGCTCCAGACAGTACAAGTTTTAAGTTCTGATCCTCCATGTAAACAAATGAAACTGGTCTTTTGAAAAGATAAACAAATATTAATTAATTAAAAAAAAAAACTTGAATTATTTTTTTTCCAGATGACTCTTGTTGATTCACATAGTTTTTACCTTGCTGCTCTATGTCCAAATATTTATTTTTCTAACAACAGACAAACAGACATCTAGAATAAAGAAATAATGCAAATTCCGTATCATTTTATCAAAGAACATATTTTTTAAAGTTGTAATTACAGAACAATTCCATATTTTAATAGACATTGGCCATGTAGTGGGCATCTTAGGGTCACATCCAACAGAAACTTCATTATATTTCTACCAAAAATTAACTGCATTATGTAAAAGTGAAGGTGACTAAAAGGTTTGTATATCAGTGTACATATTGGCAAATGTTTTGACATTGTAGCCGTTTTAAGATAGCAGGAATTCATTTTGATCTTGGGTCCACCCGGACTTGCTGTTAGCTCATTAACTGGGTCAGATTTAAACTTTATTTCTTCAAATCAATGTCATTCAGGAAGCTATCTACAACCAGTAAGATATGAATTATTGATAACTTTTACAAAACTTCAGTATGGCCAAACTTTTCATTGTAGTTACTACAAAGTTCTGTAAATGTTTCCAGTGTGACGGTGACCAAGAGGGACAAAGAAATAGACATTACTGCTGAAGACATGCACATGGTCATCTTAGTTCATGAGGAAGACAGCGACAAATTCCTTTGGCCGGTTTTAAAACAAAAGCCATCTGCCAACTGCACAGGGATTTTAGGTGAGAGAAAAGTGTTTCTATATGTTTACTCATCTGCATTATTTATCATTATCATCATTATTGTTATTTTGCATTTGCATATGTGATTTAAGAAAAACTGTGATGTACGGCATCTTTATCACACTAAATAATTAAAGATTATAGATTGTTATGGCAAAACAATTACTGTAAAATGTTTCCGGAAACCCAACTTAGTTATTTCAAAATACAGTGGGCGATAATAAAAATAGTATGTACGTGTGTTTGTATGTCTGATGTGTTAGCAAAATATTTCATAAACCAGTGGATCCATCTTGATAAAACTTCTAGAAAATAATCATTGAATGTACAGCTACTGTACAACTGACAAAGTTTTGGAGTCAGTCCAGTTTAAGATGGCCAACACGGCCAACTGACCTTAGCAGTCAGAAAAATAACTTTTATTCAGTCAATTTTACAATTATTGAACAAAGATGTGGTGTGGTAGTAGCTGACAGTCATCTCTAACACACACTCCCACTGCTAACAGATTGTGCGAGGTCTTGCAGTATTGTGTGAGATTGTCCATAATGTTATTTTCACAATTTAACCAAAACAGATAAAGCCCTGTCATTTCTCAATATATGATAATCTTAGCTTAAAACTAATGTATTAAAGGCAGTGGATGAAATGTATTCCTACAAACAATGTTAGGCTTTTAATTTGATAGATACTGTCAAAAAGTCAAGCAGAGATCCGATGGGACTGAGATAGTTCTCGTATCATCCTGAAAAGTCTACCTTAACAACAATGACTACAGGATTTACACTTGCAGTTGTAAATCATGTAGACCCTTCTTTACCCAAGGCAACGACCTTCATCAGAGTAAGAGAATTGTACCAGCGAAGAGGGCAGTTCGAGCTGGCTTCAGTGTAGTCAGGCGTGTTCTGTATGACAGTTTTGCTTTGTTTAATAAAGATATACAGTTTCTGGTGGTAACAAGAGATTCATGACATAAAACATTACCTCATGATGTTTTATGCTTATTAATAAACATACGAAAATATCAAATTGGTAATGTTTTGTGTCTTCATCACTATTTTTGACACAATATTAAGTCAGCAGTATACTGAATGGTTCCACTGGTAAATATTTTATGATGGTTACTCTGAAGCATCTTCATTTTAATGTCATGTGTTGTGTTGTAAAACTCTGATGTGCAGCTGTAGATTATGAGGTGGTGCAACATCAGCCCACAAAACTGAAGATCAACGACAAAGAGGTTCCTGCTACAAAGTACGTTTTATACACTTTAGGAGTTGTTTGCATTGACAAAAAAGAGATGTTTGACCTTTTTGTCTTTCCTTCATAGCTCCTCTGGTATAGACTACAGTGTTTCGCCTCCTGCGGTGTCAGAATGCTGGTTAGTTGATAACGTCCTGTAGAGACCCCTGCAAGATTTCTTCTTTACACCAGAGATGTTGATTGATTTTGGGGAAAATGTGACTTCAAAGAATAAATAAACTGCAATGTCTTCTTAGCGTAAAAAAAAAAAAATTCTAAAGTTTTGTTGTTTTGTATGAAATTAATGAAATAATAAAACAGGCATGCACTGTGAATAAACTACAAAATATCTGAAAGAAAAGTCATAAACCAGACGTTAGGATTGCTGCAGTTTAACCAGCACAATGATCAAACAGACAGAGCTGACATTATAATAATCAATTCTATGCTTCTGTTGTTCGAATGTAGCCTACTGTTGGTAAAAAAATTGGTCATAAAATGTAAAACAAATTCAATGTTATAACTACATGTGACTCAGTACTTTTTGTGATTAAAGGAGATGTATTAAATAATGCTCACTAAATGAGCAACATTTAAAGGAAAACAAAGGAAACTCTTAAAAGTCAGCTAACATATTGAGCTGGGTTTTTCAGCTGTGTAATTTGAGCTCAGTAGGTGACAGGATTGTGTTGACACAGCTCTCATTTGAGCCAACCACCCTAATGTGTAAAGAATGCAGAAAACTTAACTCTTAAACTCTGATGAACCCTTTTTGACTCTGTATTTTTGTGTTCACATGTCGTAAAGCACTTTGTATCGCCTTGTCGCTGAAAAGTGCTATATAAAAAAATTTGACTTGACTTGACTTATCTCTGAGTGCTGCACACTGTCAGTATGCATGATGGAGACTAGGAAATAAAGACCAAGCTATGTGACGTTCCTGCCTAAATAATGTCTCAGAAGTTGTACTTGTGTCTGTTAACATCTGTCAGGTTGTGTGCACAACACCTTTATTGACTACAGTGGCTAACAAACGTGCAGCAAACCGGCTAAACAAACAGCAAAATGTGGAACGAACTGCTAATGGTTTAACCCATCACAAACACCTGAATGAGGCAAACTTCAAAATGCACAAACACAAAAAACGAATGCAAAGAAAAAATGCTGCAATCACGCAAAATAGACAGAAGCAAAAGGAAATATGTTGCAAAATCCAAAAACACTAGCAAACACCGAAAACACCAGCAAGTAATGCAAACTCACTCCACAAAATGGAAGTGCAGCAGACCACCAGGGGGCCTGGAGGCGGACTCAGCTGTGTTATCCTGCCATTTGACCTGATGCTGACAGTGAGATGTGATTATTGTGAGAACAGATTATTGGTTAATATCCAATTCAATAGCAAAGTATGACTGTAGCACTCAGATTTTCAGTAGCCCTCTAACAGATCTCTGCATCATCAATTTGAAAATAACACATTTAAAATAAAATAAAAAGACTCCAAAGATCATTGGAAATTTAACTCTTGCTTGTTAAAAAATAAGGATTAGTGCTGTGATATTAAAATAAAATCATATTGCATATAAAATGATGATGCCTACAGTCATCAGTGCAAAATGGGAATTTCTGAAATTTTCTATTAGAAAACATTTAATATCTTTTAGTAAAAGAATAACAAGAGAAAATAATAAAAAGGAATCCAATCTAATTAAGACCATTCTCTCTTCTTAAAATAAAATGAACTGGTGTGAAGAAGATAGACAAAAAGTTATAAAAACACAATCCGAATTACAGGAAATTTATCTTGAAAAAGCACCAGGTGCACACATATGGTCTAGAGCCAAATGATTAGAACAGATTAGAAAAACACAGACAGGTTAAAAACTCACCCTAATCTTTTTTAATCAGTGACAAACAGTGTAATTATCCTGTTCAAATCTCCATTGCATTGGTAGTTGTTCTTTAATATTAGACTATTAGACACAAATACTATACTTACTAATTGCATTCACTATAGGAAATAGAATGAGTGAATTTCAACAGTTTTTTGACTGAGAACTAGTTGTACACAGTAAGATTAAAGGTCCATAAAGCCAAAAAATTATATTTTAAACAGTGTTTACATGAATATGAATACATACTAAGTTAGCTATGAATAATATAAATTGTTTTTATTTGTTGGAGTATTTTTGATGTAAATCATGGTTCAAATCTAGCCTACCAACACTAAAGACATGAGCAGCTTTCTAACACACTACAAGGGTTTAAAATAGCAGAAAATTTAATTTGTTAGACAACATGAAATATTTGTCAGATAGGATGCTGCTTTGATAAACAGTTTTTGTAACATTTATGAAGTCAAGTTGTACAGTTTATCATGATTTGATTTTAGTGTTTCCTTTCAAGATATGATAAATGCAAAATACATTTTCAGTGTCAACAGTAAACACTCTGCTGATTTATGGTAAATCCTTAGTGCTTAGTATGAGATTAGTATTTTTTGTGTGGGTGTGTTTGCAAATGACGGGAAGCTGAAGGAGACTGACCAGAAAAGAGTTTGCATTTCAAAATGAACTAGTTATTTAAATAATAGTGGACATTATTTGAGTTCACAGAACAGTTTCAGCTGAGTCTGCTCTGAGGAAACATGGGGAGAGCTGTGGTGCAGCTCACCCTCGTCGGGCTGCTGCTGGCTTTGGCTGCTTCACAACCTAAAAAGGTACAGTCTCACAATAAGAAAAATAAACTATGTGATATTTATATTTTATCCTAAAATAATTTTCTTTTATATATTATAATATTTACTTTTTTCTGTCTGTTGCAACATACTGAACTTTGCCTCACATAAAAAAGTTTAAGAACCTTTGGACTTTGTATCCCAAAGTTGTTTCAAGTTATTGATTTATGTACTCACTGTGTGCATACATAAATCAATGCAAACATAAGTCAAACTGTGGTAACATCAGCATTACAACTTATAAAAATGAATAAACTTTTCTCATATTGGCATGCTGTGAGGGACTATACGTCTACCCTGTTGTGTTTCAGGGACAAAACCTTCCATGGAGCTTTTATTTTTTGAAAACTGCTACAAATACTAACACAAAATAAATAGTGTGTGGAAGAAATTAGCAGAACAGCAGAAATTCAAATTTTTATATTATTAAAGCCTTTATTACTAGCTAGCAGAAAGTTACATTGACCTGTGAAGCAACAATAACAAAACATGCAAAGGCTAAAAACAAGCATTTACACAAATTGAAAAGTAACAAAAGCCCATAACTTCCCAGAGGACTCGAGCTTGAAGTAAAGTGGGAACCTCGCTTACATATTGAGTAAGAGACAGAAATAGGCGCAGATGTCCCGGAATGACAAGATCCGCATCGGATGTTGGGGAACCAGGAGATTCTGATGGGAAATGGAGAACTGGAACAAAAAAGCATTCAATGGCCAGCAGAGCACAGTCACGTGTGTGTGTGTATGTATGTGTGTGTGTGTGTGTGTGAGAGAGAGAGTGTTTTAATCTGCTTTCTGTTCTTGTTCAGGATGACTGGGACATTTACAGCTTTCACATCAACTCTACTGTGACTGGACGTTACGCCACCACCGTCATCACAAGCCGTGTGGCCAATCGTATGAATGAGTCCAAGGAAATTGAATTTCATGTCCAGATTCCCAAGAATGCCTTCATCAGTAAATTCAGAATGTATGTGAAGGAAAAAAAGATGATGAGTAAAAATCTAACATCTTGGTATTAATATTATTTATAAAGTACTAAAGTAAAGTAGGAACAACTCAGGTTTGAAACAAAATGTTTGTGTTTGTTGTCTGCAGGTTTATAGACGGTCAGGTTTATGATGGAGTTGTGAAAACAAAGGAGCAGGCTCAGCAGCAGTACACTCAGGCTGTGTCTCGTGGTGAAAGTGCAGGAATTGTCAGGTAAATATGATGATGAAAAAATTTGTTGCAAGATCTTAAGGAGGTGCTTTTTCCTCATTTAGTATTTGTTTTGCTTTTTACATGAATATAACGTCAACTTTCAGACTTCTTGGACTCTAAAATGCTCTAAATGACGCTGTCTAATAACCATGTCATGCATCCTGCTACAACTTTTTACAGTGATAAATGTTTGTCTTGCAGCTCTGTAGGGAGGACCATGGAGGAATTTAAAACTTCTGTAACTGTGGCGGCTCACAAAAAGGTCACCTTTGAGCTCACATATGAGGAACTACTGAAACGCACTCGTGGCAAATATGAGCTGCAGATCCACACTCGACCCATGCAGCCTGTCAAAGACTTCAAGGTTTGGTGATCGTCCAGGAAAACAGTGTTCAGTGACAGTAGCTTCCAGAGTGAATACTACAGTTTTCTTACCTCCAGGTTGACGTGTACATCTATGAAAAAGCTGGGATCAGTTTCATTGATGTGAAAGGAGGACTGAGCACTAAAGCCCTGGCTAATGCCATCACCAAGACACATGCAGACAACAAGGTACAGCTGCTACTGATTATTATATTTCTGTTAATGAGGTGAAGACTGTACACAATGGTCTGGCTTGTTTTTCATTTTAAAAGACCATTAAGTGTCTCAGTAACTTGGGTTTAAGACTTTAAAAAACGCTTCAAAGCAAATTCACATTTACATTATTAGCACTTAGATATTCCATGCTAAATTTGATATTGTCATGGTGATAATTGTGGTCTGAAGTCTGAGTTAAAATAGTCCAGGTAATGAAAAAGAATGAAATAAAATCAAAACACCACAAATTTTAAGGGTGTACCAAAACTGATTTATGTGGTTTGCAGGCCTGGGTGTATTTCTATCCAACTGTGGACCAGCAGAAAACTTGTGACAGCTGTGGAGAACAAGGTATGAATGGAGATCTGGTTATTGTTTATGATGTCAACAGAGACACTGGACTGGGAGACATCAAGGTAAAACATTAGCTCATTTAATGAAAGCAACTTTATGTTAATATTGTATTTGCAAAACTACATGTGCTTATATATGCCAAAAAATACTTTAAATATCTTTGTTCTTGTCACAAATCAAACTGTTTCCTGTAGACATCAGACGGGTACTTTGTCCATCACTTTGCTCCATCTAGTCTTCCTCGAATACCAAAGAATATCGTTTTTATTATTGACCAAAGTGGCTCGATGTCTGGCAGAAAAATGGAACAGGTGAAACAATTAAATCTTTTTATGTATAGTGTTTATTTCACATATCAAGTACACAATTAAAAAAAACAAAAACAAATATATTTTAATATTTTGTGTGAAAGTGCTTTTATTTTTATTACAGACTCGAATTGCTTTGGTCCATATTTTAAATGACCTGGCAGGAGACGACTTCTTTGGTATTATTTCCTTTGATAGCGAAATATTTCACTGGAAACGAGAACTTGTTCAGGCCACCAGCGTAAATTTGGAGGGGGCAAAAGAATTTGCGAGGAATATAAAGGACAGAGGAGGTGAGATTTTTCTAAATTGTAATATTTAAACATCCTCAGGTTGGTACTAAAACACTTTTATATCTTTTTTTAGCTACAGACATTAATGCAGCAGTGCTGGAAGGAGCTCGTATGCTGAATGCACATCCCAGAGAAGGTTCAGCATCTATTCTGATCCTTCTCACAGATGGAGACCCAACCTCAGGTGAACTAAAACACACCTGCACACACTGCTCACAGAAATTCATGGAGATCTCAAAAAGTTGGCCACTCCAAAAACAAAAAAACAAAAACAACATTGCATTTGCAATTTATATACAGTTGACAAAAATAAACTTTTTTTTGAGTGACCTTTACGTTTTGTGTAAATCATTTGTTATTTTCAGCATATACCTTTAAATTACTTCTTTTTTTTTTTACCTTTGGAGACCATTACAAAACCATTAAAAAGAGGTTTTACATGTAATAGCTAATTCTTGTTGTTTTTTTTTTCTTTTTTTAAAAACACATTGCATTTGTGAAAGCTTTTGTCTTGACTTATTTATATGTTCCTTTCTCAGTCTCAGACCCTCTGGCTGCAGTTTCTAGTAGCTGTATCTGCAACAGAGGTTCTGAATGTGACCAGTTTAAACCCATGTAGATTTTAACATCACATAATCAGGTCCTTTCACTCTGTTATATTAAAAAATTGGTTAGCTATAAATATTCATAGGAATACATCCAGAGAAGCTATAGATTATACACTCAATTATCACGGGTTCTATCAGAGAAAAAGGACAGAAAATAACTGTATTTTGCTTTACTTTTTGCATCTTGTTTTTGGTCTTGTATGTAACGTTCATCTTTGTTCAAATAGCTGCTTGACTGAATTAGTAGAAAATCTGAGCTCAGTTAGGCATATCTTGTGTCTTTGCAGGAGTGACTAATTTTGAAATTATACAGTCAAATGTAAGACGGGCCATTGCAGGAAAGTTCCCTCTCTACTGTCTTGGTTTTGGGTTTGATGTCAAGTTTGAGTTCCTTGAGAAAATGTCACTGGAGAACAATGGTGTGGCGAGACGGATTTATGAAGACTCTGATGCCGATGTACAACTGAAGGTATCTTCCTCCACACATTTACAAATATTTTTTTTTAAATAATTGTTTTCCTGCTGTTTCAAACACAAAAAAGAGCATGTTTTACTAGAAATAAAACCATTGACAATGTATCATTTCTGTGTTAACAGGGTTTCTATGAAGAAGTGGCCACTCCTCTATTGACAGATGTGACCATGATCTACCTGGGTGGAACCAATCTGACCCAGACTAATTTCAGTCAGTATTATAATGGCTCTGAGATTGTGGTGGCTGGTGAGATCATGGACAATGACATTGAAACCTTCAGTCCACAAGTTGTGGCCATTTCAGTAAGAATCAGTCCTCAAAAACACAAAATCAATTGTAATTTTCAGAACACTAGTCAAACTCCTTGTATACTGACATTACATTACAATCTTCTTTGCATTATAACAGAGTAGTAGAAAATTGACATTTTCTACCACCAACACCCCTGTGGAGCCCTCTACTGGAACAGTGACTGTAGGCCTCCTTCAGAGGGTTTGGGCCTACCTCACAGTTAAACAGCTACTGGAGAAAGAGTAAGTGTGATATATCTAACATTTTCTTTTTTTTTGTAACAAATGATGTACAGTAATATCAATATTAGGATGTAAAATCATTACTCAATACAAATAATAATTTAATGTTCAAGAATATGTCAAGTCTAAACTTTGCACACAATAAGCAAAAGCAGACATTTTTGTTCCTAAATTAGTCTGAAATTAATATTCTCTACCACCTGAGTTTGAAATTTAGTCCTGGTCATTTTTGTCTGTACCAGCAACATTTTCTTTATGCCTAAAGCATGTTTAAATAAATATAGTTGCAACCAGTTAGGTTTTACTGGCACAAACCCAGCTTTTAAACATAATTTAAAAAATTCATTAGGGTGAAGTCAGGGCTTTGGGAAGACCATTCCAGAAACTTAATGTTAGCCTGCTTTGTTCTTTTAGAAACAATTCTGACATGTTTTAAGGATTATTGTCCTGTTGGAACACCCAATTGTGTCCATGTTTCAGCCCTCTTAGTCCATTTATGGTAACAATAAAGAATTTGGAGGTAGTCCTCCTTCTTCATTATTCTTTCCAATTTGTGCAGCACACCATTACAACAGCATGATGCTACATTCACCATGCTTGACAATATACAATGCAGTGTAGTGTTCTTAGGTTTGAAAGCCTCATCATGACTCCTCTAAACATACTTCATGTCATTGTGGCCAGATAACTCAATCTTTGTCTCGTCAGATCATGAAGCTTTTCTCCAGAGGACATTTAGCTAGTCCATGTAGGCAGCTGCAATTTACAGTTTAGCTTGGAGGTGTCAGTTCTGGAGCAGGAGCTTCTTTTATTGTCAGCACTGTCTCAGTCTAAGGTGATGCAAAACTTGCCTTACTCCTTTTTTTATGTTTTTCCTTTTTTATTTCTTTTCTCTTTTACATTGTTTTGTACAGCACTTTGGTCAGCTGTTATGTTGTTTTTAAGTCCTTTAGAAATAAAAATGGTATGATTTGGTATGGTATCACTTGTAAGGGTATCATGCTGTTTATCCTTAGTTGCAACATCTTTCTATTTTAACACAATTCTATCCAGCTTTATTTTTGCGTGTTTGTGTATTTACCATGTCCTGGATGACTGAGAATCTACACCAGCACATGTTTGTGTAAAATGATTTTTTCGAGGTTTGATGAAAACGGCTACAACTCTGTCATTTCCTAACATACAATAAAATTAATATGGCATAAAAGAACCGACCAACAAAAGGACAGGTGATATGCATTCCTTTAAAGAATGCTAGGTCTTTATACCTTCTGCACAATGTTTGTATTTGGGGTTAGACGGAATTATACCAGAAGTGGTAGAAAAAAAAGAAAAAATGTTCCTGCCTTTTATCTCAGCTGTTATAGTTTAATAAGATGTTGTGATGCAGGTTGCTGTTGTCTGGGGCTGAGAAAGAAAAAGTGAAGAAAGAAGTTTTGGAGCTGTCTCTGAAGTACAGCTTTGTGACCCCACTCACATCCATGGTGGTCACCAAGCCTGAGGGGGAGAAAACACAAGTCCTTCACAAACCAGCAGACATAGGATATGAAGGTAAGGATCTTTCACTAAGATCATTTAGACTATTTATTTTAACATTTATTTTGGCAACAAACATATAAATTTAACTTTCAATCATCAAAACACCTTGTAAGTTTCAGGTTAGTTCTTTCATGTACACAAGTCAGTTTGTTAATCTGAAAAACGAATCAGACAAATATGAACCACAGACCAAAGCTCATAGTAACAAATTTTACAATGTCTGAGGAGTTTTAACAACTTTAAATGACCTATCCTGCATGCTTTAGATCGTTTTCTGCCTCAACACACCTGATTTGAATGAAATAGTGATTACCAGATCTCTGTAGACCTTAATGACATTCTAAATAGGTGATTCAGTCATTTGTTCAGGTGTGTTGGAGCAGGAAAACAGCTCAAATATTCAGGATTGTGGCCACTGAGGACCAGGATTGGACAATTAATTTGCTCAGTATAGCTCAATGAACAGATAGACCTGGATATCATCAGCAGTGGAAAGGAATGTTATGTGATCACCTCCATCTGATAGGTGTTCATCAACTTCTACATCCATCTGTGGCACCAAAACATAAAATGCTTTCTTGTTTTGTTTGTCGTTGTTGTTGTATCACTGTAATTTTTCTGTAAATCTCACAAGGAATTTTAAAATTTGAACAGAATATTACACTGTTTTAAAAGTAATTTTGACAATACACATTTTTCATTTTGTTATTGTTCTTTTACATAAGATGTAATCTTTAATCAGGAATTCAACTCTTTATGTTTAGATATTGTATTTCATTCCCCAGGATACTACGATTATAGTGATTTTGAAGGTAAGCATCTTTCACTAAGATTATTTAAACCATTTATTTTAACATTTATTTTGGCAACAAACATTTAAATTTAACTTTGAATCAACAAAACACCTTGTAAGTTTCAGGTTAGTTCTTTCATGTGCACAAGTCAGTTGGTTTAATATAGTGTAATTTGAAAAACAAATCAGACTAATATGAACCACAGACCAAAGCTCATAGTAACAAATTTTAGTGTTTAAAGAATTTTAACAACTTTAAATGACCTATCCTGCATGCTTTAGATCTTTTTCTGCCTCAACACACCTGATTTGAATGAAATGGTGATTACCAGATCTCTGTAGACCTTAATGCAGGGGTGTCCAATCTTGGTCCACGAGGGCCACTATCCTGCATGTTTTTTCCTTGTTTCCCTGCTCCAACACACCTGATTCAGTGGTTAAATTACTTCTTCATGTTCTGCAGAAGCCTGTTAATCACCTACTGATTTAAATCAGGTGTGTTGGAGCAGAGGAACAAGGAAAACTTGCAGGATAGTGGCCCTCGAGGACAAGGATTGGAGACCTCTACTTTAATGACATTCTAAATAGGTGATTCAGCCATTTGTTCAGGTGTGTTGGAGCAGGAAAACAGCTCAAATATTCAGGATTGTGGCCACTGAGGACCAGGATTCGTACATTTTACTTACTCAGTATAGCTCAATGAACAGATAGACCTGGATATCATCAGTAGTGGAAAGGAATGTTTTGTGATCATCTCCATCATCAACTTCTACATCCATCTGTGGCACCGGAAGATAAATGCTTTCTTGTTTCATTTGTGGTTGTTGTTTTAAATTAGATATATTAAATGTATCATTGTAATTTTTCTGTAAATCTCACAACGAATTTTAAAATTTGAACAGAATATTACACTGTTTTAAAAGTAATTTTGACAATGCGCATTTTTCATTTTCATATTGTTCTTTTACATAAGCTGTAATCTTTAATCAGGAATTCAACTCTTTATGAAAGTGCAATTCTCAGGAGCTATGCAGATAAGAATCTTTCACTAAGATCATTTAAACTATTTATTTTAAAATTTATTTTTGCAACAGACATAATTTAAAATAACTTTCACTCAACAAGACACCTTGTAATTTTCAGGTCACTATTGCATATTCACAAGCTAAAACTGTTTAGCAGACATTTCTGTTATTTCTGTAATATCCTTTAAACAATCTAGACCCCGGTACATTGAATCTTTTTTTGGTCAAAATATTGAAATTGAATTCCTTTTTTTTTTCATAGATCTCGGAGTTTTGGAGGATAATGTTATGACAACTTTGGGTAAAGTACTGCAAAGATAAAAAATCATACTTTAAAATATATATTTTTTTAAAAGTTGCAAAATTTTATAACCGTGGTGGAAATTTCAAACCTAAAAACTAAAAAGAGGTTTATTATGTTTTAGTTTTGTTTTCTGTTGCACATTTGTTTTGTTACATAATGCTTTATTTAGTTCTTCTCTGGTTTTAGCTCATGTGCTCCAAAATATTATATTTTACACGTTGTTTTTGTTATTTTTGAGAATTTGTTGTTGTTTTGATTTTTCTGTTTTACATTTATGGACTACTTAGCTTGACTGATCAGAACCACATAAAAAATTGGATTGAACAGCCATCAGATTTGCTTTAATGCAACTTTCGTGAAACTGTCAGGTAAAAGGTGCTTATTTTGTGATCTAAAACGGTGTCGGTTTTTCTCTCTAGTTCCTGTTTTCCAAAAATTTTTGCTTCAAACTGAGAATCAGTCTCCCCCGCTGTGCTTTGACATCGCAGGAGGAGTCATTCTTAAACTCTTTCATCATCCCAGCAGAGGTGAGTAACATTTTTCTTTTTACCAGCATAAAGTGAAATGTTTTCCCCTTAAACTGTTCAGTTTACAGAGTTCCATTATTTAACTTTTTTGTTTTTGCACCATCTCGTTTTTTTTTCACATTTATGTCCTAATTTGTGGTGTGGTGTTTATTTTATGTTTTGCATCAGAGCTGTATATGAATGGTGAGCTGGATTCGGTAACAAACGGGGGCTTCAAAACAATTGTCATCCATGTCAGAAGTGACCAACATGTTGAGGTTGACACAGATGGAATAACTGTTCGAGAGGGACAGTCTACAACACGCCACACAGGACAGGATCCCATCACAGCTGGAAAGTAAGCTTGAACTAACATAATTATCAGACTTAATCAAGAGAACAGTGTCTATCATGAAGCATTTCATAAACCTATCCAGAGTTACAGCATTTGTGTTAAATATATGTGGTTTTCAAAGAAGGCATGAGTATAAGTCATGCCAGTTAAGAACTAAACACTTTAACACCTGCTTAATGTGGCAGTTAGCAGAACAAAACCACACACATGGCTTACACTCAAACAAGCTTCCAAATTACAGTCAGGAAGGTTGAGAGACATATTAACATCATGTAAGCCTAAACATTTTAATTTGAGAAGGCCACACGCTTTGGGACTTTCCTGTGAGTTTTCATGTCAAATTTCTCAAAATACTCTGGTGTTGTCACACAGTCCAAAAACACACACAACAATAACTGGCTGTAGGTGTGAGTGTGAATGATTGTTACTTTGAGATAAATAGCTAGATGGATGGATAGATAAATAGATTTCGTTTAAAATAAAGATGGCAGGTAGGCATATTTGCACTGAATCTTAAAAATAAAGGAACAATCCACATTTCTTACAAATTTAAAGATCTCCTTGCTTTTATTTATATATTTCATAGGACGGTTGACAACTCTAATAGGGTTCAAATGTTCCCTCATCCCTTATGAACAGGACGTACAACAGAATAAGTTTGTCCTGACTTTTGCAAAGCAATGAAATTATTGCACTTTCAGTTGTTGTTGACACAGTCTCCTCAAATCAACCAGATTGAACAAACAAAAACTGTAAGCAGTAATTTACATCACTGAATGTGGAGAACCAGTTCTGCTGCTGCCTTGGTCGCTTTGCTGTGATCAAGTCAGTTCCGACAAGTAACAAGATCTGGGGTTGTAACTTGAACTCTCTCTCTTTTTTAAATTTTTTTTTTAATTGTGTTACTAAAAATTGCCACTGGAAATTTTCTGAAATATATTTGTCTGCTGTCAAAACATAAAAAGTGACACAGATTCTGAACTTAAGAGCTTTTCTTTTGCAAGAAGTGCTTCAGTATTGTGTGACTGGGCCAAAAAAAAAAAAAGTTTAGCTCTTTAGGTGAGCTAAACGATGGTCAACTCAACCATTCCATATTTTTCTTATTTATACAGAATTGTAAATGATACATTTTATCCTTTGTTATTACAATCAGTTATAGCATGTAAACAGCAAACTGAACTGAGATCTTCTTCACTTATTATTGTTGTACTTGTCATGATGGAGCAACTTTTGTTCATGACTGGTTCTTAAAGCTGTGACTTCAAATGGCCCAGATCTGCACCTCCACAACCTGTGCAAGGATGAAATTAAGCAGAAAAAATTAGCTGTAATGACATAACAGTTCTTAATGACACAAACACAGAAGTTAATACCAGGTTATGTAATGGTTTCCAGTGTGACGGTGATCAAGAGGGACAAAGAAATCGATATTGCTGCTGAAGACATACGGGGGGTCATCTTAGTTCATGAGAAGGACGGCAACAAATTCCTTTGGCCGGTTATAAGACAGATGCCTTCTGCCAACAACACTGAGGGAATTTTAGGTGAGTGAAACAATGTGCTTATGTTTACAGATTTGCATGACTTAAAAATGTCTGCATTTGCATTCAGTGATGGAAAATAAGATCTGATGTGTCTTTACCACACAAAGTCAGAGTGGTAAACTAAATGTCATTAGTTCTCTTACATAAACTGATTTTGTTAGTCTGAAAACTTTATCAATAAGCAATTGCGACTTTTACTCATCTCTTCAATGTACATTTTCTGCTTTCAGGCTCTGATAATAAGAATGTCTCACCACATGAAATTTTACTGCATAATATTAAATATGCAAAATTATCAAGTTGTATTTTCATAGTCTCTCTCACTGTTTTTTGCCACAATATTTATATAATATCAAATAATTAATATGTTGAGTGATTCCACACAGTTAAGGTGGTTACTAAAGTTGTAACTTCTAGATTTGTTTTTCATGATTATTCTGACCTTTTTACTGTTGTCACAACTTTGTTGTGCAGCCCTAAAGCCTGCAGATTATGAGGAGGTGAAACAAGGACAAAGCACTAATCTGAAAATCAAAGACCAACAGATTCCTTCTACTAGGTACATTTTGTACATGTGAATAGTTGTTTGCATTTCCTGATAAGAAAATGAGATATTTTAACTCTTTGACTTTTTTTTGTAGCTCCTCTGCTGATGACTACAGTGTTCTCCCTCCTGTGGAATTATCCTGCTGGCTCGTTTCACCTGATCATGCTCTGCAGAGACCCCTGCAGGATTTCATCTCTGCACAAATTTAACAAAAGATCGTGCTGAAATTTGTGAAAAAAAACAAAACAAAACTATGTGATTAACAAAAACATAATGCAAACACTACAAAATGCTTCTAACATTTAAAACTATAGTTTCTTTTGTTTTTAATTACTGTTTGATGAAATATTAAAGTCATGCACTACGCTTTCAAACATCTAAACGGACAAAACTAAATCAAACATTCAGAAGTGTTTGTCTATATAAATGAGTGATGCATTCCATGAGTTTAACCATTTCACTGAGCTGAAGAGACAGCATTGACATTATCCATTCTATTCTTTGTTGTTCAAAATTAAAAGTCAGCTCAGTAACTTAGCCAGAGTTGGAGCTTCCAGCTGTGTAATTTGATCTCAGTATGCAGCAGGTTTGTATTGAGACAACCTTTTGTTTGTGCTAGCCTTCCTAATGTGCAAAGAATGCAGGAAATTTAACCCTTAACTGAACTCGCTGCACACTCTCTATGCATGATGAAGATCGAAAGAGAAAGCTACGTGAAACTCAGACAGAGACAGTCTCCAGTGGGCTTTTGGTCAAATGGACCCGAAGTTACAAGGGCTTCTCTTCTACCACACTTAGCCTCTCAATTGCAATTTTGTCAACTGAGACCCTCCATAAAATAACCTCCTGTAATTCCTAAATTGCTGATGCAATTTTTATGAAACCTATTAGTTTAAAGCTCAAAGTCTACTTGTTAATTGTATTTTTGATCACAGTGTAACTGCACAAATTTTTATGAAGCTGAATGTAATTGCATTTTCATTAAAGCCGTGCATTCTTTCAGAAAATGCTATCTGCTGCCTTCCATGCCAGATTTTCAAATAAGAAAATCCTCACATGTTGACAAATGACCAAACTATAGCTGTTTGAGTCAAATACTGATAACTACTGTGCGTGATTGCACACGACATTGCAAAATGTTACAAAATCTGTTAGGTCTTGGAGTGTGTGTTAGGCTACTTTCACACTAAATTTTAGCTTTATATCTGTAAAACTGTGTTAAAGCAGCTTTTTTATTTTCAGAGGTTGATTAGGTGTTGCGACCATCTTGAATTGAGTTGTCCCCAAAAGTTAATCAGTTATAGACGTACATCCTATAATTATTTTCTGCTAATTTTATTAAAATGTGTTCAGTAGTTCATGAAGTATTTTGCTAATAAGCAGGCAACGTTGACTCCAGTAGTTAATGCCAAAGTTTTAAACAGAGATCTTGTGCTATCTGGAGCTCTATGAGTATGTGGTTGGGAATGATTTTCAGCTACCACCACGCCGAAGTTTAGGCTAATAAATATAAAACTGACTGAGTTAAACCAATTTGTGTTTTTGATGGTTGTTCAGCTGTGGCAGCCATCTTGAAACAAGTTGACTCCAAGAAATAATCAGTTTTAGATTTACATCCAGTGATTACTTTCTGAGAGTTTCATTAAAACCTGTTCACACACACAGTTACATTACATTATCACCCGTCTTTTGGTGGCAGACAATGTAAAATGAGTCAGTAATGGAGGAAATGAGAACTAGTTGAATACAATACTGTTTTCATCAGTAATTACAACAGTTTAATTTTAACAAGTAAACCGGTCTTTATACAAATATCTAATATAAATGTAGACAAACAGTCAGCAGCCGAGCTTGGTGAAAGAGGTGGTGCTAGATCTGCTTCATTTCATGTTTGGTTACAGGTTGTTCAAACAGAGCAAAGATGTTATCTCCACTGGGAAATTACAGCAGCCAGGTAAATGTGGAGAGAAACCTTTTTAGAGTGACAGATCCACATTAAACTGCAAACTTTGCACCTCCTGACACAGTAATGGAAACACAGATTCGCTCCCTTCCTCTAATGTAGCAAAGTGACATTTTGTTTTCACCAATTTACAAGTCACGTTGCAGTTGCTTGTTTGTACATACAGTATTTCCAGAAAGTTGTTTTGTATTTGATTTATGTGGTCAAACCAGTTGAGCTCCTCTGAGAGGCGTGTGTCTTTGTGTAACCTTGGCAAACTCTTTATGCAAAGAATTCCCTTATTATTGTGGAGCAAAGGTATGTGAGTTGTTAAGAAAAAAGATGATAAACATGCTAGTAAAGACAGTAAAGTGCAAACCACAAGAGAATTTAACATTTATTGTTAGTAAATTAGCTCTGAGGAGCTTGGTTTTAGTGATTTGTGTTTTGTTTTTTGTTTTTTTAAAAGGCTTATGGACTTTAACCCATTTGGTTTGTGTTGGTTACTCTGTAATGAGGATCAGAACAGGAAGTGACAGGAATATGTGAGACTCAATCACAGACAAAAAAAAAGGAGGGGGTGAGAAACTAGGCAGAAAAGGGCGTGGGTCATCTCATGAGTCAGGACTCTGACGAGAGCTATGTGGTGCAGTATTCACATGACTCACACGTTACAGGTTACTTTTACAAGGTGTCATGAGCCTGACAACCAGTGGATATATACTCTTTGGAAGAGCTTGTTTATGGATTTGTCAGCTCTGTAAGTAATCGAAATCATACTTTAATGAGCTCACTTGTATAATGTAATAATACTGTTTTATCCATTCTGTTTTTCACTTCTGCTGATTGTGTTTTAAGGTGTTATAGTACGTGTTTTAGGTGGCTTTGTGAACCTAATAAATGACAAAGTTACTTTTAGACAGACAAATCTGTTGGATATACTATTTATTAAAATTGTATGTGTTATTAAATGTACTAAAAGCAAATAAGTCACTTTAATCTCTTCTTTGCCAGGCTTTAATTAGAGGTGAAACCTTGGAAGCAGCGTTGTCTCAGCCCACTGCCTTACATGCCAGTTTACATGATGCAGAAAACTATGCACTTGTTCGACTAGGCTGTCACGTTCCACCTGAACAAGAAACGTGCCGAAAAATGCTGTAAGAGTCCCGCAGTTCTCTGAAGCAGAATGTTTTCCCCTGAATGGATCTGGTGCCTCTTACTGGCTCTGTATGGGTCGGCCTGGAGTTTGAACATTTCTAAATATGACGGCAAAACAATCATTTGCTCGCAGGTACTGTATAAAGACCACACTCAAAATTCACTGTGCTGCATACAGGATGGAATATTTTTAGTGGCAGTCTGCACGTTTTAATTTCCTTTTAGTATTGCCTTAGCCTTAGCCTGACCTGACATTTAATTTCTTTAAGTACTTTATACTCAAAATTTAATTAAAAACTGATAGAATAGCCATTTGCCAGCTTGTCACAGAATGAGTCTTGCATGAAGAACAGTAAATATTTGCTGTCTATTCAGTTCCTTGGGTGAAATGTACTCCTCTCTCTCTTTTATTGTCTGTTTTCAAGGGTCTTTCCGACTGCACTATAAAGAATGTTCTTTTTCAAGCAAACAGCACGGTTGACATTCAGAAGCTTCAACCAGATTTTAAGCTCTGCTGTGAGAAGGAAACACTATGTACGCTGTGTCTGGACATAGAGATGGAGCTCTACATTCCTCTGGATAAAGACTTGGAGGATGAAGATCAGTCTGGTGGTGATGAAGATGACAAGGAGACAATGAATGAAAAAAGTAGGTTGATTAAACTTACTATAATCTGAGTCAACTCAGAGTTTTATGTTTTGCTTGTAGGGAATCCACTGAAAAGTGACTTCTTTGTCTTTATTCTTGCGTCAATGTTCAGTATGACAAGAACCACCTTGTGAGATGTAGAAAATTGGTCCAATCACAGAGAGAATGTGTCCTGATCTTAGTGTGAAAACAACTTGGTTCAGTCTGCATTGCTTGTGTAAATGGAGGGTTAAACTAATTCTGTGTGAATACTTTGCTGCCTAAAATCCATCCATCCGTTCGTCCGTCCATCTTCAACAACTTTTCAAAGTTTGGGTCTAGGAGGCAGCAACTCAAGGAGAGAAACCCAAACACCCATATTCTCAGCAACACTCTCCAGCTCTTCCTACAGAATCCTAATGTGTTCCCAGGCCAGAAAATACAAACCCAATATAAACCCACTGAGGCATGACGTAGCAAGCACGAGCTGTGCTGTCCAGGTTTACGACTGATGAGCAAAAAGACCCCAACAATGTAGAATATAGATGTAGATTGGGAAATGTACCAAAATTCTGACCAGTTAATGCAAACAATTAAAATATCAACAAGTTGTTGGGCACATACGTAGGTGGTGTCCACAAAAGTTTGTTATAATCTCAGGCAAATGCTGGCAGAAAGGTGTTTGGCACAGAGACATCAGTTACTCACAGAAACTGCAGGAGCCTTAGGATCACTATCGTGTGACCTGCATGTTGCTACATATTTACATATTTCTTTTTAATTTGTTTACTTTTATAAAAAAAAATCGGTTTAACTTCACAGGTAAGCCCGTCACAGAAATCTTGAGCTCGTATCCCCCTTCCACCTCGCCTGCACTGGAGCATGTCGAGTGAAATTAACAGAAACAGCATGATCAGTGAAAGCACAAATGACTTTACTGTCTTTCTTACCCAGCTTTACAGCTGCAGTGGGCCCTGATGATAAATTCATCCTTTTTGTCAAGGCACACAGTGTGACGGGTCTATAAACCCTCTCTCTGGACTGAGCTCAGCCTCCCTACAGATGAAACTCACTTAGGCAGCCTGAAATTATCCACATCTTCTCACTTCTGACTAGGTGAGAGTTAGAATGTAGATGGACCGGTAAATTGAGAACTTTGCCTTTTGGCTCAGCTCCGTCTTGCCCACAACAGACTGCTGCAGCAGCCTCATTACTGCAGACAAAGCTGCAATCTGTGGTTCCAACTTGCCATCACTCATGAACAAGGCACAGAGATATTTGAACTCACTTGCATGAGGCAGAGATTTGTTCCCAACCCTGAGGGAACATTCCACGTTTTTGGTTTAGTTTAGTTTCCTTTTCATGACTTACGTTCGTTGTCTGTACTTTTAATTGTTTGTTTTTTAATGTCTTGATTGTATTTCCTTCTTCTGCTTCATTTAGAGTTTGGTTTAATTCTTGTTTTGTGTTAAAACAGTGTGTTCTTATGTTCTGTCAGTTTTGTTAGTAATCATCTCACCTGCTATAAATCTAGTTATTATCCCCTCTCAGTACATGCGATCCCTGGTTATCACTTGCTTCTTGTCAGATTTACGTGTGTGTTTCTGTGTCTTGGTATGTGTTTATTTGTGTCTGTAATCCTTGGATTTCAGTTTGCGCCTGTACATTTTTCTTTTTCTTTTTAATATTTGTCTGCCACCACATAATTGCCTCCAGATCTGAACCTGCATTTGTGTCTTTTCAAACATCTTTTATCTCTAATGTCACCATGGTGACAAAACATTAAAAAATGACAGGTATCAATGTTTATGTGAATGTTTAAAAGTAATGTGTGATGTGTTTAAGAGTATTTTTTAACATATCAGTTTTCCAGTTCATTTTTAGCCTAACCTCTGCTGTGCTTTTTTTTTTGTTGCAATAGCTTCTGTGACTGTGTGTTACGCAGTAGCCATGAGTTTATCCGCATGCAAGAAGGTGGAGTTTACAGTCAATTATACAGCTCTTGCTCAACATAACCTGGCCAAGGTACTGTTAGTTTCCATGTACTCTGTACTGCTGATAAATTGCCTTGTCTCATAAAGTCTGTATATGTTTGTTCTCTCCAGGTGTCCATGGTGATCACTGAATCAGATGGGGTTTCCTTCGGCAGTCAAATATTCATTTTAACCAATCCAGTTCAAATACTTCAAGCGCCTTCTTTAGATCAAGGTATGGTTGTGATCACAAACACCTGTTTCATCTACTTTAGTTATAATTTTAAATTACCTCAGAGCACCAAACACAGTTCAGTGAAGAGGTTTCAGTGTCATAAAGACAAACACAATGAATCGTTTGGAGTGAGCTTTTTATGACAGGTCATTACATGTACAGTATTATGATTATGACGCACATTCCTATTTGTCCACAGTGTGCTCCCAGGATCGGTGGAAACACCTAACAGAATGTCAAGGTAAAGAAAAGATTTAAAAACAAGAACAGGAAAAAGATTCCAGTCATAGTTGTAATCTTTAGTTTCCTTCGTGCCATATTTGTCCTGGGAAAAAATAAAGAACTAAACATTATACTTTCCTCTTTTCAGTGCCAACAATCAATATTATTTTAAATGAACAAACAAATCGGATGGAGCTTCACTTTGAGGGTGAGAATAGGACCCTTCCTTCTTTGTGTGTCCAGTATGAACTCGAAGGATGCTGTCGGGTAAGTGCTTTCAGTTTAAATATGTACAGTAATAAGATATTTTTCTAGAAATATAAGGTACAAAATGTTCTTATATGTTTTAACTAAGTAAAAAGAACAACAAATAATACCAAGCAAAAATACTATATTTTAAAAAACTAAGGCACATATCAGACTGACTAAATATAAGTTTGTTTAAGCAGCATAAATATATTGTTCTCTTTTGTTTTTGTTTTTTGGTAAACTTGTCATATACAGGTTAACAAACTCAAAATTTACATATTTATGTTTTTTTCTCTGCAAATTGTATCAAAGTAAAACTGATGGAGGCCATATATACTGCTGGGTAGTTTAGATGATTTTTAGATGGGGTGGCACAGTGGTGTAGTGGTTAGAGCTGTTGCCTCCCAGCTAGAAGGTTGACCTGGGGCCTTTCTGGGTGGAGTTTGCATGTTCTCCCTGTGCACAAGTGGGTTTACTCTGGGTACTCCAGTTTCCTCCAACAGACCAAAAAAATGCATGTTAGGTTAGTTGGTAACTCTTAAAATTGTCCCTATGTGAGAGTGTGAATGGTTGTTTGACTCTATGTTGCCCTGTGATGGACTTGCGACCTGTCCACACTGTCTTAGCGTGATTGCTGGAGAAGCTAGATGAGTTAGATGAATTAGAGGGGAATCCTGTCATTAGTAATTATCTAGCCGCACCTAAAAGCTCACTAATTATGATGGTTATATGCAAAAATAAACGATTGCCGCAGGTAATCATGCCAAAGTTTTTAACAAAGATTTTACATCTGTAAGTGCTCAGAGTATGTGTTAGATATGACTCTCAGCAACCACCACACCAAAGCTGAGCTCAATATCTGTAAGACTGATTGGGTTATATCCACTTTTGAGTTTGTTAAGGTCGATTAGCTGTGGCGGCCATCTTGAACTGAGTTGACTTGATGTATCAGCTGTAGATCAAATGATTGGATCTACAAATCTTAAGAGTTTTATTAAAATTCTTCCAGTAGTTAATTAAATGCCTTGCTAACAGATAAACATGCACAGACAGAAACAGGCAGTTACATGATTGCCCACCTTTCATTGCGGCAGGCAACAAAGTGTAAAAGCATCACTTTTTATTTATTCGAGGCTTAGGCACTGATTGTGTTGGCTACAGGTGCTTGTTTTAGAGGTTAGTACTTATGAAGAATGTCATTGTTGTTATTACTGTCATATCAGTCTTAAATGATTTGTTGAAATAAAAACAAATCACTGGAAAATAACAAAACAGCTCTCTAAAGTTATGCAAACACAAATACACACCCATAAGTGCTTTGCTGTCCTAATGCTTTTGTTTAATCAACACAAGCTCAAAATGTTATGCAGTTTTAAAGATATTCTGAACTGAATACTAGTTTTTTTTAATGCTTTGAAGGCTTTAAATTTTTAATTCAAAATTTTAATTATTTTTTTTCCAAGGCCATATTTTGTTGTGTTATTATTTGAGGAAGCTCACACAGCAGCAGACTGAGCAGACCTAAGAAGGCCATGATCATACCCAACCCTCCATATACTCTGTGAAATATTGACTTAAGTCTGGCTATCACACGTAAACCCGACCAACCCATAATTAAGGCAACAAACAGTAAGAGAGAGAAATGTCATTCACCCCCCAATCAAATAAGGAAAGAAAAAACAAAAACATTTGACTTATAGTCCTGTACTGGATAAAATGTACATTTAAGTGATATTATAAATGTATTTGGGGTAGGGTAACTACTGTACTGTATGCCTGCTATACCCCACACTACACTATTGATTTTCCTTGAAGTAATTGTTTGTTTGTTTTTTAGAAATTGGACCAGATATCCATCCCACTGGATTCTGTGGCCTCTTGCATTTGTCTCCAGGTAGCGTCACTCTTATGCCTTTCAGCTGAAACATCAACTGTCTCATTCAGAAGGATATGCTGATATGTGTGTTTTTATGCGCCACAGGCATGGTATGATCCGAGTTTGAGGCGCACACTTCAGTGCCCCTTCAAAGGCAAAGGTCAGAATTCAAACATCTCTTTCTCAGCAGAATATTTCAAATTTCTTTTACAACACGTAGATGTTAGTCAAGCTTCGATATGTCTTGAGCCATGTTGAATTTCTCTATTCATTTCAGAACCACCGCGTTATTTACAAGAGAACATGCGGAAGAACGTGTCAGTGAACGTAAGCCTGAGCAAAATGAGCGACGGAAACACGATGCTGGTGTGGAACCTGTCTGCCCCCTGCAGGCTGGAGGGGGAAGTGCAGCTCTTCTACAAAAGGCAGTGCAACGAAATAAAAAACATGCAACAGCTCTCTAATGGCACATGGAAGCAAAACATTAAGGGACTTTGGGTAAGAACAGGCTACATATGGAGTCTATTTCCCTTCAGCATTACTTTGTTTTTCTCTGAACCCTGCAACAAATAAAATATCACATTACATACTGCTAAACAAGCACTTAACATACAGAAAAAGTATCCCAGTTCTTAAAGTTTTCTACACCCTATTGTTGGAATTTTTAAACAAGATATCAGATAGGTTTTTTGCTTGTGTAACAAAAAAAACTGCATTATTGCAGTGATCTTGTGCATTATTTTATACCTTTTATTAATTCAGCTGGAGATAATTGGTATATTATAATTAGCAGGGTCCAGCTGCACAGCAATAATTTCCAATTTTCTCCCTTTAGGAAAGAGAAGGTGCCTTTGAAAACATCAATGAACGGTTTTCCCAGTGTGTCATGGTAAAAGATTGTAAAATTCCCCTGACATTCACATATATTTGAACTTAAAAAGTAAAGACGAATAACTCAGCTGTGTTTATTTATTTGTGCAGGTGAAAATAAATGAAATGAAATTCGGTCCATTCTGCGCCAATGACTGTAAGTATGAAAAAGTTTATGATTAACAGAGCTGATTTTGGGCAGGGCAGAGTATGTTCTGAGTATTTCATAAAGGGGGATTTCTGTTTTGCTTTTTGCAGCCGGCAGATGGCGCTGGAGTCTCCTGGTTGTCGGTGTTATGCTGCTAGTTTGTTTGACTGTGCTCATGATTTATTTCCTTCATGACTTTGTCAAGAGTAAGTTTTCCTTGTGTTTTCCCATTCGGTGTTAAAAGTGTAAGAATTTGTTTTTAAAAAAGCACACAGTACGTGAAAAAGGCACCACTGAGTCTACTTTTTGGTGCATCTAGTAACCAGTCCATGACAAAAGATGAATTGTTTGCTGGTTGGAATTCCCCAAAGCACATCCAACAAAAGCTCTTTTCTTTCATTCTTCCTGTGAATTTCATTATGTCTACTAGAACTTGGACTAATTTTTTCAGCATATGTAGTTTAAAATTAGGTGTTCAAATAAAGATACTCTATGTACTCTTGTTGTAAATCTGATAAGCTGTCAGTTATATTTACTTGTGACGTTCTGACTTTTATAGAATGGGTGTGGAGCTGGCATCATGGAGGATTTGTGAAGAGTGAGTTCTTTCTTTTAAACCTGTGTGAAAATAATATATGAATTCACAATACATGACATCTCTGACTCTTGGTTTTCCATTTTAAGTTGGCATAAAGGGTCATGTGGTGCTGCTGAGTCCCCCAGATGAGGATGTTGATGTTTCAGAGTCAGTTAATCAGCTGGGATCCCTTCTCTGCAGCCAGGGCTTCAGTGTGTCTGTGGACCAGTGGAGCAGGAAGGACCAGTGCTCCCAGGGACCTCTGCTGTGGCTGTACTCGCAGCTGCAGAAGCTGGACAACATGGGCGGCCGAGTTGTGCTTGTTTTGACCCAGAAAACCTGTGAAAGAACAGAAGAGTGGACCCAGTTAAACAGAGATGGAGAAGTGGAGAACCCACAGCAGTTGAAGTCTCCATACTCTGACTTGTTTTCTGCATCACTGTTCCTCATTCATGAACACAAGCAGCTGGGCAGGGCGGCTGAAATCTTTGTTCTGGTGAACTTTGACTCCAACCAACAGCACAGAAGTAATAAGAGTCTACCAGAGCTGCTTCGGGGTCTGCCTCTGTTTCACCTCCCCTCTCAGACTCGGTCGCTCCTCGCTGAGCTGACTGTTGCAGAAACAAAGATGAGCCCCAGCAGAAGGACACGGATAGGATGGAGGTGAAAACCTAAACCTGACGGAGGGAAAAGACTAATGTAATGTCATCATGTAAATAATTTGAGAATGAAAGTTTGCATCTCCTGAACAATACTGTGGCAGAGTAAAGGATATGCTGAATGCAAACGGAATGGGATGAAGAAGAGACACTTTGACTCCAGTTATTTTAAATCAAGAGAAATCTTGATAAACAGAAAAGTATTTTCTAAAACAGCTGGGTGGTTAATTTTTCTGAAAACCCATATGCGTAGCTGCACAAATGAAGCAGCATTGAAGCAGCACAAAACATTAAATTGAAAATGAATCTGTATACAATAATTATTATTTAAAGAAGAAAATGTTTGTCTCTAGAATAGAAAAAATACAGGATATTCTGATCATGTTTATCAGTTTCTTATCAGTATTGTGCTTTTCTTGAGAATAATTAACTTTAAATGTCAATATTGTAACAAGTTTTGTTTTGTATGCACTTATCCAGTTATATGTATCCACCCTAAGGGAATAGGTTGGATCTTTTGTAGTGAGGTTTTGTTAGAAGGCTGTGATAGGTAATATCTTAGGTATCGCTCTTTGAAGAATCTTAGTTGGAGAACGTTCTGACCGGATTGACAAGCTCACAGCTAGTAACAGACCAGCCCAGAATAAAGCTGATTGCAGTTGTCTTAAAGGAACTTACTGCAAGGTCATGAAGATTGGTCCCCCAAAAAAAGTAAAGTAAGAAACTAAATTCTGCACTATATTTATCTCATATAGGTGGGGAATGTGTCCTTAAATTAAAAATGTGTAAGCTAAATTTGTTACCCAGTGCCAACTACCTTGTGTGGTAGCTAAACTGACTGAACAGCAATGGTGACATCCATGGAAGAGTTGTTTGGGATTGAGAAGTCTATTTTGATGTGTTGGTACAAATTTAAGCTCATATTTGTTAAGTAAAGTATTCTGATAAGTTTCTAAAACAAACTAAATGAAAACAGACTTCTAAACATTTGAAGCACTAGGTATAAATTGAGATTTGAATTATAAATGCTCTGGGTGTTTGACTGGAGTTGAAACAACGTTCATATAGTGGTCCATAAAGTTTGTATTTTATGCACTTTTACATCAAAATCAGTTTTGTACTGCATGGTTATTCAGGCAAAAGTATTATGATTTTCCTGCTGAAAGTCCTCTTTGCTGCACCAAAAGTGCTGCAGCTAACTTCTGCTATTGTTTGAATGTCCAGATAATGACCAGAATGTAAATTATAATATGAACTGGAGAGGAATGTAAAGGTTGATTAAACAGTGTTTGCGTGAGCCACTATTAAATTTTTAGGTTAGGATTTTT
The DNA here is from genome assembly GCF_001649575.2 of Kryptolebias marmoratus. Classification (NCBI taxonomy): domain Eukaryota; kingdom Metazoa; phylum Chordata; class Actinopteri; order Cyprinodontiformes; family Rivulidae; genus Kryptolebias; species Kryptolebias marmoratus. The sequence goes on along the minus strand of NC_051433.1, from coordinate 13,006,315 downwards.
CTTTTTCAGATGGCAGCAGTCTGCTTCTGTATTGGTCCCACCTAAACTAGCTATCCATTAGTTTGTCATTTGGTCAGACTTAAACTGTTTCTCTAAACATTAATTGTTCAAAACCTTTGCACAGAAGATTCAAAAGATCCGAACTACCCCTTTAACACAGTCCACACCCGGCTATAAATACGTTTTCCGCCCATTGAAGCCGTGATTGGCCGCCTGTCAGTGTTGAACGGCGGATCTTATTGGTTCAACCCAGTGTCAGTTCACCACCTCAGGGATGTGCTTCTTGTGTGTTCCAATACCTCCCAGAGGGGCGGTGTTCTCCTGTGTGCTTGAACACCGCAAGCCCCGCTCGCTCGGGAGGTTTTTTAATTTGCAGTTTCCAATCAAACGGAGGCAGTTCCTTCAACAAGTGTCGGCACTTGACTTAAAGTGAACAAATACTTTTCAGTTTACACCCCGGAGACGCGGAGGTAAACACACACCAAATTATCCTCAGGGGGTTGCTTTTAAATTCACTTTGCTGGACGGGTTCAGTGTCAAGTTTACAGCGTGTTGATACTTTTTTAGTTTGAAGCCTGAACGCAGCTGTGACACACAGCTCTTCTTTGTACATTACTTACTTAGGGAGCCACATTTGTAGTCAGCAAACAGTTCTGCAAAGTGTTTATGTCGTAAAAAGTTGTTGAGATGAAGAATTAGAATTAAGCAAATGCTATATTTTAACAATGTGTTGCAATAAGTATTATTAAAACTAAGAATTAAAGACTCCTAATGTAAAAGTCGGGTTTGCCAACTACGTTAAGAAGTATTGTAATTGTGTAAATGGTGTTGGTACAGCTTATTCTAACAATTTTTTTGTGTGGTGGCTTCTTTTTAAATGAGTGTTTGTGCTTTTTTAGCAGATGTAAAACATTGAAATGGGAACTGGATGTGTACTGAAGTAAAAATATATCAGTTTTCCTTGAAATGCAGTGAAGTATTAAGACTGTAAAAGTGCATGAAGGATAAATATTCAAATAATGTCCTAATGAACAGACAGATCTCACATCATCCCTCCTAGCTCATCAAAACAATCAGCTGTTCTCACACATTGCTTTTAGGATGATGGCTAATTGTTCTGGGTTGTCTTGAATGTACAGGGTTTTTTTTTTTTTTGGAGACTTCTTATACACATGTCCGTTTATTCTGTGCCCGATTCCTAATAAACAACATTTGCAAACATCATTGGTCAATAATGTGCTTGGTTTTTTTCTTTTTTCTTTAGGATTGTAAATTAGTAGCATGAGCGAGAGTGTGCCTGGAGTGGTCGGCCCTGTTTTGCAGGACGCTGACAGCTTGTTTCTTCTGGTCAGATGGGGCTGAGGTGGTGCAACCTGCTGCTGTGGAGTCTGCTGGCTGTCCAGGTGCACAGCTGTCCAGATGCTTGCAGCAAGTGTTCGGGGCCAGAAAGTGACGACTGTGAAGAGTGCCGACCTGGATGGACTCTTCATAATTACACTTGTGTTGGTAATGCTTGCAGAGCCGTTTGCACTGGGCTGAACAGCATATTAGCTACATGACATGCGGCATCAGACAGTAAATGTATTTATTTGATCTGTTTTAGACATTGATGAATGCGGCACCGATCTGGGTAACTGTTTGACGAACAGTTACTGCTTAAACACACAAGGATCCTTTGAGTGCAGAGGTCAGTATGGCGGTGATAGAAAATATAGAAACATCTCAACAAACCTAGCAGAAATGTAACAGAAATTAAATAATTCCTGATGCTTTTCTCTTCATATTTTTGCTATTTGTGATAGATACGAATACAATGTGGTGTGTCAGTAAAATCAGTTTCTGGTTTGTCAGGTTGTGATGTGGCCTGTGAGGGCTGTATGGGTAGTGGACCAGCTCGCTGCAGAAAGTGTGCTCCTGGATACAGACTGACAGGCTCCAAATGTTTAGGTAATTACAAATGATAAAAAGAAGAACAATTGTGTGTGTTATTTGTATGTTTCATGGTGTAATAATATTCATGTCTTTGGTTTGCTCAGACGTAGATGAATGTAGTGACATGGTGCTCGCGTGTCATGGTCTGGATGAGATTTGCGTCAACACGGAAGGCTCGTTCCACTGTGACTGCGCTGACGGCTTCATCCGAAAGAACAGTGTGTGTGTGAAGACACAGCTGCCCAGTGAGTGCAGTTTATTGATGGTTATGAATGCTTACAAACCGAGAAAAGAAAATTTACCCCCCCTCCTCTGTCTCCCCCTGCAGGTGTTCAGGAGAAAGGTCTGTTTGAGGATATCCAGGATGACGAACTGGGGGTGCTGCAGCAAATGTTTTTTGGGGTGGTGCTTTGTGCTCTGGCCACACTTGCAGCCAAGGGAGATCTGGTCTTCACAACCGTGTTTATCGGAGCAGCGGCAGCCATGGCAGGTTACTGGCTCTCCGAGAGAGGGGATCGTCTGATGAACAGCTTCCTAAAGGGGCGTTAAAACTTCACACTTTTACTCAAAATGCATACCTAACAGCAGACACGTGGACCACTGCTTGCTTAGGAATTAAAGTGAAATCAGCAGCTGCAGGGCAGAATAATCCCTATTGTGGCTAATGGCAGTCTAAAAAAGTAGAGTTGTATAATGTTGGAGATGCAGCTGAATGAACAAGCAGAATAGCGAAAAACTTGTCATACAGTACCTTCAAACACTTCAAACAAATTACAACAAGTTAATATACATCTTTTTATTTAGTCTTTTGTTGCTGCAGTTGTTTTATGATTATCTCTATACTTAAAGGCTTAAACTAACTAAAAAGCTTTAAAGTCCTGTTTTTAAATTGTGAATATTAAGGAGAAGATGCTGTTCAGGGACACGTTCCCATTCACAGCATTTGTGCATTTTACTGTGTGAAAATAAATGGATACAAGCACACTTATACCCAAGTTGTTTATATAAAATAGAATTTTCTTGAACCACTATAAAATTCTTGAAGTTGCCTGTTTTAAAATGGCAACAATCACTTTATTTTGGCCTTGCTTAGACTAGTAGTTAGCTCATTAATCCAGTCAAAATTAAACTCTGCGATTCTTCAAAGAGCTATCTACTACAGGTAAGATATAGATGTGCATAACCATTCCACAGTCATGTTCTACAAAGCATTTCAGTGGATCTGCATGCTCAAATAAAAACTACACACTCTGTTTTTACACTTTGGAGTCTCTTTTGTTGTTATTCTAGACAGCAGGCAATGTTATTAATGTGTAATGTTTTTACATAATTTATCAACAATGACTGTAAATTATCTGAAACTTAATCCTTCTACAAACAAAGACAGTTAAAGCAACTTGTTTGTCTGAAAACACGGTGGTAAAGGTGGAACTGTGTTCGAATTGGGGCAGAGAATCAGCAACAAAGACAGAAAGAAAGTCACCTTTATTTGATGGATATAAACAAGCTGGCCAACACTCAATAGTAGTATTCTGATACAGCACAGACAATAGCAAACTGGGGCACTGAGGACAGCCTCCTATAGTTAAAAAAAAGCAAACAAAACGTTACTTATTATCCATGCGTCATTCAAAACTTGCTCAGTCTCACTTTTTTTTTCTTCAGGGACATGTTGATAAAGTGTTTTTTTAAATAGAATTTTCTCTTTTAAATTCATAACAAATATACACACGCACACACACAAACACACCCGCGCACGCACACAACTCTCTTTTCTGAATACAACCCCCCACCCCACCAAAGAAACATGCTGCACTCTCACAAAACTGCACAGGCTGTCTACTAAGGGGACACAGTAAGTGAGACACACGTCAGTCTCGAACACGACATCACACCGTCACAATGCACAATGCAGATGCAGCTAATGGACGAGGGATGATGCTTGGTGCTGGAGACGCTCACGTTCACACGAATGATCATTCAGCATGCTGGACACACATTGAGTTAGTTCCTAGCTCTTTTTACTGTACAGCTCAAAACATTTACTTTTACAAATAGTACAGTCTCAAACTGGCATATTAAATAAGCGGAAATGATAGAAAAAATAAAGCTTAACTTAAAAAAAATGAGTACTAAAAAATAAATAAATAAAAACGCAACATTTGCTCTGTCAAACAAAAGTATTTCTGGCATTGGTCACAGTGATTTGTTTGATCGAAAGTTTTCAGCAACCAAAAAATAAATAAAACTTGTTTACAGCAATAAGGAGAAAGTGAGCGATAGGCTTTTTTCTTCCTTTTACGTCTTTTAAAGGCCTTTTAAAAATGAGTGGTGAATCTACATGCTTTTCTACCACAGCTGCTTCTAGGCACAGATGAAGCCTTTACTTCTTTTACTTTGACACAAACTAAGTGCGATTCTCTCTTTCACTATTAGGATAAGTCTTTAGTTTAAGCCCAGATAAGCAGCCCCTGTTTCTAAGCTTTAGTGTCTCTTTAGCGTTTCTTTTTTTGTCATTTTTGACACAACAGTAGAGAAATCACTCTGCATAGAGAACAGGAGATTATCCACATTATCATCACCTTCAGTTGGCACATAATGTAAAAGTCAGCATGCATGGGCACAATTACAATGTTCTGTGTTGTCTACCATGTAAATCATGTATGCTATGGTAGGAAAACTCCCTACTTCAAGTATTCAGTAGATAAGGACCTGAAAATGGAGTCTTTGTTCTCCACCACGCCCTGATGGTGAAGTTAGAGGATTTTTGCTCCTCTGTCTGTTTGCATTGTCTTTCCTTTAAAAAAATAAAAATAAAAAAGTAAATACAAACAGGTTCTTGACTCTTGGTCAGTGACAGGGGTTGTTATTATGGGAAGCAGACGTGTGAAGATGACTTTTGATTTGTGGAGTAGGGGTAGATTTAAAGACGTACACAACACCCAATACTTGACACACAGGCACCGTGAGGATAGAGGGAGGAAGAGGGGATTAGTAACAGTCTGATTCTTTTTTTTTTTTTCCCATAATACTGTAACACCATGTGTTAGTTTCACTTAATCAGCTGCCACAGTCACGTACATCACCACCTCTTTTCACAGGACAACAACAACAAAAACACACAAAGGAAATGCATCCAGACAGAGTCACTGAAACCTCGTGTTGGAGGATGTTTTGATCGTCCTCATTCACAAGTGCAAGCAGACAGAATCTCACTGCTACCTGTGTGAGCTACAAAATACAAAGCAACTTGTTTCTGCTTTTAAAGTTGTCACCACAGGCCAAGTGGTCTTCAACTGAGTTGTTCTGACATTAAAAGGGATAGTTCAAACGTTTTGAAGTGGGGTTCTGCCAAAACACTCTGAACATTTAATATCCTACCTGTTACGAATAGCTCTTTGAACGGCCTCCGTTTGGAGAAATTGAGTTTATTTTGACAGGATTGACAAACTAACAGCTAGCCTGAGAGGGGTAAAGATCAAAAATTTCATAGAGGTTCATGCAAACACTATTTATTACAATCTTTACACCACTGTCAAGTCTGAATTACATGATTATTCCAGAGGAAATATTATGATATTTCTACTGGAAATGCAGTACCTCAGACTAGATTGGAAGTTCTGCAATTTGTACTTGAGAATAACCACAAAATTCTAGGTAAATAACAGAAATATGAAACTGACAATGTGGCAAATGTATATAAAATAGTGTTTGCATAAACCACTGATTTTTTCACGATTAGAGTTGTTTTGAAAGAGCAGAAATTCACTTTGGTCTTGGCTTTGTTTGGACTTGCTGTTAGCTCGTCAATCCTTTTTCTCCAAACGGAGGTTGTTCAAAATGCTTTCAACAATTGGTTATAAACTTTCCACAGAACCCCACTTTAAAAAACTGAACTTTCCCTTTATTAAGAAAGGAATGTAATCATATCATCTTTTCCATACTATCCATAATTGTGGATACACCTTTAAATGTACCTTATACTGCTGCTCTAAAGCTCTTTATTTGGACTGTCCTGCATTTTCAGACAAGGAATGTTAACTTGGTGCTGAAGGGTTTTCTCACAGCATAGATGAAACTCTCTACATAAACATCTCTGACCTACAGCCAGTTAGAAAAATAACTATAAAGGAGGGAAAAAAAATCATATCTTGTCAGTTTGAAACATTTTTTTTACCACATATAGACACACTCTATAGATTTCTCTCTATATGTATAATATATGCATATCTATCTTATGTATACATACTTTACGAGGCACAGGCCACTTTGTTAAGAAGGAGAAAACGAGTCACTATGTGTGGGGGAGGTCACACAGACTACTGCTGGAAGAGAACAAGGGAGAGGAGAGCAGGACCTTAACTGTAGTTCAGATTTTAGAAACATCTACTGGACTCTTCCACCACATCATAGTCTACTACAATGCGTATTGTAATATTTCTCAAGGGAAATGTGTGTGATTCTTGTTAACTTTGTTCACAAACCCCCACTGTCGAACTGTATGTACAAATAAGTCTTTTACAGTTGTTTATGAAGCCCGTTGTGGAATCAAATCCCTCATCTGTAAAAGGACTAAAAGATGCTCCGGTTAGGTCTTCTGATACCATTTAGTTTGAGCACCAGCAGAAGCACCATTAGGAAAAAATTCCTGCAACACAGAGGAGGTGCATAGTCTCATAAAATCATAATAATCTGATGACCATTTTCTTGGTCGCTCTGATTGGATAATTAATAATTACACTGATTCAAATACACATGGATAATTTAAAAAAAAAACATCCCCTCTATGTTGATAGAGGGGATGGACATCTGCATAGATTGATTTTTATGTGACTACTTTTGATTGAAGTGAGAGGTAACATGAATAAAAGGATGCTGATAAGAGCCACAGCTTTAAGGTTTAGACCTAAAGCCAAGAGGGCTTGTGCTGCCAAGGAAGGAGCAGAGGTGCTCCCATCAGTTAGCCAAAAGTACTTCCTTGTGCCAACAAGAAATGGCAACAGAAAACCTAAAATGACTGAAATATGAGGACACCATCACAATAACAAATGCTCAAGATGACATCATTAATGGATGGAAGGTCATGGAGGATGTGTGAAAGTGTAATTATCAGTCCCTGTGTCCCACGAAAGATAAATACAGCTCATTGATCATTTAAATAGCACACTGAGAGTCATGAGAGCTACATGAAGGGGTCAGATGTCATCACAGGGGTCAGGAAGGCAGCGACGATGGAGGAAACAGGACAGCGTCAGGCCGAGGAGCCAATCAGAGCCTGAAGAGTGAGTCAGGCAGGTAAAACAGTCAAAGGAAGCAGGATAATTGAAAGAATTCTGGGCTGGCAGAGACTGTCAGGAGATCTCAGCTGGGAGGATGATGAGGTTTCATTCAGCAGGCGACCGACAGGTGAGGTGACTTCTCTGTGACCTCTGTTTCCATGGTGATCAGCTCTGTCAAAGCAACAGTTTGACACACAGACCGTCCGTCTCTCCATCCTTGTGGATCGTTTGTGAACGAAGAGGAACATGCTCTTCCTGTTAAGTCAAATCGAAGGTCCCATGGCACCTTGTGAAAAACATAGAAACAGTGTTAGATGCAGCTTGGAAAGAAAATAATCCCCCAAATTAATCTTTTGTGCTTTTATTACCTGCTCAGCTGTCAGTCCCAATGCAGAATCTGCACACCTGTGTACCTCCTCTTCTTCCCCAAAAAGAAAAAGACAACAAAACAAAAAAGCAAAGGTCCCACTGTTTCCAAGTACTGATTCACTGAAGGTAATAAAGGTTTAACTGGGTGGTGTGTTAACATCATGGGATGGCCGTGCTCCTCCAGTAGTGACTGAATCATCTGAATGCAAGAAACAACAAAATTATGTCAGGCTTAAGAAGGATGGACAAATTAGGTTAAGAACTAGGAAAGAAGCTTATCTTACCCCTCTAAACAACTTTGGTTGTCAGAGCTATGCCCAAATGCCCTCCTCGTCATCCTGTGAGTAAAGAAGAATCCGTGAACACAAACCCAGCTGATATCATACATTACATTTCAATTTTAAATTCTTGATCATCAAGAGTTGATGTGTAAGCAGCATGTTTTTGTAGTAAATGCAATGATTGCGGCTGTTTTAAATGTACTTTATATATAATTTACACACAGCCAGTAGATAAATATAAAGGATTAAAAGGAATTCATGGAAGAATAGGGGGGGGAATGATGTTTCGTGTATTCAAGTTTTGTTTGTGCATTTTATAGACTTGATTTTTTAAATTTAGATTTTAATTGATGTCAGATCAACTAAAAATATGCTGAAATAAAATTCTGTATAAATTTTGTGTGCCAAAAGCCAAAAAAGTGACGAGGGATTAATTATTTTAAACATTATACACTTATCATGCACTCAAGTGTTACCCCAAAAAAAAAAAAGAAAAAAAACCAACTAATTCAAAACATTAAGTTAAAAAAAATTATGCAACAATTAACAATTGAAGCAAGATGTTTGTGACTTTGCTAATTATTTTCTTGTTTTCTCTTTGTGTTTTTTAGGTCATAGAGACATTATTCAGCCTTATTAAAGATTTTTGAAATGACACTTTTCTATGACACTTAATAACAATAATGACCTGGTCTGGGGAGGGGCGGTGGCCTGCATGTGGGGGTCCTCGGACCGGCCCTCCTCGATGGTGGGGGGATGGATGACGTGGATGCTGGGTAAGGTGCGGGTGCTGAGGATGCTGAGGATGCTGAGGATGCTGAGGATGAGGATGTTGGGGATGTGGTCCTGGTTGGGGGGGGGCATGTGGGTGCTGAGGGTGAGGGTGCTGAGGAGGGGGATGTCCATGAGGCGGCACGTGCTGGGGGTGCTGTTGGTGGGAGTGCTGAGGCTGTGGGGGGCGGGGGTGTTGTTGGTGCTGGGGAAGCGGCTGAGGGTGCTGAGGGTACTGTGGCTGTGGTTGCTGCGGATGTGGGTGCTGTGGCTGAGCCTGTGGGTGCTGCATGTGCTGTGGGTGCTGTGGGTGTGGGGCGTGTGGATACAGAGACTGCTGGGCATGAGCGGGGTGGGGGTACTGGGGCTGGGGCTGAGGCTGAGCATGCGGGGCCTGCGGCTGGTGGTGAGGAGCATGGGGATGGTATGGCTCGTCCTCGTAGTTGTCGGCTATCAGCTTCATTCTGCTTTGAGTCTGTGGCAAAAAGAAACTGGTTAGTGCCTCACAATTAACAACTCTTATAAATAACATTTTTTTACACAAAAAAAGGAAAATCAAGTTACTGAGACACCAAATTACATGTTGTAATATAATCTAACCATATAACAAACACTGAGGCTTACAGTTTAGTTTCAGAATCATGTCTTTAGTAATATAGAAAGGACTGTATTGTTTTTGTTTAGTAAGTAAAACTTATTTTACTTACACCAAACAGCCAACCTACAGAGACCACTATTCTTTACTAGAAGATGCTTTCTTGCAAATATGTACTGTACTTCTGTTACTTTTTAATTTCGAATTTATTGTGTTTTTCAGAATTAATGCAACAATAACACAGAAGCAGCTTTAAAAGTTCCTTCTATCCTGCAGAGCATTAATTTGCAGTAGTATATAAGATTTAAGCCTCGGCTGCAGTAAGTCTATAACTGAGTTATTATAAAATAACATAAAGTTTCTACTTTGAGATGCAGTAGGCCTCAAGAATTATTGCCACTCTGCTGATTTAAACAGGCTTTAAACCTACTGCAGTTTTTAATCTGAAGTGGTCTCTGTGCAGAAACATAAAAAAATAGGAAAACTGCTTCACTCAACAAAAAAATGACTTTACTGCCTGCAATACATTTATCTGCATTGTTTAAAGGGTTAAAGTCAGCTTCCAGGACAGACAGCAAAGAATAAAATCTTTGGATTTGCTTTTAGAGCAGTTTTTGTTCAGTATTGCCACGTGTCTGTACTCGTTATTATTCTTTACCAGAGAACAGACCAGTAGCTAAAACCCTTTGCAGAAGTTCTTTTGTGGATGCCCAGAAAGCATTCATTTCTACTCTACTGAAAAAATATGACCACATGCTCCCCAAACCAACTCTCAGTGTGGTCTAATTATACTGAGTGGATTCACACCAACGTAATCATGGCTTAGAAATCAAAAACCCTCAAGCCACACAATAACCACTTAAAAGAAATAACACAGAGCTGTAAAATTTGCATCTGTCAAGTGGTGGGATGTTTTCAGTTCAACATTGAGCTCTTGAAGTTGATTTAATATACAAGCTGCAATATTAGGGAAAGTGGCAAAAAGTGATGAAATAGCTGACTGACTGCTGCAGCTACATCCTTATTTTTTACTAACAATGGTTGGTAGTCGTGAAGACAGAGCAGCAGCACTAACATGTTGTTTGAGCTGGTGCATCAGTTTGTCCCGCTCCCTCTTCAGGGCCAGCACCTCCTCCTGGGTCTTCTTTTTATTGGAGGCAGACAGCTCCAGCAGTGCAATATTAGCATCCTTCTCACTGATGGCTGCCAGCAAAGCTTGTTGTCTAAAAGAAAATAAATTAAAAAGAAAAAAACCAAATCAATGTTCAATACAGTCCAAAACTCCTTTTAACTGAGCAGCTTCTGTGCATGAAATTATGCAGAGCAACACAGACCAGTGGTTGAGAAGATAATGATGTCAACAACTGTTTTAAGTAAAAGCGACAATGTTGATTCGACTTAACACAGCATTTGCTTAAAAAGCTGGAAAATGTTTTAGTTTGAATTGTTTCAGATGGCAGACTCTAGCCTCTTGAATGTATTTACTACATTAAATAAAATAGAGACTCTGATCTTGATAGAGAAACCTTAATGAATTACTTATACGTGCAAAGTATTACATGCTGGATTTACACATTAATCACAAATTCATGAAGTCCCCATCTCTCTGGAAAACATTCTAGGATTGGAACGACTAAAGGTTTTGTCCCGTTTAGAGTTCAAATTTTTATTGAAATATATAAAACCCATTTTCCTCGTACATTAACTTTCTGCAAACACACAAAAACAAGCACACATGCTCGTCTTCACTGCAAAACCATGACATGATTTACTTCATATTTCAATTTATACAATAATTTGACTCCATTAACTTTTAGTTTGACTTCCTGATTCTTCAAACTGAATCTGTTCTGACTACTGTCTACTGCAGGTAAGATGCTGGCTCCTCATAAATGCCATACAAATCCCTGCTTTAAACATGACAAACTATTATTTAGGAGACAAAAGCTGAAACAAAGTGTCCCAAAGTGAATCCTGAACTGCTTGCCTTAATGTTATTATAGTTTAAGAAAAGAAATTGTAATGCATCAAATAAAGTGAAAATATAGGTTTTTTTTTTGTTTCAGACCGGCAAGAATACTAACTTCATTTCCAGGATCTCCTCCAGCTGTTTCCTGCGTTCTTGTCTCATGTTGGTTAGGTGGGTGTCCCTCTCTTGTAAAGACTGCTGCGTGGAGGAGAGACGCTGCTTGGTGGCGTCTAGCTCCTGCCTTGTCCTTTCCAGCGTGTTCATCAGCTCCTCCAGCTGACCCATAACAAGCATTATGTGGAAACAAATTTTAAAACACACTAGTTTATTATAAAACTTACTTCATCCATTCATCATCAGTGAAATTTGTTTCCTAGCAGTAAAATAAAACTTCACCTTTAAGTGGTGGCCGCTGTCTAAAGAGCTCTCCTTACGAAGGTCCTGTCCTAAACCCTTCTTGTCCCCTTGTGGTCCCAGTTTGATGTTTGGAGCCTTCTTAGTCTGATCTTTACCTCCTTGCCTGTAATGTCACACAATTTAAAACCCATTATGTTAAGAGCATTTTGAACAACCATGTCTCAAGCTAGAACCAGCCATGATATCAGCAGGGCAGCAACAAAGCATGAGAATCACTCATGAATTGAGCCTCATGTCATTGTTGAGGTAGCGTTTAGGTTTTAGTGTGAGAACTAGGGTAGGTACAGATAGGTTACAGGGAAAGCAGGGAAATTACTTACCTGGGAGCTAAACTGCAGATGGGTAGAGAAAAAAAGGTAGAAGACAAGATGACGGACACGTGAGGAAAACATTGGAAGCAAGAAACAAAAGCACACAGAAAAAATAAATATATAAAAAAGTGTTAGAACCCAAAAAAATAGAACATAAAAAACCACTACAATAAAACAATGATACCCAGAAGAGATCACGCTGTGCTGTGATTATCAAACAACATGAGAGACTACAGACACGCCTGTGACAGTCGCTGCTCTGCAGGCTGACGCAGCTAATGCAGAATGCACCTTCTTTGAAAAAAAACTTGGATTGATTGTGCATCTGCTGCCAAGCCCAGGAGTGGCAGACATGCAGTCAGACAAGCAAAGAACAGCAGGGAAAAACATGAGGGCAGGAGGGCAGCAAAGAGTGCTGAGCAAAAAGGAGGGGAAGCAATCAGTGGTTTGATCAAGTGGGCGACGAAGGAATTAATAAGTTGTTAATGCAGGGGTTGATCAACAAAGGAGGCCTGACTGAACTAACAGACCAGAACAAGGATTCAGTCCAGAGCCTACCTACTACACTGCCTCACACTGATCATGCAGGTCTTTTCAATCATTTCCTTTAGTGTTTGGTGGAGTAAGCTCGGCAGGGCATGTGGGACAAGCTGGTAGGATAAGGAGGGAGGTAGAAACTGGAAGAGACAATCTGATAAGAGATGAGCTGACTGGTGAGGTTAATGGGATGAAAAAGTTAACCAGGAGGATTTATGTACAAGGATGTGAACTGCACCTGAGATGTTTGGTGAGGTGGACAGATGGGTGGAATAAGCCAAGGGAGGGGGAGTGGTACACCCATGGCAGGATGAGACATTGCTTCAAAAACAGATAAAGCAACAAGAAGATTCAACAAATAGCAAACACAACAGAAATATGTGTGAATGTGGCTGCAAGTGTTAGACCAAAAGGAACTACGTACTGTATCCTCAAATAATATGAAAAAGTTCAAACTAGGCATGGACCAGTTTTTAGTTTCAATGTACATTATTGTGTTAAAACATCACGATGTCAAAACCACTAAAGTTTTTGGTCAAATTGTTCCAATGGTTTAAATTCTTCTGAGTGAGATGCCAGAGACAGTGTTTTTTTGTTATATAAAACAAACGGTAGTGCTCTCCCTCCCCCACCTGTTTCTGCGAGCTGTCAGTCAGCTGTATATGATGGCCAAAGGAGGAAAAGGAGTAATGTTCTATGTAATAAGAAAGTTTACTTTAGAACTTTAACTACAACAAGAGTAATATTAGTAATATTAGTTTTTTTAATGCAAATATTTTTTTTATCCCATATTAATGTAACAATTCCCTTAGTATTTTTGCTCACGGTTATCTCATACTGGCTCATGCCTAGTTGGAACAATCACACCAAGGTCTACAGAAAATCACCTGCCAATAGTACAGAATAAATATGGTTATTGGCATTGATCATTCACAATTTGTACAAGTGCAGTTTTTGACAAGGATATGAGTTATAGCTGACAGCATGAGTAGTAAAATTTGTTGCTGCATCCCCTGGTGTGATTCATTTGACTTTATCATGCGTCATTACCCATACAGACAACACAGAGCACCATCTGCTGCTCAGAAAGCACCACAAAATATACGCCTGCTTAGACATACAATTAAAATGGGATGAGTTGATGCGATGTACTTAAAATCCAAACTATAAACCATGAACAAAAAAATGTAATTTAAATTACAACTTTAAATTTATGAATATGTGTGATTTATGTATAATTTTCTAATTTACTGAACTGTAATGTGTTAAGTTATAAAGCAAAATGTTTGATGATCTACAGTATTTATCAAAATCTACATGTAGGATAAAATCTCTCCTGCATACAAATCTAAACACACATTCATTGGAACAAACAAACATGCAAGTTGGTAAAAGGTTTCTATGAAGCAGAAGCAGACAGTAACAAATGTGTGCAAAAGAACAAGAAGGCAAACTTGAATGCAGGGATCTTTGTATCATGTGCAGGAGTTTGTAAAGACAACAGGGACTGTAAATGGAGTCTGTCACTTTAATACAAAGAGGCAGGTATGCTACAGCAGGCAGACAGATGAAACCAGATGCAGTTGCAGCAGGCGCAGTCAACAACTTTAACCACGCAGCCGAGCTGAAGTGCCAGGGCAGAGCACTCACTTTCCCAGGAAATCCCACACCATGCCCCCTATCTGCTGGGGGGCGGCAGACACAGAAGGGAGCGGGTCAGAGGGAGCTCTGCCACCGGGACGAGGGGTAGGGCGATGGAAGGTGGAAGGAGGGCTGGGTTTTTGTTTTTTTTTGTTTTTTTTTTTTTTTTTTTGGGGGGGGGGGGTTTTTTTTTTTTTTTTTTTTTTTTTTTTTTTTTTTTTTTTTTTTTTTTTTGGGGGGGGGGTTGTTTTTTTTTTTGTTTTGTTTTTTTAATTTATTTTTGGGAGATTTGCAAAGGGAGATGACGAACAGATTGAAAAATCAGGATCAGGTTTGAGAAGAAAACAGAAGGAAGACAACAAAGGTCAAAATCGATCAATGGCAGGAGGTAAGAAGGAGACAAGACAGAAAGGGAAACAGAATGAAAAAAGTGGGTAAAGATGGCAAAAAAGGACACGAACACTCCATTAATTAACACACTGCTAACAATTTAGCAAAAGACTCAGCAAAGTGACCCCTAGCATTAATTTGAAAAATCATTTATGTTTATATTTCTATTTTGGTGGGTAAGTTACTAGAGAGAAGAGCATAAAACATACATTTGTGGCTCTCCTGTAATTCAATCAATCTTTATGTCTGCTTAGTCACAGAGTGTTTCTTTTTCAGGTACATTACAAAAATCTCCTCTATCAGCCAAGTCAAAGTGCAAAACTAGTTTCACTCTGAGAGATCTGGACCATCTAAGACCCTAATCTAACTCTGGAAAAGACATCTGAGACCCAACACAGGACAGCACAATGACACCCTCATGATATCAAACTTTTAAATTACACAAACCAACAAAAAAACCAAACTAATCAGAAAGCCAGCGACTGATAAGTGTAGATAATATGGGGGAAACCTTCAGTTCTGGCAGTCAATAGGGTTGGACATGTTCTTCCCACTTGAGCAAAGTGGTAAACCAAGTTTCCCACCACACAACACAATAAATAGAGTCCATGGCATTCATCAGGCTTTAACACTCCTTAAATCTAAAACCAAATCTTCAGAGACATCATCCCAAACCGCAAAAGACCCCAAAAATCAGCTCCTTTTTTATCATGCAGGTGCTTTTAATACTGTAGCTGAACAGTGTACTATTTAACACATGAAAAAACATCCAATAAGAGCGAACTTAAACTTAAGGCAAATTTAAAATGAAGAAAAAAGACAAATGGAATTTAGGACAAACAGTGAAATACAAACTAAACTAATAGCAGAAAAAAATCAGCACAATAGCACACAAAAACACAGGAATAAAGAGCAAAAAGAAACTATTTTTCCAAAATTACTTCAAGAAAATTGATGAAAAGTACATTTTCTCGCATTATGTTATAGGCATTGAACATCCACTTCCTACTTTTCTTTTATTATATACTGTTTTGGTTATGTGCTAATTTATCCAGAGCAGAGAGGCTGGACCTTGGAAACATTACACCAAGACAAAATGTGTTACCTTTTCTAAACAGTCTGAACCGGTTACCTTTCCAGCTCAGCGATCTTCTTGTCCTTGTCATTCTTCTCTGTCTCCACCTCGCGCAGGATGTCCAGGAGTCTCTCCACTTCCGTCTGAGCTTTGGTAACTTCGTCCTTGTAGTAGCTCACTTCCTTCTCCAGCAGCTTCACTCGGTCCACGTACTCTGGGTTTGCTCTGGAGCCCGACTGCTGCTCCACCTCGTGAGCTTTCTGCAAATCACACACAAAGAGCAGACACAAACATGTGCATGCCCCCGGTGACACACTCAGTTGACACCAGAGTCAGCACATCCATGCAGAGAAGCTCAGGATTTTCTCCTGTATTTGAAGGAGGAATATACACAGTGCAGTCCGTCAGATTTACATCCTGTTTTCCTGCTCCCCGTCTTTGTGTAGAGTAAATTTTGTTGACCAGGCCATCATTACTGCTGCTGGCTCATTAGCTTTAACTGAGCTATTATTTAGCTCAGTTTAAACGGCCCTTTGAGACTCCCCCGTTATTTTGCACAATTGGTGAGTCTGCAGGATGTGTGTGTGTGTGTGTGTGCATTTGTGTGTTTTCTACAGCACTCAAGAAACAAGAGCAAGAAAGTGGAAAATAAATTAAATCGTTCAAGGAATTTCTCCCCAACTATGAAAAGCCGAGCTTTCTTTTTTGGTCATTATGAACAAATCTCAACATCATTATAAAAAAGTAAAGTCGATCACAGTGGTACACAACACCCCTGAGACAAAACACATCCACATATGTCGCAAAGTGACACAGAGCCATCCACCAAAACACTGCAGTGAACTCCACCTACAGCTGATATGAACGTTACCTGCACAACACTGAGATAAACGAGAATCCACACTGGCAACATGCAACAAGGTCATGCAAACCCACCAAAGCTGAACAGTATTTGCATTTATCAGTCAAACAAATGGAAAAGGAGCAGCAAGAGCAACTAAATGTGGTTCAGATTTCCAATCTTAAGCAAGTGCAAAAATACCTACAAATCTGAACTCCAAAAAACTGGTGGGAATAAATTTCATATATGGGCACTATGGTATAAAGCACTTTAAAATACTTTATTTATTTTAGTTTTTGTTTATAGTGTTTAGTTTCTCTAAATGTACTTTGTTCTGATTTTTTATGTTAGTCTACTTTGCTTAAACTGAAGATATGAAAAAAATTTGGCCCTAGGTTAAGTACTTTTAATTTAATTTCAAATAGTACTTTATGAGTCTCTGTGAAGAAGTTGTTTTTTGCTAGAATCTTGTAAACTGCATTTACAGGTGCTGGTCATAAAATTAGAATATCATGAAAAAGTAGATTGATTTCAGTAATTCCATTTAAAAAGTGAAACTTGTATATTATAATCATACATTACATACAAACTCATATATTTCAAATGTTTATTT
>NC_051433.1:12796836-12987905 GCF_001649575.2 Kryptolebias marmoratus | reverse complement strand
GTAATCATCAAAATTAAACGAAATAAACATTTGAAATATATGAGTTTGTATGTAATGTATGAATATAATATACAAGTTTCACTTTTTAAATGGAATTACTGAAATCAATCTACTTTTTCATGATATTCTAATTTTATGACCAGCACCTGTAGGTACAGCACTGCTGATCTGGATTTAGCATTATGGCCCAGTTGTCTAAACTAAAATTTTGAATCAAAAAGCGTTTTGATTTATTTGACCAAGCTGAACTTTATTTAGTTTGGTTTGAGCAAAAAACACACCTGCAATAAACAAGAAAATGTAATTGTTCATATCCATTTCACAGAACCCCATTTGAAAATATTTCAACTATCTCCATAAGTATTTGTTTTTTTAATTTTGGTTAAATACTCATATTCTTAGTTTTAGCTTGTTTTACAGATGTTGGTTGTTTCCAGCTCCTTCCATGCTTCCTGTGGTTTGTTAGTAATCAGCACACCAGCTGTCAATCAGGAACCATCTTTCCCAGCAAAAGTACTCCCTGGTTTTTCCTCCCTTTTTTCAGATCCTACTGTTTGTGCCTGTTAATCGTATTCTTGTTATGGTATGCTGTTTTAGATGATTTAAGTTGGAGTTTTCCGCTTGTCTGTGTTTGGGTCTTTTCAACAACCACTTATTAAAACTGTTTTACAGGACTGTTGTACAAGTTGTACAAGAACAAAACACAAAGCTGAAATAACACCTCAACTCATATATGTTTGAGAAAAAAGAAAGTATAGATTTCTGTAACATTACAGCAAATTTCAACGGATGTAAAACCCCTCAGTGCTCACTGTCGCACTAGCTTTACCACACGTTACATACACCGACAGTCACAGAAAGAGTACACACAGGACTCTCAGTGCAGTGTAAAGCTTATAATATCAGTACAATGCAATGGGGCAACATGCATGTGGATGGGAGAAAGCAGTGCTTGTGCTGGGATTTGCCATGATCTAGCATATTTCAAAGAAGTTCTCAGTGTCTTCATGCTTTCGAAATGTGCCGCACGGGCCTCAAGAGACGAACTTACAGGATTGTTCATGTGACTGAATAGCTGCTCAGCTTGCTACATTGCGAATGGAGGGGCGGAAGGGCGAGGAAGGGACATGGAAAGGGGAGGGGTGGGGGGTCCGGGAAGAGTAAATGTTAGGGCTTAGTTTGAGCCAGAGGAGATAAAAGTAGGATCAGACATGTTACAATACATGTTTGATGGACAGATAACACAGTTTCAGTCCAGAACGTGGTGTTCAAGGTTAACAACAGCACAACACTGCAGAGAAACAGACATTGGGATAATCTGTGGATCATGAAGATGAAGGACATGGATGTGGGTATTTTAACAAGGTCCCTGCTCTGTGCTGCACTGAAACAAAGTATGGCAGCTTGGGATGTCCTGAGCCGATCTTAAGAGTCGGAATGGGGTCCTAATCAAGCTGATCACACTCCTGATCTTCGTTGTTGACCTAGTGTCTGTGGTTTGATGCCAGCAGTGCTGTAATACGACTGCCGTATATGATGTGACGTGCCAACATGTCTGCGGCATTTTAAAATACAAAATGAGAGCAGTTTAGTAGCTACTTGCAACATTTCCAATTCTCATGGCAGCAGGGATAGAGCTGCATTCTATAACATCAATTCAATGAGACATTTAAAAAAAAAAAAAACTCTTGTCTCTTGTTCACCAAGCTAACTGTTAAAGCTAGCACTCCTGAGCAGCACACTTTAGAAGAAACTTTAAAGAGAAGAAACAAGTTCACACCGACAGCAATAAGGCAAAAGGATCGCACAACAGGTGACTGAATTGGAGAAAATAGGTTTTCGATGCCTTTTGAATCCATTAAAGCCACAGTATGTCCCACCCTCCCAACAGCAGCACTACCTGAGATGTTTAAAAAAGATTGCCTTCATCGTTTTTCTTTTCTTTCTTGAAATTAAAAAAAAGCTACATGAGAAACAACATGAACACCGGTTTTCTTTAAACCGGTCAAGCACATGATTGCATATATTCTACTAACTTTAATGTACATTTGGTTTGTAATCTACAAGTATATGTCGTGAAACAAAAAGAAAAAAAAAATGCAATTATTACGTAATATCTTGATATCAAGTATTTAATCTTAAATGACTCAAATCGGTATCGGGGATAAAAACGATAAATGTCATAATGACAGCCTGATTCAGGACAGAAAATATGATCGTAGCCATTTTACTCATAAACTGCGCCATATTTTCCTAACTTTCCTCAATGACAGAATTTGTTTCATGAATAAAATGTTTTTAAATGTTAGAGCTTTGTGTTCTTTTTACAACAAAAAGCAAAACCCGTAAAACTGACAGCTTGGGAAGATGTTCATTTGGTTGTTTAATTATAATGTAAATTATAATTTAAATGTTGAACTTTTTATTTTTCAGTTTTCACCATAAATATCACATTGGACACATTTGATTAAAATCCATATGTTTGCTGGCCAAGTCATTGAGTTTATAGTCATTCCTGGATAAACGTTTGAATTTTCTACTTACATGCAACCATAAATCATCAATGACAGTGGAAATGTGCTTGTTTTCTTTAGGCAATCATCAGTCCATCCATCTGTTTATTTATCTGCCTGTCAATAAACTTAAAATTTTGAATCACAATGTATGTCTGAAAGTAGAGGGATTTGCAGTGTACTTTAATTCGGTAATTAGGCTATTAATCCCAAAACAAATGTAAATGTTCCCACTCACTCCAAATAAAACAGTACATCTTAATATGAAACATTCATCTTGGTTGAAATTGGTTTAAAGCCTGTAATAAAACAAAATCCGCTGTAGCTGAGAAACACAGACTTACCTTCTGCAACTGCGTCTCCAACTTACTGCACTCCTCTTTTTTCTGCTCGATGGCGATCTCCAGTGACTTGAGCTTTGAGTCCTTCTTCAGGCCGGAGGACGCCAAAGACGATGCGTGCTCTTTGAGATCGATGAGGCTGGACTGCAGGTAGAGAGTGAACACAGACGGTTAGCAGCCTGTCAACAGAGCCGGAGGACAAAGCTTAAACATATGACGGCGGACTGAAGGAGGTGAGGCGCATGCTGTTCACAACCGCACAGAAACACAAAGGCACAGCTACACAGACACACCTCGACAGTCTTACAGAGACACTGACCTCTTTCTCTGTTAATTCTATCTGCAGGCTGTTGACCTTCTCCTTTAGCTCCTTGTTCTCCTTTTTATACAGGTCCACCTCTTCCAGACGTTCTCTGTCCTCCCTCTCCCTTTGTTCCTTTAATCGCTCTATGATTCTCTCCTAGCACACAAACACAAACAACATTAAACATGTTTGAATCACTTCATAAGGTTCATATTTCACAAACACTTTAGGATCACATTTAAATTTGCTGTAATTCCAAAACAGTGACACAGGTCAGCTCTGACATGCAAATACACCCTTGGAGCCAAGTTGCACTAAACAATAAGATAAAATTCACCTAGTCATTTTTTCTAAATTATAGGTTTGATAATCCCTGGGCTTTTTATAAAATGGGCCAAATAAGGTTGGAGCATTATCCTATCGTTTTAAAGTTCTGCAGCTAATCACATTAACTGATCTTGCTCACTTGCTACAGCCGTGGTTGACATTTAACAAAAATTTTGAGTCATCTAAAAAAAATAAAAATAAAAAAGTAAAAAAAACAGGTTAGATGGTGATAAAAAAATTCTGCAGAGTAAAATCTTAACAACTGAGAATGAAAAAAACTTATGTAGTTAGAAACAAAATAAATGCTTTTAAATGATTTTATAAACTAATTAAACAAAAACAATTATTGGTACATTTTAGCAAAATCAACATGTTTTTCAACTTAAATGGGCTACATCTTATGCAACAATGACAATAAAAGTCATCATTTGTGTTCATACAAGATCTTAACTCTGTTATTTTTTTAAACTAAAATATTATTCAGTGCAAATATGCATTTTTACTATTTCATTTTTATAGATATATATATACAACTATATAAGACATATGTCGTTTTAAAACACTGTCATGAATTTTATACTTTTCTATTAGTTTTTAAAATAATTTATCATTAAATGATTAACAAAATTAGGCCTATTTTAACTGACTTTAATGTGTGCGGAGATAACCTATCTTTGCACTGAATGAAACAGGTTGTCAGAGGGGGTGTAAAACATTAGCCTTCCTGACATCCTGATGTCTCTCCTGATACTGCTGCGCTGAACCGTACCTTTTCTGACAGCGCCTCCTCCAGGGTGGCCAGGGCAGTATCTGTGTTACTGGAGTCGGTCTGCAGAGACTTTATTCTGTCCTTCAGGTTTCCCAGCTGCTTGTCTTTGTCTCTCAGCTGCTCCTGCAGGTTCTCAATCTGACAAGGAAAAGAAACAGTAAATAAAAACGGCAAAACAGTACCATCAGAACCAGAGCTGTGTTCACAATCTTTAAAGATTAAATGTACTGGAGCTTTATAATGAAATCTTTTCAGTTTAATGATTAAGTTATTCAAACACAAAATAGCTATGAGAAACAGAGCACTGGTAGGAGCAGAATATGTACTTAATCTATAGGCTACTTCTAAACAAATGGAAATTACCAAACTAAAGCAAAACCTCATTTACTGTCTACTGGATAGATCATAAATCTAAATGTCTGAGTAAAGTAAACAAAAAAACAGTATGTAGACATTTTTAAATCATTTCTACTCTATTTTTAATTGAGAAAAGCTCAAAAACAAAATGTCAAATGCTCAAATAGAAATTGACAGTTTTTTTTTTAACTAAATAATAAGTTTGTGTGATTTTGATACCAGCAACATCTTGTAGAAAGTAGAGGCAATTTTATTTATTTATTTTTTTTAAAAGTTACTACTGCATTACATCAGTTTGTCTTTTACCACCACTGTAAGTGTTTGGGAGCTGAGGAGACAAACTGGTGTAGATTTTAAAGTCAAATATTTTTTCTCTCGTTCTTAACTTAAGATTTAATCTCAAACAGTTCAGGGACTCAAAGTTGGTTGCATCAAAAGTTCGACTGTAAGCAGAGCAGTTTCGCAGCCAGACTTTTTGACCGAAATATTTGTGTTATAAAACACACAGTATGTGGTTTCAAATGTTTCTGCTGAGGTAGACAAGCCTTTACCTAAAATAAAGTGACATAGATGTGTTTTAGGCAAATGTGCGTTGTCTGAAAGAGAAACGCTAAATATTCGCACCAGGAGAAAAAATAATTTCTGTAGAATTTACAAGACCTGAAGAAGGGAGATAAAAGTGGATTTATGCAAAAAAAAAGGAATGTGTGAGCAGGTCAGAGTTAAAGACAGAGTAACACTCTGTGAATATTTATAGCAAACACACACAGACAAGTGCTAGTGAGGCAGAAATTTCCTCCTGAGCGAAACAAACACTCTCACTCACAATGGAGACAGTAAACACTCTTCGGTCACAGACTCTTTTTGTCCAGAAATCTGACAAAACTGAAGTTGAATCATTGTTCATTTAAAATTTTAGGCAACATGTGGGGTAAAATTACATCTGCATGCTACATTTCACTGGAGTCAGTAGTTAATGTAACAGCATCCACTGTTTGGATCTTTATTAGACTAAAACTCAAAAGCAGTGAGACGTTCTCCTCTACTCCTACCTTTTTCTGCAGGACATTAATTTTTCTTTCCTTGACCTCCAGCATGTCCTTCATGTCCCTGATTTCTCCGGCGAGGGTTCCCTTCTCCTCTGTCAGGTCCTGCAGCTGTTTGGTTTTCTTGTTCAGAAACGACTCTTTCTCTTCCAGACGCAGACGTAAGGCATCCACCTGAAGCACAGCACAGCCACAGATAAACGCCACATCTTACAGTAAAACAGGTTTGCACAGCGCTGACTTTGGCACTTAATTGAAACTTACTTTTTTTTTTAAGTTTTATAATCAGGAAGAAAAACTACATTTACTCAAAGTGCTTCAGCTTATCTTAAAAGGACAGTTTAGATGTTTTGGAGTGAGGTTATATTGAAAAAAGTGGAGAACAATAATATCTTGCGACAGCAGCAGCTAGTTGTAGCACTTTCTGTGCAGCCTGAGGCACTTCCAGCAGAAATATCATACTTTTTCTGCAGGTTATATCTATTGTTCATAACCCTCCCAGAGAACACCACCTCAAAACACTTGAACTATTACTTTTAATCTCCATGAAACTAAAGTAAAAATATGAATGTGGTAGTTTCTACATGACAGTAACTTTATTTCTACTAGATAATATTTGGCTTGTTGAGCTTTTGTTTAGACGTTTTGCAACACTTTACAGTGCAACAACAATTATTGGGTAGCATCCGGACTTAAAGTTCACTTCAAACTCCCCAAAGTGCTGATATGATATGATGATATGATTTAATCCTCAACATCACAGCAAAGCCACTATTTGGTCAGTTTTGCTATAAGTCAATAAGAATGTTTGTAGATCTATGTTTTAAGTTGGCGTTTTTTACATTACCTCCGTTTGCAGGATGGCAGCACGTTGCTCCTTGGCAGTGAGCGACTCTTTGAGCACCTCAATATGCTGTTTGCAGTCTGAGTTCTGGTTGTTGAGGGTCTCTAGCTTGGTTTGCAGAGCCAGCAGCTCCGACTCTTTCTTTGACAACTCCTGCTTCAGTTGGTCAATCTGCGTGGCAAACAAAACAGACCTCAGAATTGACCCGGTTCATCTGCAATGTGGTGTTTTCACCATAATGACGTGCGTGTGTGTGTGTGTGTGTGTGTGTATTCATGTGTGTGTAAAAAAGCCCATCTGGCTGGGCTGAACATCTCTTCACCGCAGCTTTAGCACGATTTTCATCAACACTCTCTTCTCTCATTAAAAATGCATTTGGGACTGACTCTCCTCTATTCATCATATATTATACATCATCTCTATTCATGATTGATGAAAAGATTCCTAAAAATAGAGACACAAAACTGAGGCTGCTCTGCTCCTGGTCGTGTATCACAAAGAGCTGATTGTAAACACAGACTGAAACCACTAAAAAGACACAAGAGGGACAACTTGATATCAGTGCTGATATCGAATGCCCACAGGAGAATACAGAATTTATCTCTAAATCTCATATGAGATTCATATGTGAGTTCATGAATGAAAACTAAGATGCTGTCGACTCGGTGAGTGTTTTCATACTTTTTAAACATAATTACTGCCATGAAAGGTGATTGATAATGTAAATGCCTGTGTGCGCCTCAGTTTGTCTGTCTCATGAACCAGGAGTTAGATTTTAATCAAGCTCTCAGAAAGTAATCATTAGATGTACATTACAGCTGATTAACTTTTGGAGTCAACTTGATTCAAGATGGTTGCCACAGCTGATTAATTTTAGCAAACATAAAAACGGATATAAGTCAGTCAGTTTTATAAATATTAAGCTATAATTTGGTGTGTTAGTAGTTGAGAGTGGTCCCCGACAGATAGTCCCAAGTTCTGACAGATCATGCAAGATTTTGGTTCAAAACTTCAACATGCAATGCAGCAGGCATTTCTTCAAGGAATGCTTTAAGTTTTAATTATCAGGGATGAAGAATTGCATTTTGTTCACACACAGCTAAGAAGAAAAGTAGTAAAAGACCCTTACTTCAGCATGAACATAAATAAAGAACATGCAGACAACTTCATAAAGTAACAGATCCTGTCGGCACCGTCTGTTTTAATAACATGTCATCTTTTCACTGCATTGTTTTTTTTAAACCCGCATGCACAGTGACGATTAACTCTACCTTAGTCTTCATAAACTTTGAGTGGTTCTTGTAGACCTCCATCTGTTTGATCTCCTCCTCTCTGTCTTCCGTGTTCAGTAAACTGTTTGCCTTCAGCATTTGGATCTCATCCTCCAGATCGCGAATGTTGCGCTCCAAAGAGGCAATTTTGGTGTCCTGCACACAAACACGCGGAGGAGACACACCTCAAAACCAAGACTGGCATCTCCTCAAGGTGCATGCTGCCAAATAAACCTGAACTACAGACAAGAGTCCAGGAAGAAAGAAACTGAGAGTAATGAAAAAATATTTAGACAGACAGAGGGAATAAGACGGGGCGGGGAGCCATAGATACAGAGAGATAAAGAGTGAGAGGAAGAAGCTCTTTGGTCTGGCTGAGAGCAACTGCAATATCTGTCGGTGAAATCAAAAGCTTTCTACCCAGCTCCTTGCAGCGGCTCAAAGGATTAATCACCATTGGGAAATATTGAGCGCACATCCAGCACAGATTGATCCGTCAGGAGCGAAGTGAAACGCGCAGAGGGGGGAAAAAAGGAGGAAAAGTAACAAGCTCTAGCTTTAGCCGTAGTTGCTTGCAGAGAAAATGCAGAATCAAGTCTCTGGACTGTGACTGGGAGTGCAGCTTTAGCTTCATGGCTTTTTAAATAAATAATACCACGTCTTTAAGATTAGCCATGGTTCATCTCCCTCTCCAGCAGAGCACAGAGCAACCTTGCTTCTTGCTTTCTTTCTCTCTCTCTCTCTTTTTAAATACTCTTCTTCTTTTCTCTGTGGCTCTGAACTCGTGAACTTGTGGCCATTAGCAGGGTCAGTCCTAGCCCACTGCAGGAGAACATCGGTGTCTTAAGAAATGAAGGATTTGAGAGCTTAACGTTAATGCATGAGCATCGCTCGTGTACATGCACTTCGCCCTGCTGCTGCAGCTCACCTCAGCCTCTGTTACGAGTAGAACATCAATGAACTGACATTTCTGCAATAGACTCGAGACGTCATACCTTAAAAGCTGAGTGACTTTATTCCGTCCACATGTAAATCACTGCCACTTGGACCTTGTTAGTAAATCTGTCTCTTTCCCTGCATCTGTACATCTTTCTGTCTGTCTATCTGCCTGCAAACTGGCCTCTCGCTGTCATAAACAACCACACCTGTTTCCATGGCAGCAGCGGGCAGGCTATATACTGTCTCTGGTGAGTGAAGAGGAGAGGGCGGGGGGAGGAGGGGATGGGTGGGGGTAGCGAGAGAGAGTGGATTTTTTTCGTGCTACCATCAGCATCGACAGAGAGCAGGAGAGAGGAGGGATGCAGGGTCTTCCTCCTTAGTACAGGAGGAGGAGGGGTGGGACTTCCCTCGCCCCTGTATGAAAATCAACAGGGTCTGAGCGCCCTGATGTCACATGANTTGCCGATCCCGTCGAGCGAGAGGGGCTGTGTCAGCTCAGCGATGATGTCATGATTTATTTTGAGGAAGTGATGTCAGGCCTCTGCAGTGAGGCTGCTGGTGTCTACAGCGGCTCAGGAGCTGAAATTCTCTAATGCCACTTTCATATGGTTCGCTGTACAGAAAGTGCCCACATACAGAGACACTTTTTAAAATCTTTTAAAACTAAATGCGTGTTTGCATATTTATGCTGCATCTGCATTAAACGGTTAAATATAGATTTGTGTAAAAATAGAATTGTCTCAAGCTGAAATCTAAAAATAGTCACTAAAATCGCAACAAAAACCTATTTTTTTAATATTACGTAAGGTGCTGTGTTTGTATTGTGTTTTAATTATTTTTTAATTCCCTTTAAATTTCCTAAAATTTAAATTTTCCCTTCACAACAGGACCACTGTTACACTTATGTAGATTTACAGTGAAAATTGAACCAATAATTGACTTAAATATCTGAAAATTTGACTTTGAGATACAGCTGTAGTATGGAATTTTATAGCTGTATTATAGTTATTTATTACTGTCTTTGTGACAAATGTTTGACCAATCTAGTTGTTGAAGAAGACAGAGTAAGACTGAACAGTACACACAAATATAATCTCATTATTCGACAGGAAATGAGCCAGTTTTACCCTTTTTATCTACTGCACTGTAACTATTAATAATGGTCTATAAGCATTTAGAGATTAGTTAATAGAGTATTAACTATTTAATAATTCTCTATGAAGGTAGTTTTAGTGTAGTGATATCTGTAAAACAAAATTTACTGAGATTATTTAGACTTACTGCAAATGGTAATTATTCAATTCAAAGTCTAATTTAAAAGCATGCATCAAAGATCACACAGAAGCTCATTCTTTATTATTTAATAATCTTGAATGAAAAACGTAAAATAAATGCCCTCAGCTTTTTTCAACAATTATCCATTTATAATCATTTACAAATTATAGAGTTAGTCTGTGATGGTTACAGACAGTGCGCTGAAGAGCTAATGACTAAGACAAATATGACAATACTCGTCATAAAACCTTTGTCTTACAATTTGACTCATCCTCTTCAGCAAGAGGATAAAATGGTAAATACAGATTTCGTTCTAGTTTACACAACAGCTTTCATAAGCTGATACTGAGCCAGTGTGAAAGAGAGAAAGAGAGATGTGACAGCGTGTTGACAATCGACTCGTCTGCAGCAAATCACAGTGACAACAATAAAATCAGCAGAACACACATCAGCAAAGGCCTCAGCGGGTAAAACAATACAAAGTGTGCTGTGAATGTTAGTCATGAAAGTGCACGAACACACACCATCTGCTTCTAGACGAGTAAAAAACCAATTATTTAAATGATGCCTTATCGCATGTGTGTGGTTTTATTCTGGTTGAACAAGACTCGAGTTCTTACTTTCATCTCTATGATGGTCTGCAGGGCCTTGGTTTTACTTGGGTCCTGATGGAGCTGATTTCTTCTGTGCAGCTCCTTACAGAAAAGACAAAACCACATTAGTACTGCCACTGATAGCAGAACAGTTTGGCTAAAAAAATGAAACAAAACTGGTGACACTGTGAACAGAAGGTTTGCCTTTGCACATGCAAAGCATTAATTGCAACAAATGCGCTCTGCAGCTTTCAGTTCATACATTACATAATCAGTGAAATACAAGCAGCTGCACAGAGATTTTTGTGACTCTCAGCACTGCCATCTAGTGGCGACAAAATAAAACACAGTTGGTTTGATGAAAGACCCAAGTTTTATCATATTTTGGTGCCAGAAAACCTACAAATCTAACAAAGCACTCACATAAACAAATCACAATGACCTTTTAACTTTTTTCAAATAGATAAATAGTGTTCAAAATTAAATAACAACACATAAAACATTTTATTGAGCTTTAAAAGCAACCGTGATAAAAACTTAATGAGCTGCTTTCCTGTCAGACTTCATGATATTTATTCATTTATTTATTTAGCTTTCTGGCATCAAAAAGGGAAAATTATATGAGTGAGTTCATTTGATCATATTAATCAATGAGCTCACATTTAAGCTACAGACTTTGCTATCACTGCTTTCTTCTTGCGTGGCCATCATGTTATGTTAGTTCCACCTTGGTGCCAGAATTTGGGATTCCATGGGTAACGCCATCACTCTTTTTAGTTTCTTTTACATAATTCTTGGCTTCAGACACAGAAATGAACATTACTATTGTGAACTACAACCCTGACACAATTTGAAAGTAAAAATGTGCATAAAATCATGAAGTATGATCTTTAAATTTGCCATGAGGCTGGTCTTAGTCTACCTCTCGCAGATGAATGTTTTCCTTCTCCTTCTGGTCCAGAATAACTTCCAAGTGTCCAAGCTGGGCCTCTGCTTCAGTAATCCTCCTGGCCCTCTCCTGCTCCTCCTCCTCAGAGGCCCTGCCCGGCCCTGGAGGCAGCCCTTTGCTCTGCAGCATCTCCAGCAGTTTCTTAATGGACTCGTCCCGTGCGCCAAGTGTTTGCTTCTGGGTCTCAATCCTCAGCTCCATCTCCTCCAGGGTTTTCCTGAGCAGGAAGAGCTCCTTGGCCTGCCTGTCATGTTCAGCCTGCAGCCGGCGGAAGTTCTCCTCCGTCAGCTCGATGGTGGTGAAATGCTCCGAGCCGGAGCGGTTCCCGCTCTCCTGCTGAAGCAGGTGGTTGAGGTCTCGCTGTGTGCGCAGTTCATCCTGCAGGGCCTGGATGGTCATCTGGAGATGCTGGTGAAGATACGTACAAAGACAGGCACGTTTGTACCCACCAATAAGTACTGAATCTGGTTACAAAATACACAGAAAGCAAAATGATCAAATACAAATATATAAACATATTTCACACATGACACACAGTGACTTACCTTTGGAAACTTTTAGAATGAAACCGACTGTAAACATTTCATGTTGTCAGAAGACAGGAATAAATATTTGTTGGGAAAACCAAAAGAAAATCTAATCAGACGTTTTTGGAAGATAAATTTTCCTGTTTTTAGGGAAACAGCGTTGGGCTTGAACGGATTCAGTTGTTACCGCTGTACTGAAGAGACTCTTTTTAAATACATGTGAGCTGAAATGTGAATGAGGGTTGTTAACAGGGGTATCAAAGCAAATGTTGTCCTAAAGCACAGCAGAAATCTTTATCATCTCACTCAAAGTGAACTAACATACTTTGTTTGAAACCTAAGAGGACAAATCAAATTAAAAAGAAAATGTGTCTGAAAAATACTTTATATTATCTGTTTTTTGGAAATCCAAAAATAATCAGACCCTACAAAATCAACTCGCTGTAAGGAGAAAAAATTAACACCGAATGAAAATGTATGTATTTGTGATTAAGTGTGTGTGCACTTAACAAAATGATAAAACACACACTTACTAAGCTTTGCATACAGATGGGTGACAAATTGAAGGAAAGACCAGATTTAATGAGTGCAAAAGCACAACAGATGCTGAAACACAGGTGCAGCGAATGGTAAAATTAATCTATCGACATTCAATCATGCTTTGCTGCATTTTGTATTGAGATGGCACAAGAACTAAGATGGCAGGAGCCTGAAAACTGGTCAGCTAAATGGCGTGTCAATAGCAACAAGTAATGTGACATCTTTATTTAGCCTAATACTCTCAGATATTTTGGACAACAGAAAAGAATAGTTCAGATTTTTTTCAGTGGGGGTCTGTGGAAAGGCTATGAACAATTAATATCTTACTGCTTGCAGACCAGACTGATGAGCTAATGGTTAGTCCGTGTAGGGCCAAAACCAAAGTGGATTGCTGCTGTCTTCAGAATGACTCCAATAACAAAAAAATTCATAGCTTATATCATGCGAGTACTATTTTAAAATATTTTCAGTAATGTTAGTTATGCATTACACAGTTATTTAGGTGAAATGTTGTTTTAATTTACCTGAAAATTCTACTTAAATAATCTGTAATGAGAAACAGAAACCAACGCAAAAGTTTAGAAAGCAGCATTTGCATGAATCACCATGAAATTTCTGGATTATTTGAAAGTGCCAGCAATCCAGTTTGGTTTTGGCCCGACTCAGTCTCAGTGTTAGCTCATCAATCTGGTCTGCAGCAGATAAGATATTAATTGTTCATAACCTTTCTATAGAACATCACTGTAAAAGATTTGAACTATTTCTTTAAAGTGTATCTCCACCTCCTTTATCAATTCATCAGGTGGAATAATATCTTTAGGGAAAATGGTGTTAAATCCCTGCAGTACAGACGCCTAATATCTGGGGTTATTTCTTCTTTTAACTTCTCACCCATGTGTATTTTTTACTGTCTGTAAGTTTTTACTCTAGGTTTAAGGGTAAACTGTTTGGAGCCATGTTTCTATCAAAGACTGACTTTGGTTCAGTCTGAAACTAACCTGAGAGGAAAAACAAAAAGATCGGAACAAAGATCAATCTAAGTACAGAAAACGGCCCAATTAGGGTTTTAAGGAGCAGAAACAGCTTTCTTCCTCAAAATCAATCCAGCTTTCAATACTGTGGTTGTAGGGTTTGTGTTACTACAGGGTGACAGAGCACTACAGGTTTACACTGACAGCAAAACACAAATAAAATCAAACAAAATCACTTTCAATAGTCCAGTCTCGATGTGGAATTAGGTGAAGGTTTAAGGAGGAAAGGATGCAGACTTATTTGAATGATTCAAGGAAAATATTTCACTTTTGGGGGGGGAAGGGGAGGAGGTAAAAGGTTCAGAGGAGGGATTGCCAGGTGTTGGAAAAAACACGCCACACTGAAGGTGACTCTATGTTGTGCACTCAAACACCCGGTGCAAACATAGGGACAAACCTTGGTTCTCCTGGCATCCAGCAGCTGCAGAGCATGGGCAGAATGAACAGAAAAACAAATGTATGGTGAAAACAGAGCGTCGGAGCTTGATGCAACAGAGATGGATGATCCACACAGACCAGCCAAGTTTATAAGGAAAGGCGCTGGTTTATCAGCTGCTTTGCAGACTTCAGTCTGTGCAGCCTAGTCACAAAAACCTTTTTCATGACATACATTTTGAGTTGTTACGGCAAGAAAAGGACAATTATAATTCCTTTCTTTTGAATTATGTTCAGCAGTTTGTGTTCTTGTTGATTTAAGAAAGAATTACCAGGACATTTTGCTTCCAGTTACTTAACTTTAATTAAAAAAAAAGTCAAAATATTTGTCATGAAAAAGCCTAAGTACATACAAAAAAACATGAGTATCTCTAGACAACCTTTCTGGAAAGAGATATTTGGGTTTAGTAATGATCCAGTATGCAGTAAATAAAAAACTGATTTCCAACTCACTGTCAATTAATAACAAAATCCGTAGTTGTCACAGTAAAGTTAAAATGATTACAGATGACTTATGAGATTAAATGACTAAAGATTAAATGTTGAAGATTTAAACAGTGTGAAACTGTTTCTTAAGGCTCTACAATGTGACAAATAAATGTAACCAATCATTAGATCATCAAAAACTGAAACTGAAGCAGAACTGACTTTTTACACGAACATTCAAAACATTATTAGTTGTATCTCTAATCTATAATAATTAAAAAAAAAAAAAGATGCTGCTGGGTAAAGATACTGAAATAAAAACTTTAGTTTCCTTTCCTCCCTAATTGAGAGATACGGTGTAAATGTGGACAATGTCCTAGTTTAACCACCAGGGGGCAGTGTTTGTGCGGCTGAAGCTTGTTGCTGCCATTACAAACAGTTTTGGTCACACACCTTTTTTCTGAATGACTGTCATTTAACACAGCAGCTGAAACCATGCAGCTCAAACAAGTCAAAGTCTCATTTTTACATTACGTTTCAATGACATGTGCATATTTTAACTGCCATCACAAGGAAAACACAAAATACAACAAAGAAAAAGGTCTCTTATACAGACCAAACTTTTAATTCGAAACAGTTACTTTGCAACTGGAGCTACCTCATTTAAACCCCGCCTTCTCATGTGTGACTGTATCTTTTCTCTCTCTCTGTCAGTTGTACTCCTACCTTTTCCTCTGATCAATAAGCTGCTGCGCTGGAACTAAACTGCAGCCGACAGTCCAATGATTCAATTTGCATAATTGCACTGTGGCTTAAAATCACTACATGGCGCTTCCTCCCATATCTCCACGTCAAACACAGTGGAGGTGAGGCTGTTCTTATGAGTCGGCCGTGACTCAGCGCTTATTGGTGTCGTGGTCACCCTGCCTTATGAAAAGCCTTCGCTTTCTCCTGCTGTTTTCTTCCGGAAAGTTTACCATCACCAAGCAGAGGTGTTGAGCTGCAGTGCATCCATCTCTATAACTGACACCTGCAGCAGACAGAAGTAACTGGTTGTCACAAATCTTTTGGTGCAGAAACAAGGAATCCTTCTGAGAGCAAAACAAAACAGGTTCTGCCATCTACCATATAAATGGCTTTAAAAAAAAAAACAAAAAAAAAAAAACCTCTGTGGTCATTTCTCAAGTAAGTTTTTGTATTTCAGCTGTAGTTTTGCTCTGTTTCTGACACCCAGCCTTGGACATGCTAGTTACTTTTATTTGCTGTTCTTGGCTAACTGTAGTTAAGTTTTTCATGTGGTTGTTTTACAGTTTGAACAGGAATAAACTGCAGTTGTGATATTTGCTAAAATTAAGGGATTAGCATTCCTTGAAGGAATTCTATGCTGAGAAATGATGGAGTTGTAGCTGTTACGGTTAAATTAAGAAACTCCTGTTGTGCTCAATCTTATTCAATATCACAAGATGTCATTCTCAGAGTATGTGTTGAAAATGACTCTCAGCTACCAACCACACCAGACGTCAGCAGAATATCTGTAAAATTAACTGAGTTATAGCCATTTCTAGTGTTGGCTAAATTCAGTTAGCTGTGGGAGCCATCTTGAATGAAGTTAATCAGTTGTAGAGGTACATTTAATGATTATTTCCTCAAAGTTTCATTAAAAACCATGTCGTATTTTGTGAAATATTTTAGTAACAGACAAACACGCACACACGGAGACATGGTTAAAAAAAAAAAATCTCACCCTTCCTTTTTGTTGGCAGATGATAATAACAGTTTCATGTTTGGCTGCTCCCGGTTAAAAGTAAAACAAATCCTATATTTTACCAGTACACTTTCTTTTGATTTGCTTTCATTTAAGCATTTATGATGCTGAACACAAAACTTAATTTTAGTTACAATTAAAATTTACAACAATTTTCTATATTTTCAACAAATTAACATTTTATGTACAGTGAGTTACAGATAAAGCCACGAGCAAAAACATTTAAAAAAAAAACAAGAAAAAGAAAAAGTGGAGCACTTCTTAAAAACAAACATGGCAGATGCCAATTATTTATGGCCGCAGAAAAAAGCAACTAACTGGTCAGTGGGCTATTTAAAGGTCAGAACTGCACTCCCTTAATAGAAAAATCCTGACAACTACTGATGTCCCCTTTCTCTAGGATTTACCTCCAAGTGGCAGAAATAAAAGCTTGTATATACACTTAAATATAGTTTTATATGTGAGATGAAACGCTTGTTTGTATCTGGCAGATGGACAGCTCCAGTCCTTTGCGTTGTAGCAGTCTACTGCACACTTTATTCCTGATCTCATTGTCATGTGTCGTGATGGTTGACAATGCACAATTACACCCACACCACACTGGCAAACACTGCATCTAATCATCTCCACTCAGCCACAAGTAAAGTGGTGTGAACGCAGAAACTTGACAGTCAGAACACCACAATGATTTACTTTGTGGTTTATACATTTCTTTTATGCGCAGGTCACTTCTTATTCTGATATTGCTGTGTGTCATGAAAGACATACATGGATTTTAATCACCAGCGTACACTAGAATGTAAAACTCAATCATTATTTACATGGATTAAAACAAAGATTAAATTAAAAACTAGCATTCCTTGAAGATTTATCCCCTTCCACCTTTCATGTAAAGGTTTTGAACAAATATCTTATGTTAGCTGTTAGTGCTCTGATTATGTGATGGGGATAACTATTTTAGCTTAACAGTTGTAAACTTGACTAAGTTAAGGTTTGATAAGGTTGATCAGCTGTGGCAGCCATCTTAAGTCCCATGAGTTAAAGATAAAAACATACATATGAGTGATATTTGGGAGTTTCATTAAAATCCATCTATAATTCATGAGTTATTTTACTAACAGACAGACAAACAGTTACTGTCAAAGTTTTAAACAAACAAATCCTGCAATCTCTTGGCTGTCCCAAGTAATATAATGTATGAATCCTGTGATAATGATTTACTACATTATGGAAATATTTACATGATAATATGAAACAAACATGGCAGCTACTCTGAGAGACCAAGCTTACACTACATGAAAACAATTCAGTAGAATAGTTTTTATTCAATGTAATTTAGTGGTCCTATATAATAAATAAACTCCCAGTTCAACTTGAGTGTCATAAGATTTAACTCATGAGTTTAACTACATACAGCTTTATAAAGACCAGTTATTTCCTAACATTTTTTAAAAGATTGTGTCTTTAAGATTTTCCCCTTTAGCTGAGAGCTTTAGAAGACAGCAACAAAAAAGGTGAATAACAGGAAAAGCAACACCTGATAATAAATATTGAGTACTTGCAATTATGTTATGGCCCCTAACAAGTAGAACATTTGTGTCATTTACTTGATAATTGTTGGATATTTAAAGGGCAAAGCTAACGACCCAAGCACAGATACAGGTGTTTGGGCTGTGGCATGATAATGTACATAAATCACATCTGAGTTTGACACTCAGTCATAGGTAACAGCTGATAAAACAGATAAAATATTTTATTTTATGAAAACAAAATTACATGTCCTGATCAAAGATGATTTTTTTTTTTACGGAATATGTATGTAATGTTTTTCTTGCAAGTTAAGGGTTGTTCACTTAATTACGAAATGTGTAAAGGCTAAATATTTATATTACCTATGTTTTTTTGTCTTCAGATAAGCTTAACATTTACCTAAAATCAACAATACCTTTGTACATTACATGTGTATAAAAGCTGGTTAATGAAAAGTATATGGTTTGCACAGCTGAGTCATGAAGCGCGTGTGCAAACAAATAATTGTGCCTTAACTTCTCAAACACGCAATGCACTGAATGATGCATAACGATAAATAATCTGCAATTAAACAATACGTGCTCCAAGCTGTGTAATACATAAATAAGCACAACAATAAAATGCCGCTTCACTCTGCACACCAAAAACAGAAAAACTCTAATGTTTGGATAATGCAAAGCAGATTTTATTTGAAGTGTTGAGTGCTTGCACGGACAGAGCAGAAGTGACGTAGGGAAGCTCTGACTCCATTTTTGTGGCGCGCGTTGATCAGGGCTGACTGGGTAGCTGAGCAGCAGCGGTCATGACTCAGTCAGACATGGTATGCTCCAGCTCTCACGTCCGCCTCCAGCAGCTGCTGTTCAGCTTCGGCACGATAAAAACAATTTTTTTTTTTAAAGCACCACGTGAAGCAGTTCCAAGCTAATCATTACCAACGGTGATTACCATCATTTTTCTTGATTATAACGCCACAGGCGGTGATTGGTATTTTCACAAACAACAGAGCCTTTGCTTTACAAAAGACAATCTTTAATTTCTGATTTTTGTTGTGTCTTTTGAATGTTTTTGAAAATACAATAGCTTAAACCCCTTGATCTTAATGTTCACGAGATAAATAAGACATGACATCTGCTCAGACTAAAATAGGCCCGTGGCACCTGATGCAACTGTAAAGGGTGCTACAAGGCAGACGTAATGACTGGCCTGAAATTACTCCATTATTAATGAGCCAATTGCTCCTCAGTCAGCCTCTCAACAAGCCCAGTGGGTGTGACAGAACCATCCCACCGTAAGTACACGCTTACGTAAGGACACCTCACAGCCCAGAAATCAAGACAGAAAAGACCAATTATGATAACAAGGCACATCTGGCTTTTATTAGCTGCCATACTTCATTAATGAACCCTACCAGGAGGAATATAAATATCACTCAGTGTAAAGGGAGCGCAAACACCAAGACAAGCCTGGGAATAAAAAAACTATTCCTCTCTTTGATTCAGGTATAAAGACAGGAAAGCCCACCCTGTACAGCTTTTATATTCTGTCGGAAACATTCGGCTCCCACAGTGCACAAATCCAAGGAAAAAAATCTACATGGGTTTGAAACGAGAATTCGGCATCACTTTAAAAGTAAGTAAAATGCTGAATTGCCCTGGACCTGTTCGTGCTAGTTTTGGCTTTATAGCTTTAGCTCTGATCTTTAAAGTGCGGTTCTGTGAAAAGGTTAAGCAATTAATATCTCACCTGTTGTAGAAAGCTCTTTGAATAACCTCAGTTTGGAGAAACAGAGTTTAATCTGACCGGACTGTCAAGCTAATGGATAGTTCAATATGGTCCAAGACCAAAGTGGATTCCTGCTGTCTTAAAACAATTTCAATCTAAAATAAATAATGGCTGTTCTTGTTAAAAAAGCTTTACATCGCTGCCAAGTTTGCATTATATGATTATTTATTTGGAAGTCTATGGTTAGCTGTGACATTACTGGTGCAGCCTGGAGGACTTCCAGTGACACTATAATAATAAGTGATATCAATGAATAGGTTTGAAAAACAGTTTGCTTATGCATGCTTTGAAATTTGTGGCACTGAAGTTGTTTTAAGACAGCAGGAATCCACTTTGGTCTAGGCTCTGTTCAGACTCGTTATTAGTTCATAAATCTGGTCAGAATTAAACTATTCCTCCAAACTGAGGTCAGTCAAAGAGCTATCTGCAACAAGTAAGCTATTAACTGTTCATAACCTTTCCAAAAGAAAAAACAAACACATCAAAGGATGAAACACTTTATAACCAAACACCACTCTCCTACATTTTTGCAAATCATGCAGACATAAAATAATGAAAAAAGCCTCTGGTCTCACATTTAAAAAATGCTGATTCTATGAGGCATCCATCCCCCTTCAGCAATGAGCTAAAAACTAAATCTCAACCTCTTTTAATGCTAGTCAGAAAAAATATTTTTTTTTTAAGTTTTTATGCAGAGATTCAAGTTCATGTACAGACAGACGACTCTCACGTGACGGCCACACTAATAGCATCGTGCTAAGACCTTGAAGGACGGAGCGATGGTATCTCTGCCCATTTGAGTAATGAGTAATCTACACACTTTGGTGTATGAAAACAAGACTGGAGCAGACACACCCACACACACACACACAGTCTGGTTCAAAGACGACAAAGAGCCGGCCAAATTCTACCTTGACAGACATTGCACAAAAAATATTGTTCAGTTTGCTGC
Source organism: Kryptolebias marmoratus (assembly GCF_001649575.2). NCBI lineage: Eukaryota > Metazoa > Chordata > Actinopteri > Cyprinodontiformes > Rivulidae > Kryptolebias > Kryptolebias marmoratus. Next base: position 12,967,389 of record NC_051433.1, on the reverse strand, counting down.
ATCATGACCCAGCCTGGCTCAAAAAAAGAAACGAAAAGAAACAATCAATCTAGCCACTCAAGCAATAATCTGACACAGTCCACAATTTACCTCATGTGTCATGCACTTTCCTGCTAAATCAAAGGCTTTACAATCTGTCTGTACCATGACTAAGCTATTAATAACCCCAGAGGTGAGGTCTGATGTGAAATCACCAACATCAAGTTGACAGAAAGAACATTACTTCATGCTGTGTGCTAAGAGATGTTCATCTGCTTTTATATCGCCTTTATTTCCATTTCAAATCTGTCCTAGTGACAAACTAATAAGATAGAAACGGGGTTTTATTCCCTAAATTGAAACAAAAATAAATGACAGAAAAGGCTACACAAACAGAAGTAAACACAGAGAGATGATTAAAGTCAGAGTCTATATGAAGCACAGACAGAGAAACAAAAAGAGGCACAGGAAGACAGACGGTGAGTGTTTAAGTGTCCTTGACATTTGTCTCTGGGCCTTGTGCCCACTCTTGTCAGTAAGTGATTTAACTGGGCCAAGACTACACCCCCACACTGAGGTAAGCAAAAAAACAACAAAAAAAAAAAAGAAAATCTTTTGACATCTTTCTCTCTCGGGGCCAATCTGCTGAACCTGTAAAAGTAAAGTACAATTTAGCAATACTGAGGCCAGACTGTGATGTGTTCGATACATCTGACAGCAGTGTCATCGTGCTTTTTACTTTGTCCCAAACATCTAAAAGCTTAGATTTATTGAAGATAACCTGAAGGGGTTTAAAATGGCACTGAATCTAGATTAGTATAATAGGTACAGACAATGTAAGTTAGATATTTATATGCATAAAAAAGCTCTTTCCAGAAAAGTTTTCACAAAAGCTTTCAAACACAGCTAACTGCAATAATTTTCTGATTTGTTGAACTTCAGGAGGGCTGTGGTTCGTTGTGAAAGCAGAAAAAGAGACAGACAAGCAGCAGCTGAAATTCCCTGCAATAATGAGTGGATTATGACAGCTCAGAGGAGGAGGTTCTCACCTGATTCTCCTCATGAGTGACTCTCATCTGTTCTTTAAGGATGGATGTGCGAGCTGCCTCTTCCTTCCTCATAATCCTCTCCTTCTTCAGTTCGGGACTCCAGAAGCTCTTGATGCTATTGGTGGAGGATCCCAACTTGCTCTCCTTCAGGTCGAGCTCCCGCCGCAGCATCTCATTCTCCCTCTGCATTTCCCTGAGCTGGGCCTGCATCTCCAGCAGCTCCCCACCGCTGCTCCTCACAGCCTGCCTCAGCAGGGCGGAGGGCACCCCCTGGTGGTGATGGTGGTGGTGCAGCATGGAGAGGGAGCCCAGGTCACTGTAAGACAGAAGGTCAGCATGAGGCAGCCCCACTGAGGCGATATTGGGACTGCTGCCCATGGCCGTGACGCGGCCCCCGTACATGGCGCGGCTGGTGGCGCGACCCAGAGTCATAGTGCCTTTTGGGTAGGTGGCAGTGGAGCCCACGCCCTCGTGGTCACTCAGGTACATGGGCCCTGAAGTAGCATAGGCAGCGTTGAGGGACTGGATGTTCTCCATGGAGAGTGTCTTGCCCCCCGCCCCACCCCCGCTCCCGCTGTGTGCCCTTCGGTGGCCCAATCTGGGGGACCTTGGAAGGTGCGGGGACCTTACAGGGCTGCTCTCTACATGACCTACAGCTCTGGCACTGCCGTACATGTCCTGTGATTCAGCGGTGTAGCCACCAGAGGGTCCTTAACAGGGGCGTGCGGAAATGAGACTCTCTGAACCAAACATGGAGGATTTATTTCATGTTTGAACGGGTGGAGCACATCAAAGTCAGATCTGAGGAAACAAGGGAGAAGCATCTGTCAGATAGGTTTTTTAAAAAAATTGTCTAAATAAAAAAAGCAAAACAAAACAATGCTTATACTTAAATATATAAATAAAGCACACTGTCTAATTAGAAAACCAGCAGTCCCAGTTTATGTGAATTTGTTTTCAAACAGCTTGCAGGACTTTTTCAGCATCAATCCAGATGCCCCACTGGCCAATTATTAAATACAGTAAATCGTAATAATGATAAAAGAAATACAGCTTTACAGCATCATAGTAAATCTTATATTACATTTCTCTTCTTGACAATGATAGCTATTTGCTCTGTACCAGAGTAAACAGAGATATCCATCAAAAATGTATCAGATGTCCAAAAAAAAGCTCTTCAGCAACAACATACAGACAGATATTTAATCAGTCCGGTGCCATCTGATTACTGTTTTTAAAGCACAAATTCTGCATAATGTGATTATTAACTATTCAACTCTTCATCTGGGGAGAAAACAAGAGCTATTTGTAAATGTGGTTGATTAATTATAAATCATTCATCATATGCATTCAAGGACAAAGGACCAGACAGCAGGATCAGAGACAGTGAGACCTTTAGTTTACAAGAAGGGAGTGAATGTAGACATATTTCTTATTTTTTACATTTTTACATTTTTACAATAAATCACAGGGTTTTATTTTCTCCCAAATATTATTTTAGACACTGCTGCAATGTATTTTATAAAGTAATTTCTCTCTATTTTATGTATATAAATACATCTGTCCGACAGCCTGGAGGAGTTTGGTGTTAGATATCATGCAACAGAAAAAAGAAGCTCCTATAACCTGATGCCATTTTGTAAAAATTGTGAAAGTGTTATTGTGAATGCAAGCAAAAAAAAATTATTCAGTCTGAAATTCTAAATGTGTACTGTTATTTGTAGTTTTTAGGGTAAAATCTGAATTAAGCAAAATTGGAATCAGCTTTTCGGAATTTTTCGAAAACTTGAAATCGGAATCGGCTCGGAAAACTGCAATCGATGCACCTCAAGTGTACAGTAGTGTATACAATCAATACAGACTGAGCAGTGTAAATAAAGTAAATAAAAATCGATGATAACAGACACCTCACATAAAAAGGCCTATAGCAAAGAGAAAAAAAAGTCTGTTTCTGCAGCGCTGTGTTTTCTCATAAACTCAGATAAATAGTGACTGACTCTGTGAAGCTTACAGTACGACTGTAAAAAAGGTCTGAACTCAGCAAATCCTGATACTGGTTTTTACTTTTTAAACTCTTAAAAATGCACCATCACAAACTAATATTGCTTTTTTTTTTTTTTTTTTTTTTTAAAAAGTTAAATAAGATCATTATAGCAGACATTCTGTAGGGCGACTTTTTTAAGGCTACAGTGATAACCAAAACGGCAAAAAGATTCACAAGTTTTAAAATAGAATCCCCCCTGAAGGGTAACAAAAAAAAAATTACACAGGAGACTAAATTTTTAATGACGCAATAATGGCAGGACCTTTTCATGCTATTTGTAGCTTCAATACATCTCCAGACCTTTAACAGTCTGTAATTTGATACTCAGTTATATTTATCCATGAAGCCTGAAGAATCCAATCAGTTACTAACACTTCAACAGGTCTTAGAGATGTAAAAACTTGGATGACTCCTAAATTTCTGCTTTTAAACTCAGACAGATAGAGGTTGTGGTTTTTAGTCTTGAGCATCTTAGAAACAAACTCTGCAGCCTCTCACGCCCTCTGGATGGCATTAATTTTGCCTCCAGTTCTGATGTAAAGAACCTCGGTGTTATTTTGGATCAGGATCTTTTAACCCACATTAAAAATGTCAACAGGACTGCTTTCCTCCACCTGTGTAATATCACTAAAATTAGAAACATCTTGTCTCAAAAGGATGCAGAAAAACGGGTCCATGATTTATCACTTCTAGGCTAAACTTTTGTAATCCTTTATTATCTGGCTTCCTGAGGAATTCAGAACAGAATTTTAAATCTTACTTCTAACATACAAAGCTCTCAACAACCAAACTCCATCTTATATTAAAGATCCTATTGTCTCATGTTTTCCTAACAGAGCACTTCACTCTCTGACTGCAGGTTTACTAGAGGTTCCTAGAGTTCCCAGAGTTTCTAAAAGTAGAACAGGAGGTAGAGGTTTCAGTTTTCAGGCTCCTGTCTTGTGGAACCAATTTCAAGTTTCTGTTTGTGAGTCTGAAACCCTGTCTACTTTTAAGACTTTCCTTTTTGATAAATCATATAGTTAGGGTTGGCTTTGGCTTCCTGAGCTATCCCAGCGTTATGTTGCTATAGGTGTAGACTCCTGGAGGACAAACTGACCACATTTCCTCACTTTGCTGCTGTCTCTACTTGTTCTGCTCTCCATGTTCGTATTTGTAGTTTCTGCTATCAATAACATGAGTTTTTCTTCCCATAGAAACTACACCTGGACCATTTCTTCTGTGTTCGTCTGTGCCCCTTATCTGTCTTCTTAAACCCCAGCCAGTCAAGGCAGATGGCAGCCTGACCTGAGGCTGGTTCTGCTGGAGGTTTTTTCTTTTCTTTCCGCTGTCGTCGATGAGCTGATCAGGTTAGGAGATTTCGACAACATGAAGATTCAGTGCAATGTGCTGGCTTTTTACTAATTCTTATTTTATAATTCATGTTTTTGCCCTGAGATGACTTTTGTTGTGACTTGCTGCTGTTTAAAAAAATGAATTGAACTGATTTATAATTATTGAAATGTAGTGCATTTTTACACTGTGTTTAATATTTTAGAGTTAAACGCAGAAGATCGTTTAACAAGAAGTGTCAAAGGTAAAGACCCTAACTAAAATTGTTAATTTCCTAGCCAGTCAAGAGATTAATAATACTGGACTGTTCGTAAATAAATAAATAACAGACTTTTCTATCTTTCTCTCATCTTGTGACACTTGTGACTCAGTTGCCATGGTGACACTGTCTGGGCTAACACAGATAAGTCACCTAAGAAGTCTGACATCATGATAGCACAAGTCTCCAAAATATCTGTGAAGGAAATTGTGGCCAAATATAGTGTCAGTGACAAGTGTAAGGTTCAGGGTTTGTCCTAGGTTTTTTTTTTTTTTTTTTTCGTTTTTAAGTTATGTATTTATTTATTTATTCTGAGGCACAGGAGAGATCATTTATAGCAGAGAGATGTGTCAACAGGTTGGCATGATGTATGAAATTCTGTAAGGTTTTGGACGACAGCAGCCCTCAGCTGAACACACTGATGTATCATCTGTAAGGAAACACTTCCCCATGGGCAAACACAGCAGCCAGCCAGTGTGTGTGTGTGTTGGGAAAGGGCACACAGGACAGATTTGTTTCTTAGTTATAAATGATAGTTCATATAATTAATAACCTCATTTAATTTGTTAATAATTCTCATGTCAAATCAATTTGAACTGGTTATGAATGAAACGAATGAAGACATGTTCTGTCCCTTCAGTTTGATAAATACGTCTGATTTGTCCTGACATTTTATATCAGAATACGCCCACCTCCTAATTAAAGCAATAGTTCAGATCTCTTAAAGTGGGGTACTGCTGAAAGGTTATGAAAAATTAATGTCCTACCTGTTGTAGATAGCTATTTGAAAGGCATCAGTTTGCAGAAATACTGTTTAATTCGGACCGGACAGATGAGCTAACAGCTAGTCTGAGCGAGATGATATCCTCGTTAGCAGTGCTACAGCTAGCTGCTGCTGATGTTTGCACTAAAAGGGCATGTAACATTGTGTTTTGGTGCCTAAAGAAGACCTACAAATTATGATAGTATTAACATAAAGTAATCCCCAATTAGTTGTTTGTTTTTTTTTTACTGTTTTAAATCAAATTAGTAATTTTAATTTTTTTTTTAAATACTGAGAGCCTTTGGGTGGTCGGGCCCAAATCAAATGGAATCTGCACATCTATGTGTGGAGCGAGGAGACTAAACAAGCTCTAGCAGACCACAGATTCACTCGAGGATGGACCACCAGGGCACAAGCCTATGCAGTTATAGTTGATTTTTACAGAAATCAGATTGTTTTAAAGACAACAACAAAAATATAAAACAACAGTACAGAATTTCTTATAAATCATGAAATGCAAAATTGACAGTTATGTAAGCATTTATAAATTAGTCTTCCCAAACTGCAATGAAATATTTGAGATTGAAGTTGTTTTAAGACGGCAGCAATCCACCATGGCCTCACACTCACTCCGACTAGCTGTTACCTCATCAGTCCGGTTAGAATTACACTTTTTTCACTAACCCTCCTGTGGCCTTCGGGTCAAATGGACCACACGTTACAAGGGCTTCTCTTCTTCTCTTCACTTAAGAGGGCTACAGGAGGGTTAGATTGAGGTACCACTCCACAAAGCCTGACTTTAAAGCATTCAAACTATTGCTTTGAGTAGCAAGCTGTCTAGACATCTGCATATTTGTGTATGAAATGTCAGGACAAATAGGACAAACAATAATTATCAAAACGCAGACACAGAACATGTCTTCATTTGTTGTATTTGCAACCAGTGCAAATTGATTTGATCTGAGAATTATTAGCAAATTGAATTCAGTTTTTGTACATGTGCAATATCAGAAACCTGCTGCTGGTATCGTCACTTCTTACTTGTGAGGCAAGACTGCACCATCATGCAGCCCTTAACCATCATTATTAAGCAGGTTTTTCTCTGAAAAATGTAGGATATTATTTGTTTGCTACAGTGAGATGGTGAAGTCTAGCAAGTAACTGTACCAGGGAGCTTTAAATAGGTTAGGTATTTGGATCCACTGGTACTTCTGATAAATCATGTGGAGTTAAATATTCTTTGATTAATCTTTGAGTCACTGTTTGCCAGCCTGTGTTCATGTCACCACTGATGGATCAATGATTCAGCCTGTCACTCTTAGCATATCTCCTTGCCGTTCTGCATTGCCTTTTCCTACCATGTAAAATGTCAATACCAGCCCTCGTATTAAAGCTGACATTTTCCCCGCTATTCACTTTCAGCTATGATTAAGTTATGTAACACAAGCAACTGGAATTTCAAGAAAACCATGCAGTGGTCAAAGGGAAGAAAGTTAGAAAAATGAAGCCTGCTGTGCCTCGCTGCTGAGCCAATAATCTGGGATCTGACTGCAACATCCCTGCTTTGATTCCAGCCGGGCATCTTGGTGTCAAGTCCTCTCCCCTCGTTTTTCACTGTTGTCAGCTGTCTAACAGAAGCATATAGTATAACAAATAATCTACATTTTTCAGAGACAAACTGCTTAATAATGATGGCTGAGGGCTGCATGGTGCAAGAAGGCCCTGGGTTCGAAACAACATTGGAGTCTTTCTGTGTGGCATGAGTAGGTTTTCTCCGGGGACTTTGGTTTCCTCACACAGTCCAAAAATAAGCATGTTACGGTAATTGGTGGTTCTAAATTTTCCTTAGGTGTGAGTTTGAATGGTTGATTCTGGTGATAACCTGGCAACCTATCCAGGGTGTATGTTGACTGCTGGAGAAAAGCACCAGCTCTCCACGACCCTGAACAGAATAAAGACATAGAAAATGGATGGAAGGAATGATAGACTTATTTTTATTTCTCTGTCCTATTTGCCTGTCCAATCAATTTTATAATACAATACAATAATATTTAATTTCATATTGTCATATAGGAGTTAGGTTGCCCATTTAGTTCATATGATTTTAGAAATAGTGAAAACTGACATTAAAGAAATAGCTGTTATCATTAATCATTGACTCGCCTGTAGTAGAAATCACTCAGTGTATTATAATTTTCAAATACAGTATATGGGAGAGTAACATGCTAATCTGAGTGAGGCCAGACCCAGTTATGATTCTGAAACAACTACTCTCTTAAAGTTTCTTAGCAGTTCATGGAAATTTTATAAACTTTCACATCACCATCACATTTGCATTAGATGTTTTTTTTTTTTTTTTTTTACATAAACATTTATGGTTATTTACACTGAAGACTGAGTCGACTGGTTCATTATCAGTACTGTAATGGTCCATGTGAAACTTATTGAAAATGAAAGGTATGTGCTAGGCATAACTGGGCAAAATAATGGGAAAATCACGCAGTGTAAAAAGCAAAAACTCCACAACAGTTCAAGCAATCAGTATTGCATTTTCACATAGCCTGAATTTTCCATCTAATAGCTACTTTACCTGGTTACTCTTAACATGTTCTTTTTTGCACCATAAGTTTCACATGGACCATTTGTGCTAACAGACGGCAGCTGACTCACTCTTCAGTGTAAATGTAAATTACTGTCTGGTGCTGAAGTGACGTCAGTGTAAAAGTTTATAAAAAAAAAGTGTTTGCATGAGTCCCTAAGAAATTTTTTTAGACCGAGGCTGTTTAAAACGGCTGTCATTCATTTTGATTTTAGTCCTGCTCTGAATAACCATTAGCTCGATTCCCAGAAAAACTTCTGCCTTACTTTCCAAAAGCATAGGTTGTTTATAACAGGGGTCTCCAACCCTGGTCCTCGAGGGCCACCATCCTGCATGTGTTCCTTGTTTCCCTGCTCCAACACACCTGATTCAGTGGTTAAATCACCTCTTCATGTTCTGCAGAAGCCTGTTAATCACCCGTTAATTCAAATCAGGTGTGTTGGAGCAGAGAAACAAGTAAAACATGCAGGATGGTGGCCCTCGAGGACCAGGATTAGAGACCACTGGTTTATAATAATAAACCAAATGTCCCCAGCTTCTCTCGTTGCTGGGAATTTGAAGCCAGCAGGACCCAGTTTGTTGGAGCTGCCATGTTTTATTTTGGGGACCAGAGTCGATGTGGGGCTTTAAGACCTGCCTACTCCTTTTACACAAACATGGTGTGACGAGACTTTTCTTATAAACATGAAATAACCAATTACAGCTAAGTGTATCTTTTAAAAATGAATATTTACACATACAGCAGCAAGGTAAGAACTATGTGAGTCAACAAAAATCAGCACCTGAAAAAATTATCTGTGTTTGTTTTTTTATTATTATTTCAGCAAGGGCAATGTTCATTTACGTCAAACTTGTACTGGAACCAGTTTACATGGAATCTGGTCCAGCTTCAGTCTCCAGGTTCCAGTCAGAAATCTAAATATATAATCTCTGTTCCAAACTGACAATGCTCTGAGCGATATCTATTGCAGCTAAGATTGAGATTACTAATAACAACTCCACAGAACACCAGTTTTTAAATCTGAACTATACCTTTAATCTGTTTTCAACTCTGCCTCCTTACAAATCTCTTCAGCACCATTTACCTCTAAGAAACTATGAAGTGCTTCCAGATCTCGAGAAGTTTTTGTCTTAAATAAATAATTTCATGTTTTGTTTTTTTTTAAAACAAAGCTTCCAATTAATAAGTGTTACAGTTTATACTTTTGGAAACACTGGAATAAATGTTTGCATGTATTAGATCAATCCCAGTTTTTAATTAAATGTAACATTTGTGATGTTTGTCTTTATTTTATTTCCATGATATGGATTAAAGGTAAACACGTATTACTGTGGATTGGAGTTGCAGCATGAAATATGATTTTGGCGACTCGAACAAAAGACAAACCCAGAGAGAAAACGATGCCCGGCTATTCAGAGATCAGTGGTGTGGAAACAGAAGGGAGGACACAGAAGTCCTGAAACAAAGGTTTTACCGAAGGCAGTGCTCAGACTATCACTGAAGTTTTACTTTTAGGCAGGTCTGTCATTTAAAAAGCCTCAAACCGATAAAGGGAGATAAAACACACTCACACACACACATACACAGATTGCATCTAAGGTCATGTCAATGGCAGACGGAGCTTGTGGGTTCTAGTTGAAAGGAAAGCAGGTTGGGTGCAACAGATCCAGCCTCCTCATCAGGTATTCTACTACAGAGCCTGACTCCTCCGCTCCTCCCACTCGTTACAAAGCCTGGGCTGATTACATGTTAATGTGTGCCACAGAATTGGCCTGCTCACACCGACTGCCACCAAAAAATAAATAAATAAATAAATCCAAGGCACAAACCACAATCCCGCTGGAAGACTGACAGCTGTCTCGTCAGTAAACGCGTCAAACCGCGTGCAGCCGTCATGTTCGGCCTGAATTGATGCAGGATGATGTAGGAGGGCACGACCGAGCAAATTGACAGCTCTTTTTTTTTGTCTGGGCCTACATGTTGGATGGCTGAAACCTGAACACAGCAGAGAAATCCCCCAAACCAAGCGCCAAGCCGATTCAAGCCCCTTTCTTGTTCAAACGCAGGCGCTGCTTGATCGGCTCTGCGCGGATTTAATTGTCAAACAGTGAGCACTGACTTGCCGTGTCAAATCATTTTTGATGAACGCACACACACACACACACACACACAGAGGGCTTTTTATTTATTTATTTCCCCGGCATATCGTTCACGAAACGCGCAAAAAAAGAGAAAAGAAAAGCGAGCGGACACTGACTTCACGCGCTCCAGCTGCCTTTTACTTCCGCAACGCAAAGAGGGGAGACTCCGTGCGAAATACGACGAATGCGCACCTATACCTTAATCGATGTCAATTCCTTTCCTTCGCCGCTGTAGAAGACGGCATCTTGTCGCCTCCATTCAAGCCCAGCAGCCTCTCTCAGCATCCTGCGCTGTCATTGGGCAGCGCACGCGCTCCCTCTCCTCCTCCACACGGCCGCGAGCAGCATCACTATAGCAAGTGGCAGCTGGCAGGAGGGGATGGGCGGATCAGCAGCTCCGGGTCTCACACCGCCCTCAACTAAATGCACACTCACTCACTCACTCACTCACATTAGCACAAGATGTTTGTTTTTAATTTTTTTTTTTTTAGGCCACATTATGACCCTGACCACATACAGGTGTTCAAACACTGATGTACACGCAGCACCACTATGGATCTGTCTTTATACTCATGTGCAAAAAAAAAGAAAAAAAAAGGTGGAACATTGTGTAAAAATGTAGATAAAAACAGAATGCAGTGCTTTGCAAATCTCATGAACCCATATTTTATTCTCAGTGGAACACAGTAAACATGTCACATGTTTAAAATAGGAAACTGTAGCATTTTTGAAGAAAAAAAAAAAGATAAAAGATGGGACTATAGGCAACAAAAGGCTGTAAAAGTACAAGTGGCGTGAATTATAAGAAAGAGCTAAAAAGCATTTTGCATTGAATCAGGTTATTTGGCAACATGTTAGTGAGAGGGCGTATATAAAGAGCATTTTAGCAAGGTAAAAAAAAAAAAAAAAAAACTGAAGTAAAAATGGGCAGAGGTTCACCAGTCTGCAAAAACAAACAAACAAACAAAAAAACTGGACCTAATGGAATAATTTCAGAATAATACTTCTTAACAGAAAATTGGAAAGACTTTGAATATCACATCCTAATTTTACATTACTTTAAAATGTATGCTAAAAATATATTCAAACACATACCTCGAGTTTCACATGTATCCTTGTTTTTTAACTAGATAAATATGTTCATTTATTTTTCTGGTGTACTCAAAGGAACATCTTTCTTGTTAACAAACTAATTAAGAAGAAGCTTTCTCATTATTTTATGAAAGATGAAAAGAAGAAATTTTATTTAAATCAAACCAACACTTGTAATCCTAATCCAGTTTTCTCATCTTTCCAAATTAAGTTACTGCAGTATTTTTTGTAATCTAATTAATTATTTTGGATTTTAAGTCCCATCCATTTGGGTTGGTTTTGTCACAAGCTGGGGCTGCTTTGAGTGTAATATTAGAAATAATTACAACAAGGTTATAATCATACAGCAGGGTATGATGTGACTACACTTGCAAGACAATCTCATCATTGGTCAGATGATCATCAGAGTGGAGTAAAAAAAAGAAACCAGAGAAGACAGCTAAACGTAATATACAGATAGCTCACTCCATCAGTGCCGGAGTGGATGTACTGAGTTCCTTTACTCCACTGCTAGAAGGGATGAGGATAATCCCAGCAGGAGGAAGGAGTTCAACTGGCTCAGCTCTAAAAAACTAAAGTCAGTGTGTTTCTGAATCAGACTTCTTTCCTTTTATTTATTTTCGTTCTTTAACTCCAGAGTTGTTGGCTGAGAAAAAAGGAAACAGAATCACTCGAGCCTGGTAGGAGGACTAAACATGACACCAACTGGGTCCCAAAGTATCAGAAATAAGTGTCTCTACTACAGCTAGCTGCTGCTGTCACTTGCGTTTGCAAATAACCATCAAATTCAGTTTAAACAACAGTAAAATGCAAAACTGATGGTTTAAATAGTAGGTTTGAATCAAAACTGAAGTCATGTCACTTTTATTCAACAATTTTAAAAGAATGTCTAATTTGCTAAAGCATGTGCTTGGAAAATATGTATCACCCGCTGCTCTTAAAGGTGGGCAATCATGTAATTGCCTGTGTCATGTGTGTCTTTATTTTTTCTGTTAGCTAATCAACTCGTGAACCAGTGGACAGATATTAATGAAACTCTCAGAAAGTAATCAATGGTTGCACATCTATAATTGATTATGAACTTGATTAAAAATGTCCGTCACAGCTAATGAACCTTAGTAAACACAAAAATGGCTGTAACTCACTCAATTTTACAGATACTGAGCAAAAATTTGGTGTGATTGTACCTGAGATGCCTACTAACTGATCACACGAGATATTTCTTTAAAACTTTAGCATGCAATAAAGGGGCGGAAAAAAAATCCCAGAGCATTGTATCATGTTGCTGTTTATGTTGCTGAGACATGATTGCAATTTTGGTTCACTGTTTACCTTGAGGTGAGGCAGCGGGGGTGACTTAACAAACTCCCTGGAAGCCTCAAAGGCCCGGTGACTGATTGTTTCATTATTTAATGGTTGTGTATTGACAGCACAGCGCTCGCGGGGAAGCAGATTGGGACGATGAGTGACAAGTGAAGCTAGAAAACCTTAGCTGCCAGCTTTCCTTCAGCCCCATTAGCTCCTCCATTTGCTCGACAGCCTGCTGGAGTTAGGGCTGATAGAGTTATAAATCTTCCATCCGCGATGTTTGTTAAAACACAACAGTTTTGTTTTTTTAAAGTGTATTATTTTCTTTGTTTACCTTATCGACATGTCTGGTTTGTTAATTATTTGGAGGACACAGTGATGCAAGGGTCTCAAAAAGTGGTGCAGCGGCTTCATTAAATAATCCCATCATGTTTTACATCAGCCTTAATAACACAAAGCCTCCAGTTAATTTCAACACTCAGTTCCAGTTATCTATGAAGGCACTTTGACAATGACAAAAACCTAATTTATCGGATTCAGCTCTTCTTCTTCCCGTCACTTGCAGATGAGTCACAAACTTTTCCACTGAGGTCACCGCTGATGTTAATAACTGGTTAATCTTCGGCGGCAGAGGCACTCGTCACGGCTTTCAGGAAATAGATGAATGCAAGCATCCCAATTACAGTTTAATGACTTTACATTTGTGCCCTAGATATGAGGACATTGAGGACAAGTGACCTATAACAGAAGACAATAATAAGAGAACCATTAATCAATTGGTTTTATATAAGAATTCTCTCTTTTTAGCCACGTCCTTGAAGACATGGCTAAAAACTGAGCAAACAGCCTGAAAAAAATCACCACATTGGTTCGTCCCAAACAAAACAATGAAAGCCTCCGATTGTCCCGGAGTGATTTATATGTCGCTGCTGGTAGAAATGTATTTAACTCCTTATGACGCAAACAGATGTTTCTAATTTTTTAAACAAACCCTTTCTCATATGGTACCAGGATTTATCAAACTCCAGCTGAGAAAGAGTGACTCAGGAAGCATGTGGCCTTATTTTCGTGTTATTTTGTTCTGCTTAAATCACTTTGTGAATTTTTGGTCTGACTTTCCCATAAACAAAGCAAGTTTTTGACCAAAAAGAGAAAAGACAAATGCAACACTGGAAAAAAAATACACGTGTTAACACTATAAAGTTCAAAGTATTACTAAAGCTAAAGGTAGTCCAACAAAAATCTCCTCCCTCTCCATTTTTTCCTGGCTGGATGGTGTACTGTAGGTATCATAATGTTTTAATGCTCCACCAGAGGGACCTACAAGAAAAAGAAATGAGCTCAGCTATACATCTTTGATAGAACTTTATAAGACTCTTTATAAGTTATTAACAACAGTTTAAAGGTGTTTTAACCTCAGCAGAATTATTTTATCACCATATCTATTAAATGACATCTTAAATGAAGTCAGTTGTTTGCTTTTTTTTACGTATGGCATGTGGCATGATTTTTCATTTTGCTTCTGGCAATTTGAGTTAAAAAAAGATTTTTAAAATCTCAAAAGCCACTTCTTTCAGAGAGTCATCACATCTTAACCTTTGGTGAAGGAGGGATGGAAATGGAATAACAGAAAAAAATGACTCAGGCTTTCATGGATCAAAGGATAATTTATTGTTAGTTTTGCAGGTCAGTGAGAGACTGACCATAATGGAAAAAGTCATTGACTTTTTTAGCAGCAAAAATGGGTGAGAGTTCTGTTCATTCGTCTCAAATCTAAGTGACGATTTTTACTGTGAAGTCTAAGGATTTATAACTGATCACCTCAGAGTGGTTTTGCATCAGGGAGGAAACACTGAGGGTCAGAACATAATCATGGTTTCCATTAGCTACAGTTTAGCTAATTTTAGCTTTCAGCTAGTTTTGATAGTCTTAGCTTTTAGATATTGTTTTATTAATCTTAACTTTTATCTGCTGTTAAGTTCATTTTAACCTTTAGCCATTTTGCTGATTTTAGCTGTTTCCTTCATGGCTCTTCTAGGGTTACACCTATTTATATTATCAGCTCCTAATATCTGAACTAGATACTTTAACAAAATGAATGTATTGTTATTTTAAACATTTGAAAATCTTTTACAATGAGTTGGGATGGGACTCATTAGGTAGGCTTATAAAGGTCATCAGCATAAGATAAAACATCATTTTTGTTGGTATAACAATTTGTAAATGGCAATAAAAATCATTCATATTTTATAGGGTTCATTTACTGAGCTGCCAGTAATGGGTGACCAGTTAAAAACAATGAAACAACAACAACAAAACCCAGTAAATGTCTTGGTAGGACATTGGCCCACTACATATCACCAGAACAACTTTAGCTCTTTGGTTCTGCAGGTTCCTGGAGCTCAGCATGAGACATTTATTATCATATCATGGTGAAGAGAGATGTAAAACATATCAGCCTAGAATCATCAGATGTGCTCAGCTTGGCTGAGATCTGATGATTCTGAAGCCCATGGCCAGTGACTCACAGCATTTTCATCAAATCATTTGGAGCCTCACGGTGCTCTGTGGATGGGGCCATTGATATCCTGAAGCTATCACATGGAAGAGACAATTTACTATTATCATTTTTTAAAAATCCATCTAAAGGATAAAGGTTACAACTCAGGACAACGTTGTATTGATCTGAGTCACACTTCTCTCTGAGAGGAGAAACCACAGCAAAGCAGCTGACATCAACACACTATGGGTCAAAGAATACTTAATTGTTTATGTGTATTGCAAGTAACTATACATTAGATTTATTTTTTTTAATTGATATTTACGTTTACCTACATTGGAAATCCAAAATGTTATTATAATGGCTAACAATTCTGAGCCATGCCACTAGAGGGCGGTCAAATCCGCAAATGTGACTGTCAGCCAGGTCTAATTATTATGTCCAGTTCGTACAATATGTTGTGGCTTAACAATATGGACATTTCATCTTTGTTCATGAAGGACACATTTCTGCCACAAAAGTGTTGATGCAGTGACATTAAGTGAGGATATATCAGACTAACAGAATAAAACTCAACCACATGATAGATCATGAGGATCTGTTTAGTATAGGAAAGTAAACTCATATATGAACTTTCAAAAAATTGTCTGTTTCATGTCTATTGATTAAAAAAAACATAGAGAAGGATCCAAATATACAAGATCAAAAACGTGTCTATCAAGATGTCTTCACTAATACAAAAATGATCAGCTAAAATGATGGGAAATTTTTGAACCCACCCATATAGGCAATCAGGATTACAAACAACCCGTATAAACAGCTTACTCTTAGTCTGAGAAATATTTGTTGAACAATGTTTATTACTATGATAAGGTTTAAAACTGGAGCATTAATGTGCACATAAAACATACTTATGGACAAATTATTTCTGCACCAAATTCATTCATGTTGAAATCAACTAGTTTAAACTCTGTTTGGTGCCACATGTAGACACACGGTGAAAGACATGTGTATTATATCTTTGCACAATAGCAGTTTGAGAATGTTCCTGCATCATCTGGTGAGCTGTAGAGGATAAAGACATAAGCATCAGTGGAAACCATTTCATTTCTCTTTCCTGTACAAATAGACTCTCACACCTCCATCTCTCCTTTTGGATTGCCAAACACTGATCTTCACACTTCTCTCTCCACCACCCACACTGGGATAAGTCATCACCACCTCAGCACATGAAACCTGGTATTATCTGAACAGTCTCATTGCTACGGAGGTCTTATTCTTGATCGCTCTCCTTTTTTTTTTATCGGCACGAAGCCCCTGTATGAAGCTCCCTCCTTACAACCAAGGGTTTTCATTATTCCCTGCAAGGAAAACTGGTGACACACAGAGAAGAACTGCACACAGCAATCACAATAAACTTATTTTCTTTTTATTCATTTCTCTTGTTTGGAAATTGCAGGGTCAATATTTTCACATTACTTGACATGATGCACCAAAATGTACTCTACCTGTTTACAGGAATACACTGATTAGAACACAAGGTTTCACAATGGATACACGACTGACATTTTGCTCATTGCACTTACAACAGTGAATGACATTTTCCAGATTTTTAGTTTCTTTTTTCCCCCTCTTTACTGCTTCCCTTTATCACCTCCAGATCATATCCATCAAACTGAAGACCTCTTGTTGGAGGCATTCTGGGTTTTTTTGTTGTTTTTTTGTTTTATTTGTTGGAGAAATACAATATGTATAGAAACTCTACACACACTGAATATGTTTCAGAGTACGAGTTTGGTTCCACTGTTGTAAAGAGTCAATACAAGTCAGCCACATACACTATGTTTATGCAATAATATTCATAATCATCATCATTATTAGTTTCATCATCCTCATCATCATCATAGTGGTAATAATAAATATTTTTATACACAAAAGTTGGCAGCAAATACGGCATGGGGATGCACATGACAGCCGTACTCAAAACTCAAAAGCTGTACAGAGAAATGAAGTCGTATTTACAGTAAGAATGTGAAAATGTGTCTGTCTGCCTTCCTGTTCGTCTGCATGGCTGCACTGAAGGCTGTTTTGGTCTCATGCACTTCATATTGACTTCACTGCACCTTTGTTCTGACGCAGATCTCACGCTGCTCGCTTACGCAACCTCTATTTCTGCGCTTTGTTGAGCAGCGAGTGCTACCAGTCAGGCTTTGTGCTTTCGAAAATGACATGCCCTGATTTGTGAATGACTGGCTGAACATCTTTAACCCTCTGATATTCTCTTTGTTGGCCAGTGAAGGTCAAGGTTTGTTAGGCAAACCTTTGTGGAAAAAAATCATGCCTTACCTTTTTTTAATTTCTTTTTTTTTTAAGAAAAAACAAATTCTAGTACAACTTCCAAGAATGAAGGATCTAATCATGCACCTTTCAAATGGCTTGGCTGCTGAGTGGGTTAGTCGACAATTAAATATCCAATATAAACATTCCATTCAGCCCACAGGTTATACCGACACCCAATATGTACATTGACACGTATTAATGAGAAAGTGCTGACCATCTGCGTTACAAGTTTACAGCCGCACAGACAGTCACTGCAAGCCAAACACTGAGGAGCCCGGGGTCAGCCAAAATGCACAACAACTCAATGAGGGCTTACAAACAGCCAGACAAAGCCAAGCAAACCCATGCTTCGAAGCAACATGATGGTGGACATTCAAAACCGACAGTCTACACAGTTTACCCTTTGGCAACAAGTCCCCCCCCCTCCAAGTGTGGGGAACGAGGGGTCAAAACATGCCACGAAAATAAAAACAATATTCAGTATTCAAATTCATACAGACAAGTTCCTAAGTAAAAACATTTCCAGTTCCTATTTTTTTTTAAGGATTTTAGTTCATAATTGTGTTGTTTTTCTTGTGATGACAATAAACTGATTCAGGCTAAATCATTTCCAGGTTCAAAATGAGTCATTGCATAGAACATTTGACTTGATAATTGCTTTCGTCCTCTCCTGTATCTTGATGCATGCTTGTGTGTGTGTTTTGGTGTGTGTAGTCTGCACAAATAGAGGCAGTGGGCCCAGCTTGTTAGTGAATTGGTAACCTCATTAATCAGCAGGAGGTTAACAAGTCTATTTGGTGAGAACTTAATTAACCTTGGCTCTGAATTGGAACATGGTTGCAAAGAGTGTAACGTGTACAGTATGTATTTGTAAGAGATCAATATATATATGTATATATATATATTTATGAAGTGTGCGTGAGTGTGGGTGTACCTGTCTGCATGCTGAACATATCATGCATGTCTGTACATGTGATGCTGTGGTTGTAAACCCTCTGACAGATTTTATTACTGCTATTTGTTGACAGACATGTTTGATATTTCCCATCACGAATTGAGACGACATTTACACCATTGTGCTATATACCATTTGCTGCATGCTATTGCTTTTAAAAATCAATAAGCAAAAATATCTGATGCAATAAAACGGAGATATGAACAAATATAAAGTGAAAATACAAAGTTTTACCAACTTAAAACACATAACGACATAAAAAGAAACTCGCCGGAGAGTGAGTCGTTAAATACACAAATGACAAATTTACATAGTAGATCTCTGATTTGTTGTATGTACATACAATATCATACAGCGTAAAAAGAAACTCAGGATGATATGGATGCTTTAAAACATGAGGTATACTAGTACAAACATAGCAAATAAGGCTCTTTCATTCATTATCAGGCAAAAAAACAACAAATTGAAACAAAAAATCCCCAAAAACTAAAATATGAGAGAAGTCAACAAAAAGGATAAAGTCCCACAAGGCTCTGGGGATGAATGTATGATGGCTTTACAATGGCTAAAAAAAGAGCCGTGGCCACTCTTTCATTTGGTCCTCTCGTCTGTGTGAATCTCACACTTATCGGCACGCTGGTAGTAATTCCCTTCCCCCAAAAAAACCTACAACTAATGAGCAGCGGCATCCTTCAGGTGATGGAAAAAAAAAGGATTGATATGGGCTTTTTTTCTGGTTTTCAATTGTGCGTGCATTCTCGTGTCCACATTTACACAATGCATTCTGTAGACACTGAAACAAAACAGACAATAAATAAAAACACATTCAAAGAAAGGGTCGGTTTCCCTCTACTGGAATGTACTGTGGAGATCACAGAAACCAAGCATTTAAGGATTTTAATAGAATCTCCGGGTTGGTTGTTGTTGCTGTAATAAGCTTCGTCTGTTCCAGTTAAGTGTTATTATTGTGAACCAGGATCAGTCGCTTTAATGTAAGGAAAACCTATGGAATCTTGTTTTTTTCTTCATGAAAATAATCTGAAGACATCAATGCAGAATCAAGAAGCCTTGACGTGTACTCCTCAGACATGAGAGCTGTTGCAGAAAGACCTCTGTAGAGGGCGCTGTGAGGCTTCTTTTACTGAGCCGTTGCACATGAACAAACACGCTGAGTTTCTCCCATCATATCCACCATCCTCTGTTAGCAGGGCATCGAGCTGTTTCCCAGATCACATGCAGAGGATGAGATAAGGCAGAGTGCTCCTTTCTGTCTCCATATCACCACATTCTTAATGTTGACCTGAAAGAAAGACAGTGAAGACATGTTGGTGATGATAAACGAATTAATCATAAATTCACCTGGCACAAAAACCTAATGCTCCCTTGTATTGCAAAGTAAAACAAACTTAATAAAGTTCCCTTTAAAATAAATTTAATATCATTAAATAGCTTTCAGTTGATCCAAAATACTACTGCCAGAGTTCTGATGACCGTTAAAAGGAGAGACCATATTTTTCCAATTTTAGCTTCTCTTCATTGCCTCCCTGCATAATTCAGAATAGAATTTAAAATCTTAAATCTAACATACCAAGTTCTTAATAGCCCAGTTGTTTTTATATTAAAGATCTTATCGTGGTTACAACAGAGTGCTTCACTCTCACACTGCAGGTTTACTTGTGGTTCTTAGAGTTTTTAAAAGTAGAACAGGAGGCAGAGCTTTCAGTTACAATTTCTGTATATGAGGCAGACGGTCTGTCTACATTTAAGACGAGGCTTAAAACTTTCCTTTTTGATAAATCCTACAGTTGGAGTTGGCTTGGGTTTCCTGAGCTATCCCTTAGTTCTGCTGCTATAGACTCAGACTGCTAGAGGACAAACTGACCACATTTACTTACTTATTTGTCTTTATTTTTTTACTCTCAGTGTTTGTACATGCAATTATTGATGTCATTAATTTTGTGTTCTCTGCTTGTCTTCCCATATAAGCTACACCTGGACCAATCCTTCTGTGTCTGTCCTTTTTCTGTCCTCTCAACCCCAGCTGGATCCTGCTTCCCATGAAACTCCAGCCTGTAGCAGTTCTGTTGCCAGTAAGCTTGGTTTAACTTCACATTCAATTTCTGACTCCTCAGATTGAGCACCGATACTGATTATTAAAAATAGATTAAATAAAAGTTAGATCTTGACCAAATTGGTCTCAACTTGATGCATTTTATTGCTTTTTTTGACAGAGGAAAAATAAAATCTATTGTAATCTGCTTTGTCTACACTTCTGTAGTTCTGCTCTGTTGAGCAGAAACAGTTTATTCTACCATGTAATGAATGATGTCGACTATGTGTTATGATTCTGAGTGCCTGCAGGTGCTTTGTTTTATCCTTGTGTGCCTTAGCATGTGTGACATTAAAGTAAGCCTTGGTGAAGATTCTTGGGCTGATTTTAGCACACTGGTCTTAGCCCAGATTATTGCAGGTTTGCTGATTTCCCCTTTTTTAAAGCTTTGGCCTCTCACCTCTGCAGCACAAGATTCAAGCAGACCCTGCCTTTCACAACACCGCCTGAGAAAACAGCAATCTAATGACATGACTCATAACCACACACAAAAATCAGGGTAAACTAAAATAAAACCAGACTAAGCTACCTATCAGTACCTGCATACAAACATGTGCCCTCAGAGTGATATTTAGGTATTTTTACACACTTACCAATGATCTAATGAGGCTTTGAATGTTTCTATCATCATCATTCTGAAGTTGTAGCTCTTTCAAAGCATCCACTTACTTTCAGGCCTCTTCAGTCCTCTCCTCATGTCTTGTAACAGCGTGCTGACAAAGCGATCCCCCTTATTTAATTCCCTTCAATCGTGAGCCCATGTCTGGGGAATACAGTGCTGACAAGGCATCCTTTGATTCCAGGTCTGTTTGGTAATTTGG
The DNA here is from genome assembly GCF_001649575.2 of Kryptolebias marmoratus. NCBI lineage: Eukaryota > Metazoa > Chordata > Actinopteri > Cyprinodontiformes > Rivulidae > Kryptolebias > Kryptolebias marmoratus. The sequence continues at coordinate 12,946,096 of NC_051433.1, read as the reverse complement.
GGTAAGGGAAAGGTACAGAGAGTCACAGCATTTAATGAGTCATCATTTCTTTTGAGCCTCTCATTATGCAGACATGACTATGCTAATTTATGTAAATATACATGTGATAGAACATTAATCTATTAATCTAAATGTGATGGGACTTTATGTTTTTTTTCAACCTGAAGTCTAACATTCAAACTGATGGAATCATAACGCTGAACGTGTCCATTTTTTGTTTCTCAAGCTACTGTTAAAGATTACATGACATCAAATCACAAAAATAAACACATATTTGAAATGTTTACTATCATAGCAGGATTTCCAAGTGCTTAATTGTGTGAGTACAACATATTCATCCCACTATCAAGAACAAAAAATTAAAACGTAAAACAAAAAAGTGTCCATACTCACTGATGCATTCAGGGTCTCTCCTCTGTTTTCTCTGCAGAGTTAAATGAATTTGATGTGGTTTCATAGGTTTTCCGGTACAAAGCTACTGATCCGCCTCGTTTTATCCCTGAAAGAGAAAACACAGCTGATTAGAAAAAAATTAAATAAAGAAAAGGGAGGCAATAAACCATGCATAATCACTTTCCAAAAAATGTGTAATTTAAAATGGTTTCTGCCACCTGTTCTCACCATCCCAGAAGCAATTCATGCTTCTAACTCAAATATTAACAAAAACAAACTAAGGGATTTTTTTTTAGGTATGATTGCCTCCCTACCAAAACATCTGTGAGAGAATATAAAAACTGCAACTCACTTACCCTCCTCTCTTCAGTTCACCAAAATGAGGTGAACTTTTTTCCAAGACCAGACAAAGCTGTTAGAATAATTAAAAAGAAAGTAAAGAAGTGATGCTGTGATGATGATTCCTTTTTTTTTCTTTTACAGTTTTTAAAATGAGTAATGTGTAAACACAAAGACATGACTGTACCATCTCCCAGTTTCCCAGCCTGTTCCGCGGCCCCTCCCTGTAGGATTTTGGTGAGAACGTTTTCTCCTTCAGCTGGTGCCTGACCTGCTGCAGCACTTCCTATACCAACCGGTTTGCTCCCGATCCCAACAGGAGCAGCCTTGGAGCCTGCACAGAAGAAAAAAAAAAATGAAGGAACACAAATCCATCACAAACTAAATGTTTTCAAACAATTGCATGTGGTTTTGTAATATGAAAAGTGACACTGACCTATGCCTGTAAGAGGAGGTGTGGCTATTTTGGAGGGCTGGGGCGCTGTTGCGACTCCAGCTGGAGGTTTCATTCCTGTGGCAGCTGCTGCAGGTGTGGCATCAATTTTTGGCTGTAGAAAATTAGGTTGAGATAATAATTATTGTTGGCTTTTTTACTTTTGGAAAGATTTAAACTAGTTTACTAAATTTAGGGTGTTATTGTCATTATTTTTCTTGCTATAGTTGCTTTGTCTTTTCTGCAAAAGTACTGAATAAAATGATAAAATAGGTACAAACATTAAAAAAACTGTCACAACTACAATGAGAAAAAGAGCAAACAACAGAGATTAAAATATAATGCTAATCACTTTTTAACCTTTTAGTCAAAAGGTCAAAGTTCATTCCAGTATTATTGTTTGCTTATCTTCTCATTTATGATTGCATAGGACTATACACAGTCTTAATTGGGGGATTTGGGGTTTATTAAGTCTGGTACTACACTCCACTGATCAAAAGTAATGAAGAGTATTGATCTGTTGTGACTTTTACCACAAGAAGTTGAAGGTTTTAACAGGACAGAGGACTAGTATTTAAAGGCTTGTTTTAATAAGCATCATCATGGCAGACTATTACAGAACACTACAACATAAAAAAAACATTGCAGAAAATATAATTTTTATATGTAAATAAACATACATCAGTTCCACTTACCGCTGTGGCCTGCTGCCCTGCTGCAGACCCCACTCCTGGCTGCCTTCCCTGCGATGGAGCTTGTCCAGGCTTGGCCAGCTGCTGTTGCTGTGTTGGTCCAGTTCCAGCTGTTGTTGTTGAAGGCTGACTACTCTGAGGGGTCTGGCTGTGTTGTGGTGGCTGCTGCTGCTGCTGTTGTTGTTGTTGTGGCACACTCTGTTGATGCTGCTGCTGAGCCTGTTGGCTGGCATCAAGTGGTTCAGAGCCTGGATGTCTTCCTGACTGCCCCTGACCACTTGATCGCTGCTGCCCAGCATGGCCCTGAGGAGCCTGCTGGCTCGGAGGTTTAGAAGGATCTTGTCTCCTGGTGGCTGTACGTTCTCCTTGTGTTCTCTGGGTCCTTCCAGCAGTACCATGGTGATGACCAGAGGGCGAGTCTCGAGAGAAGTCGCCTGAATTTCTTGGGCTTCCGTGAGCAGAGCGGGAATCTGTGCCACTCCTTCTTTGCACAGATGAGGTGGTCCTGCCTTCAGCACGACCTGATGGGTCCTTGGGGTGCGTCCTGGAAGAGCGCGAAGATCTGGGGTCTTCTGAGGAGTGGCGAGAAGAGCTGTGCCTGCCAGAGCTGCTGCCGTGATGACGGTGGTCTCGTGGCGTAGAGGAGGGGTGGCGTTGGTTGTACTCGTCCTGTTGACAGTACTCCTCTGGCGGTTCATCATAGTCATGGTAGGAGTGTTTACTACGTCTACCTGTGGAGGAGTGACTCCCACTTCCATGATGTCGTGACCGATCAGAGCGGGCCTCCCGTGGTTTCTCAAACCAATCAGTCTCCTCTTGGCTTAAATGATATGCTTTTTAAAAACCAATAAACAAAATATCAGTCAGCTGTTGTTTTATGTAGAATAGCATGCAGAATGATGCATTAGAAGAAAAGCATGCTCCCCATTCCAGAGCCATGCATATTTATGAGGAATCCAACAGAAAAAAAGAGTGAAAAGCAGACTTCATGCATTGCCTCACATGTAAAAACCATGCATGCAAAACATAGGTATAAAAGATTTTTGGCTTCATAAATGAGGGAAACATTGAACAAAAGAAAATCACAAGATAAATAAAATCATGGAGTTTTTGTTCACATTTGGCATGCAGTCTTTTCATCACACTTGAAAAGTGGTAAGAACAAAGCAAAGCACAAATAATTTAGCACCAGTTACCTTCACTGTCAGAAACAGCACAATGCATGTCATCTACAAGATAAGGATCATCTGGTTTATAGACATGACTTCTGGGAAGGTCTTTCTTGTGGTGGTCCTGCACATCTGGTAGTGAATGGCTAGAACCATACTGGTTTCTCACATCATGGGCCTCTGGTATGCCAGATCCTTTTCCCATGCCTACGGGCTTTCCAACAGGACTGAGTGGGCTCTCTTCTTCTGAATTCTGATTTCGCATGGGTGGCCTTCCACTGCGGCTGCTTCTATGAGACCGCTCCATAGCATCTCTTTCATAGGATTTACTGCGCTGGCCCGGGGCATCTCTAGATGATATCTTGTCCATTCCGTATCCTGTAGACCTGGACCTACCAGAGCTGTACATGCGGTCCTCTTCCTCAAGACCTTCATGACTGGTGCCATAATATTTCTGCTGATCATATTTTTTCATGCCATAGGCGACATCATCCTGAAGCTTCTTGGATCTTGACACAACTGGACATGTACCCCCAGTTGATGTTGTCATTGTGTAAGAGGCAAGATCAGACTCCACATCCCGAGCTTCCTCGATAGGGGAGAATTTAGAAATTTTCTGCTCCATTCCCTGCTTCCTATGCTTACTACGTTTAGAAGAAACTACAGCAGGAGCAAGATTTTTGGATGTGACTTTGTGGCTACCAGAGCGTGATGTGTGTTTATAATCATCATAGTAATAAGATGAGCCTCCACTCACTGTGGTGCTGGTGCGACTGTCCACTGTGCTCTGGTAACCAGTTGGCCCTGTAGGTCTGCCATAAGCATCAACTGGCTCATCATAGGCACCCCCTCTCGCAGGGCCATTCTCACTGCGATACCGCCCACCAACAGGATGGCCGAGAGCATCAGTGGGTTGGCCTGTATTATCTTTTGTCAATTCACTTATGTCATCAATCATCACGTAGTTCCTTGGAATATTCTGCTCCAGGTTGGAGGTATAAATACCATCTGAACCATAAGTAGAGGTGGGGCTGTCCACTGAGTGAGTCAGGCCTGGCTCTGGAGCACGGTATTGTCCATATGTACTACTATAAACTGTACCAAAGCTGCTATCTGGAGCTGATGTAGCCACTGAGACTGCTGGGTTGCTAATGACCTCATAGTTGGTGGGGAGCTTTTGTTCAAGGTCTGCCAAAGATGTTTGCCTTGGTCTTTGATGAACCGTAAGGATTTCTGCCTGGGGCTGGTAGGTGAGGCCAGGTTGGTAGGAACTATGGCTGGGGTAAGGAAGGCTCTGCCCTGGCATAGGCTGACCGGGAGAGTGGAAGCTCTGATGACTATGCTGCTGCATGGAAAAGTCTGTTTGATAGGACTGGCCATATGTGCGAGAAGAATAGGCTCCTTGGTTCTGGTACCCAGGGCCGGTAGGAGGATGGGGTTGGAAGGTTCCAGGCTGGGGGGCAGTGGTTGGGTACTGAGGAGGCTGAAAACCTATTTGCGGATAAGCAGAGCCAGGCTGTTGTGTTGATGGCTGACTTTGAGGATATGGATATGGCATATAAGTGGAAGTTGAGGGATACTGAGAGGCTACATTGAGGTCATTAGTAAACTGACTCAGTGGTGCAGTGCTAGGCCTTGTCAGCAAACCATTAGCATCATAAGATCCAGATGCAGCTGCCATTCTGAGATTATTGAGCTCACTGTCTGACATGTAGTCTCGAGCATCCCCCATACATCGCAGGTAAGCCAACTCTCTCCTTTCCCTCTCCTTCACCATAGTCTCCTTTCGCTGAGTTATGCCTAGTTCCAAATAGCGCAGTTTGGCATCAATCTCTTTTTCCTCTTCCTCCAGTTCAGCTTGCTGCTTACGCAGTTTTGACGACTCTTGCTCCACAGCTTTTAATTCACTCAGCAGACCAGCCTTGGTAACTCCTTGGGCAGGTCTTGGAAGGACCCTCTGCGACATGCCAGGAGAGCTGTACATTTGTGCTGGAGTAACAATAGGGAGTGGAGCCTCCTCTGGTGGTGGGCTGGGGAGAGTCCTCTTTACTTTCCTCATCAGAGAGTTCTGCTGCTGCTGCAGGGAGGCCATCTGCTATGAGAGCAAGAGACACATCAGTAAACACTGAGCTATAAACAGAATCTGTTTATGTAAATTAAACTCATTATTCTATACTGGGTATTCAGAGAGGGTCAATATATTTCTTCTGAACACTAAAATGAAAAAAAAAATTAGTTTGCATAACATGTTTTTAAAACACCTGATATTAAATGAACTGAGTAAAAATGTGTCAATTATTCAACTAAATTGTTTCAGCTTATTACTCTAAAAATTTCCAATGAAGGTAAAGTTACTCTGTGATGTCTTAAGTCAGGCACACCACAACACTGAAAATGTAGTGTGTGAATTGTTAAGCAGCTGAAATCAACATACAGCACTTTCCTCACTTTAAGGTGAAGATTAATTTGTGTTAATTATTACAAAAGCAGCAAGTTCAACAATGTTGATCATTAGCCACAAATATTGTTATCACCCAGGCTAAGTCATATTTGTGCTTCTTTAAACTCATATTTAATTTGTTAAATATAAAACAAGTAAACCTCAATATTAGGATATTTGCGAAAATGTGTGTCTAAATAATTTTATCAATGTAAATAAAAGCCTAAAACGTTGACAAATTGAGAAACATGAGAGTAAGGTCCTTTCATTCCTACTCCTTATTTTCCTTTCTTTTTTATCAGATTTTAACTATCTTTTACGTAACCAATAATAAATGGCATGCAGGCTCGAATAATCAGATTCTGTAAATGAAAATAGAATTACATAAAAGACATTTATACTAATATATTACTCACAAAATAGTTATGTTGAGCAGATCCATGGAGATTTCAAGTATCCACAAGAGAGACTTGCATTAAACTCTAACACTACAGATTTTGGATACAAATGCAAAGAACACTTCTCAGACTAATTTTGGTTTAAGTGCGCAGCAGTGCTAATTTACTTTGCCCAGCTGCTAACAATCATGAAGAAAGCAAAGTAGAACCAGGATTCCTTTACATTGTGTGTCACCCCCTGGCAGTACTTAAGGGGTTTTCCACATTTAGAAGGCAGGGTGGGGGCAAGATAGGAGGAAGAAGGAGGAGATACAACAGAGAGGCTTTTCTGACATGGCCAGATGCTCTTATGAGAGCTTTCTGTCACTTCCTCTTTAGTGCCAGATCCTGTGTGATTATCTACACTCATACGATGCAACCATTTTTTTGTACTGTTTGGTTTAAATATTTTATTTTTACACTCACAAGTATTAGTAATATAGTAACTAGTTTTGTATATATAGAAAAGTACTATGGCATTTTCATCACTTATATGAAATGTCATCTCTTTTATTTGACCTTCAGTTGCTAATTTATTCTTCTAGATCTCATATTACCCTTTAAATTTTAACTTGAAAACAAGCATTTCTTATAAACATAATATGATAAAACATTTGCATTTATTAAATTCAGTTCAAAGATTGAAAAGCTTGTACCTGGCTGCTCGACACAACTTGATGATGATATGGAGAGAACCTGTTCTTGGCAGGGTCCTCTGATGTTGGGCTGAGAGGCTTTGGATCCGACATTGAACGCTGCACATTTTTTATGGGTCTTGGCAGCGACTGGTGGCGTTGAGGAGATTCAGCAGTGAAAGCCTTCTGCTGTGGTGTAACATGGGCCTTGTTAAGTTTCTCCTGGGAGGCAAATGTTGTTTCCAACATGCGATGAGGAGACAGTGGAGATACTGGGGAATATAATACTTGGGGCGATTTGGGAGGTTGTCGAGATAAGCACTCATTTTGTTGATGATGGTGATGATAGCCAATTTCCAGAGGGTCTGGTTTTCTCCTTTCAAACTTAGCAACTCCTTGGAGTCTGGGAGAGGTCGGGTCAGGTGTATTTGCTCCTACTATATGAAGACTTGTTGAGTATGGACTAATAGTTGTAGGGACACTCAGCTGAGGGGCAACTACTCCCTGAGAATGGGATTCTGGTTCAGTCTGGCAGGCTAGACTCTCTCCTTTGTGAGTCCTTTCAGGAGCTGCTATGTAATGTAATAGATCAACCTTTGAGGTCTCCGCCATAGTGATGTGGATTGCAGGTGAAACCCTGCCAAGTTGGTCTGATTCTGTTTGGCATGATGAGTCATTAGTGGTCTGAATAGCTATGCTTGCAGAAGCCACTTTAGATGATCCTTCAGATTTAGCCTCGCCACTTGACTCTGAATGCTTTGATGCACGAGATCGTCTGCGCCTTACTGGCTGCTGGTCCCATTCTGCCTGGTCTTCCTCATCAGTCTGCACACTGCAGTCTGCAATGCGCCTTGTTCTCCTACGCCTATTCAAGTACCTGTCTTCACCATCCTCATCGTCTGTTTGCACACAGCTGTCTGTAATTCTTTTGGCCGAGTCTTCTTCTGAGCCATCCCTCAGCCGAGGCATGGAATTCTGCTTTTTCATTGTCTTAGAATCAACCTGCTTGTCACTACTTTTTAAAGACATTTCAGAGGCAGAGCTCTGAATAGGTCGAGCAGCCATTACTGCTTGAACCACTTGGCCATCCTGCCAGAACTGAACACTTTGTCCATCTTTTTGAATTACTCTACCACTCTGGTCACAAATTATAAACCCTTGAGGGACCGCTCCTCCAACAACTACCCCTTGGATAGCACCCTGAGCTGATGTTGCTGCTGCTGCAGCTGCAGCTGATGCAGCAGCTGCTTCAGCAGCAGCAGCTACTGCTGCTGCCTCTACTGCAGCTGTCTTTTGCCTTTTCTGTTCCTCCAACTGCTGCTGAAGCTGCTGTTGCAGAGTTTGAATTTGCTCAAGTTGCATCCTTTGCTGGGCCAACTGTTCTCTTTGCATTATAAGCTGTGTCTCACGCTCTGCTTGTTGTTGCTGTAGGACCTGCTGTTTGATTGTCTGAAGTTCTTGAAGCTCTCGCTGAACAAGTAGCTGCTCTTTTTCTCTGTGACGCTGAAGCTCCATACGATCTCTTTCTAGCTCCTCTTGTAGGCGCATCTGTCGTAATTTTTCTAGTTCAACCCGTTCTCGCTCAAACTGCAATAATTGCTCTTGTTGCTGACTCAGTCTTTCGTCTTCCATACCTTTCTGTGCATCAGATTTAGAAGAAAGTTTGGAACTTTGTGTTTGGGCAGTATCATTTGTTGTTGCTTTTGGCTGTGTTTGAGGCAGAACTACTGACTGAGGCTGACTGATGGGTTGCGCTTGAGGTTGGGTTTGTGTCAAAGATAAAGGTTCGGTTTGTGCAGGTAATTGTTGTGCCTGCATTTGAGGCTGCACTGGTTGAACAATTGCAGGTTGACCTTGAGCTTGAGAGAGTGATGCAAGACTCTGTGAGGTAAGTTGAGGACAGTCTATTTGATGACCAGTTGTGGTTTGCATACCAGGCACAGATACATGATGTGCTCCTGATTGTACTGCTGGTTGAGTTGTTGGAATAGTTGCAGCTGTTTGGGCGGCTATTGTTGCTAAAGGCTTTCCAAGATACACTGGAGTTTCCTGGTGTGAGCTGCTTAATACAGAAGCACTTTCTGATGGTGTGGCTGACGTAGGATACTGGTTTGGAGGAGGGTAGGAATATGGCCCTTGTGTGGACAGAGGCATTCTGGGAGTCACTTGAGGCAACCTGGTCAGACTAGCCAAGGGTACAGCAGTTACACCTGTAGGGTATGGTCTGTAAATGCCCCTAGGCACTGGACGTATGACTGGAGCCGGCTGTGTAGTAATTGGCAAGGTTGAAGCTATGGGAGTGTTTATGGTGGAATATATCATGCCATCACCTCCTCTCATAGCAGCGGGGTACAAGGCGCGTATACTTGCTTGTCTAGCATTTATTAGATTTGTTAGAGTTTGACCATTCACTGTTTGTCGCCCATCTGGCCCATAAAGTAAATTAGCTCTTACTGACGCTAAACCTTGATGGAGATTTAATCTTGCTAAAGGTCCACCCCTTCCAGCTGCATATGCTGCCAGTTCAGGGTTATTTCCGAAACGACTCCCAATGTGATCAACAGTGTTAAGAGCTGCACACATGCGGCTAATCTCCCTAGCAGTAGTTGCACTGTATTGAGCCAAATTAGAGTCCTGTGATCCTGTTAGGTCACGTGAACCACAGGTATAGTCAGAATTAATATTTGACATGGAGCCATATCGACGAAGGGGTAATGAAGGACCTGCAAAGTCACCCTGGTGACGCAGGTCTGTGTAAGAGCCATACTGTGCCCCCATGCCAAGGTATCCAGCATCATAAACCTGATTCATACTGCTAAGATCTACTGCCAAACCACCATGGAGATTGTTCTGATAGTGAGCAGAATCAGTAATTGAAGGTAGATTGGTATCAGACATGGAGGGCTGTATTCTTCCAGAAGGTGGTATAGGTGGTGGATATTGTTTATGAGCCATTGTTATTCCTTGAGTAACATGAGGCTTTTGTTGCTGCTGTTGTTGGCTAACACTGTAATGTGGTGGGTGGGGAGGTTGAGCTACTTGAGAGATTTCAGTGATGGGATTTTTGTCTGAGGATACAGTGGGAGACTTCTGAGAGAATGACCCTGAACAGGTACCAGCAAAGGGCAATTTGTAAACAACATCACAACAAGCCACTTGGTTTTCTGGTTTGAGCTGTCCAGTCAGATCCAAAACCTGAGGTGGAGGAGGAGCAGTGGCCTGGTCTTCTTGCTTTACCAGCTGAGTAACTGTGCCACCTTGTGATGTGTTGGTCTCATCAAGTTGCACCATCATAACATGGGGTTTACCTGTGGACAAGTTCATTACTGTTGGCTTGTTTTTTAGCTCTAAGGCAATGCCACCATACATTTCATGGGGTACATTTGAAGTAAGAGCCCCAGACACTGATGGTGGAGCCAGAGGGGATATTCTAGGTATGGCACTAGCAGTCACTACAGGCTGGGCACTACTTGTCTGGCCCACTACAAGGTCTTTTTTCATCAGCAGTGGTTGTACCTGATTAGCTAAATTGTAACGAGCAAAAGAGGACTGCTGTTGGTGCTGCTGAAGCTGTTGCTCAAGAAGTTGTTGCTGCTGCAGAAGCTTCTGCTGTTGTAACTGCAGTTGTTGCTGCTGTATTTCAAGATTTTCCAGACAGGCATCAATTTTGGGAATAGACGGGTCAGTAATCAGTGGCTTACTCTGGGTTAAACACACAGCTGATCCAACACCCTGACCCAGATCCACACGGTTCTGCAAGGGGTCTCCATACACTATTGGTTGCTTGGGTTGCGACATGAATGTTGACCCTGCAACTGTTACACTAACTGTTGTTGGGGTTGATACAGATACATGTGGTTGCTCTTGTGCATTGAGGTTCATAATAAGGGGCTGCACTGCTGTGTGCCTACCAGATGGCTGCTCTGCTCCTAAAGAGTACCTTCTTGTGTCAGAGGCAAGAGATGTTAGATCCATGCCCTGATCTGTCATTATAATTGGAGCAGGTCTCAGTGGAGCTCTTAGATCTACAACAGTGGTGTCTGGTTGTGTTTGGCTCTGCCCTACAACCTTTGAAGTGCCTGGAACATGAGAGATTTTACACAAAGATATATTTTCCACTGAACCCCGACTTTGTGCGCTTGTGGTCATAGCACTAACACCAACATTAACTTTTTCAATATTTTGACCCATTTGAGAAGAATGTTTTAGGGTCTGATGAGAAGGATGTATTTGGGGTGATGTTGGAGAATTTGTTGAAGGGGTCTGCGAGCTATATAATGTTTTACAACTGGCCTGTGTTGGCGATGATAGAGGAGATGTAGACGAATTTACAGTAAGCGGCTTGGCAGGACTGGACCTTTCAGAGCCCAGTGTTATTACCATCACTGGTGAATCTTGAGATGACTGTTGCCGTACAAGACGTGGTGACATTGTCCTTTGAGGTGCTTGAGAACTGTGAGATGTTGAAGCTGTTGTAGCACCAGCTGGTAAAGACGGCAGCTGTCTGCTGCTACCACTCGTGTGTCGCACAGGTTGTGTATGTGTTGGGCTTTGTGTCGGAGATGTAGTGGGGGAGACTGGGGGGCTGGGTCCTTTAAAAAGTGAAAAAACCTTGGAGGTCAAGGAGGATGATCCAGGGTCAGGTGTTGCTTGTGTTGGCCTTTGTGAGCCTGCTCTGTTGCTAACTGGCACTGTGCTTCCTCCATGCCGAGTTGAGGCAGCCTGATTCATTTGGGCTTTGGTTGTTGCAACTCCAACAACACCTTCTATTTTGGCACTCTGTGTCATCATTCTGTTCTGTGTTTCTTTTGATAAATGTTGTGCTGCTTGCATACCCGCAATTCTTGAATCACCGCCTGTTGTGGAAAAGGATATTGGTGCAGTAACCTGTGTGGGGCTTGAGCCTGGAGTTAGGGAAGTTCCAGCTTCAAGATGATACCCACCATCTGACTGAGAGCTACCTTTCTGTTGATTAATTGTTCCCACTTGCTTTTGCATGAGCTGTGCTTTCCTCATCATCTCCTCATATACCTCTTCTGCACTTTTTAGAGTTTTATCAGATGCTGACATTGCTGTCTTTTCTGTTGGGGAGTAGAGTGATGTAAAAGTTGGAAGGTTGAATTCTTTTCCTGATTTGTAAAGTTTTCCTCCAATCATCTCAAAACCTTCTGCCTCTGAGTCCATAGAGGGTGAATATTCAGAGCACGATGATCTGTGGAGCTCCTCCATCTCTGCAGCCTGTCTCAGCTCCTCTGTTGGGGAAGCATCCTCAATAGGAGAGAGATTACTTGGAGGGGTTTTGGACCGTTCTCTGCGCCTCTGTGCTCGAAGTTCCTCCTTATCTCTTTTTGTTTTCCGGGCAGTACTTCGAATCCTCTGTTGCTCTAAATCTCTCATCTGCTCCTGTTCCCTAAGAAGTTCTTCCTCCTCCCTAAGCTCATCCTCCTCAGAGGAGTCCTCAATAGTTGGCAGCAGTGGCCCATGGGACCGATGTCGAGCTTTCCTCTGCTGCTTTGCTTCCTCAAGTCGTGCTCTCCGACTAGGACTGCTGTCACTGTCATCTTCCATGGATGACACAGAAGTGGGGGATGTTCCAGAAGTGTAGCTGGGAGTAGTAGCAGGAAGAGTGGATGAATAATCCCCCTTGGATCTCTCCTCAGGAGAACCAGTCAGACTCTCCATTTCTAGCTCTGGTTCTCGGAGGTCATGTTCACTACTGAGCTCAATGTCTCGATTGTAGCTATTAGTGTTATTCAGCTCAATCGTCTTAAAACGTCGAAGGCCCCCAGCCATTACAACATCTTCCTCTTCTTTTGTTTTATAAGGACCCTCTGAAACCTTTGTATCTTCTTCAAAACTATTAGACTGGTGAGAAAGACGTCTTCTTTCTTTGCCTAAATCCCCACTGGCTTTATGTGTCTTTTTAGATTTCTGTTTTTCAAATTCTTCAAATTCTTCTTCATCAGCACTCATTTCCATAATCTGTCTCCTCATGTATTCTTCATCTGTTAAATCTTTATGTGACTTCTTTTGTCTTACTGGCAATGGAGATAAACCACTTTCACTGCTGTCTTCCACATAATCGTGACGAAGCTTGCAACTGAGGTCATCTTCTGATTCATCCCTTGCTGCCTCATCATCAGGACTGTACTCTTGCCCCACAGAAAGTGAATGAGGCCTGTGTTTCTGGTCTGAGGCAGTTTTTGATTCAAGCAAAGGTTTCATGGAGCTTTCTAACTTGGTGATTTCAGAGGGGATAGAAGCACCTCTTTCACTAAGCTTGATACTCTCTTCTTGGATTTGACCTGTAATTTCCCCTTGAGAACTTGAGATCCCATCTGAAGAGTATCCAGTGTCACTTAAGCTCTGCGTACTTGACTTGTTGTGATCCTAAAGAAAGAGAGAAAACAGAGAGGGATCAGAATCCAATAAAGGTCTTCATAATTAACTCATAAAAGTTATATTACAAGCTTCAGTGCACATTTCAGATCTTACTATTTCATCCAGCTCATCAGCAATGACATTTTTAGGAACATTGGTAGATGACTGAGGGTAAAATCAATTTTTTTTACACCTATTATAGATGAAATAGTTTCTAATAGTAAGATATTAGAGAATAATTACTTTGAAAATAACCAACAATATATTTTAACACTTTAGGCTAAAATCAACCCAAATGTTTACTTTATGGTACCATTTGATTACAGAAAATAAAAATACTTAACTTCTAAAAATGTTTGCATTTAGAAAAACATGTACTAACACAAGCAAAACAGTTTTTATTTATCACAACTTTTGGCCATCTTATATTTGTTTGGGTTGAATCTGCCTTTCAGTGTTATGCGCACTCAAATGAAAAAAATATACCGACACAGAGTGAATGTAACAGACGGTTGAACATACAAACATTTACAGACAAATGTCATTTTGGTACATGCTTGTTTGACATCTTTGACGCATTCTCCGTTGCATTCTTCGAACCGTTGAAGAATAAAGAACATGCTTAGAATGCTTAAAATATCACCACAAGGTGTCACATTTAACAAAAAGCTTGCAATTCTTTTAAGTTCTTTCACAAAGAAAACTATATAAATAAAAAAATAAACTGTCCAAAACCAAACAGAGAAATGTGGGAGTGGGCTAGAGACGAAAAATGGCCAACTGAGAGGATTATGCTAATGTACATAAAAATGATGAATGATGATGACCAACTGATGATGATGACAATTAGAGAGTGATCTTAAACTTTAAGATGATGATGCTTAATGTTACAAATATGAAGATAGTGGTTATAAGACATTTTGATAAATTCAACTGCAATGGTAGTTTTTGTTTACTGAATGTTTAATGATCTCGAACAAGTGACTGCTGGTGATATGCACCAGCTGCCCCACAACTCGAACAAGAAAAGTGGCTAAAAGAAAATGATAGGATGGATGAATGTTATAATAAAAACAGAATTTACTCAGTATCGTTGCATTAGTTATAATAAGAAAGTTGGTCAAAGTTAGAGCTAACTTAGGAGTAATGAAGATAGAAAATGAAGATAAAAAAGACAAAATTGAAGATGATGAAGTGATCAGACAGATGACTATAAAAAAATGTACTGAAGAAAAAAAACCTGAATGGGCTCAGTATTGAAATACAGAGGACAACATTATGATTCTGAGAGATGGTTCTAGTTATTTAAATGAAGCAAAGTAAATCAAAATGGTGAATCGAGAGTAACAGGTGTAACAGGTGAAGGCGAAGAAGTTGCAGGTAGCTCACTTCATGGTGTCTTGACTTCTTTTCTTCTTCAGCTATCTTCATGTCTTTTGAAGTGTCAGTCTCTGATAATGCCTTCTTCTGTGAGGCTTTGGTGTCTTCTTTTAGAGTTTTAGATGCAGCTTTAGTCTTCTCCTGGCTTTGGGGCTGTTTGCGGGCCTGGATGTTACCTGTGGGTTTAGACTGAGCAGGAACCGTTTTTGAAGGGGCGGGGGTCTTAGTGTGGTTAGGAGCAGGTTTACCAGGGCCAGAAGAAGGCTTGGCACCAGAGGGATGAGAAGGGCCCTTAGTCTGAGCAGAGGGCTGAGCAGATCCTTTTGTCTGAGTCGGCCCTTTGGCCTGACTAGGGCCCTTCATTTGGTTAGCAGACTGTGTAGGTGCCTTACTCTGAGCATTTGGCTGGTTAGGACCTTTAGTTTGAGCAGGTCCCTTACTCTGAGATGATGGGTGTGCTTGACTCTTAGCTTGAGGGGGTGGCTGAGTCGACCCCTTGGTTTGAGGGGAAGTTTGGCTGAGCCCTTTTGGTTGAGGGCCAGGCCCTGCCTGTTTCACATTAGAGGGAGGGCCACTTACTTGGGGACCCGCTGATTTCTGTTGTTGCTGTTGAGGACCTGTGGTGTTAGGCCCTGAAAGTTGATTGGGTGCTTTCTGTTGAGGTGTTTGCTGTTTGGCTGGAGCAGATGATCGGGGAGATCCCATGGAAGGTCCCACAGGATCCGGAATATCTCCCAAGCTTCCCGATAGAGCCCTCTGTGTTTGGCAGTTTAGGCATAGCCATTCTTTCTTCTGAAAACAAGAACAGAGAATGGAAATCAGCACAGTTAAGACAAAAGACCATGCTTTATTACACAAAATATAAAAAGTATAATCATTTTTAATGCATTTCCATTGATATTTGCATCATCAACAATTTTTTTGAATGATATTCAGAATGATGGATTAGTAAAAGAACATGAAAATGTCTGTTATTTAGATTAAATCGATACAAATGCTGTTTTGATGTATCACTGACTCAGTAGGACCCATTCTGAACAACTGAGTATATGAAAGCCTGTTCAAACAAGGATTTTCATCTCTTGAAGAAGACTTAATCTTTTGACAGCACTAAGTATTCTCAAATAAAGTACACAGACAAGGAGTGTAGTGTGAATATAAATTAACACATTTGTTGAGAGGTAGAACAGTCAACAGTGAATATCAAATATCAACCCCTGGGTCAGGTACGACCCAAGAACTCATTCCATCAGGCCCACAAAGTGTTACATTATTAATAAATTACACTCAAATTGATACAGGAATAATTTGTGGGAAAGGTTAACTTCAGCAGTGTCTTAGCCATCCCGAGCTCCCATTAATGGCAAGTGATCAAATTTGCAAATGGTCCTCTAGTATTGCCATGCCAGAGTTGGGGCTGTTTAGTTTGTTGGGCTGCAAGAACAGTTTGTTACTCTGAGATATTAGATCTTCTTCCCAGGTAGGGCATGTTCTTTTATTCCTGCCAGTCTCAGCTGAAAGCAGGCATTTATTTGATGCCTACAACTAAGTTTAGACATCTTCAAAAACCTATTCGATTTTAGCCTAGACATCAATAAATAGTTTAGATGTTGTTTAGACATATTTTCAACCCAAAAATAAACTTTTTCGGGTAGTTTAACTCAAATTTTCCATATCAATTATTACATTTAGTTATTATATTTATTTCACATTATCTTCTTCATCTTTTATCTTACTTTTTAACACTTATTTTCATATTTAATAATTCTGCACTGTGACTCATTAGTCACAACAAAAACTTGTCAATCAAAAAATAAAAACAAAATTAGTCACTGAAATTGCCAAATAATGAAGTGTGAATTTAAACTCATCTGACAGTACATGTTAAAAAAATATATTAACCAAAGAAATTTGTTAGAACAATCCAATTAAAATGAATCAGACTCAATAAACATTTGGAAATGGCGCTAAAAGATTAGGTTAACCAGTTAAAACCAAATTGCTGTATCTTAAAAAAAAAAAGTCATAAAGTTGTGCAGCAATTTGTTCATGCTCATTTACCATGTTTTCTTTTCTTTATGACAGCAGAAATGTAAATAATTAAAACAAACTAACTATGATTATCAGAAATATGGCTAATCAAATTCTGGCATCTGCATAAAAAATGTATGTCTCTGCAAACAATTTTGTAGATCTATACCATTCATATGGCCCACTGCAAACCTTCTTGGTGCTTGAGAAATAAATTTGCCCTTCACAGTCATCCTTACAGAGATCTGAGTTTGGCTGTAGGTATAGATTCTGTCACTGCTCAAAAATCCAGAACAAAACCCATCAAAGACAGGATATTAACATAAACAGATTCAATTTCAGGTCAATGTAACAGATCGATGAAACTGCTTGCTGGAATGAAACGATTCTATTACAGGTTATGAAGGCTGAAAATAGAAGTGGGGGCAAGATGTTTGTAACGCAGCCTTCTGTTAATGACAATTATCTGTGCCTCAGGCTTGAAGACGGAGTGTTCTTGTGTCACAAACTTGTATAGCAAAACAAATAACCTCATAAAAACCTCAATTGTTAATTACCATCTGCTGAATAAATCATGTCTTTTATTGCTGTCATATTTCAAAAGCATAAATGCACAAGATTTAATGACAGACCCAATCATAACCATTAAATAAAAATAATTCAGGTGTTCAGCAATTGTATTAAAGGACATTTTTACTGCAAACAATCAAGATGCCAGAGAAAGCCTCAAATAAAAGATCGATTTAAAAAAAAGTACTGTTACAATACTTTATATTCCAACAAGCAAAAACAACCTGAACGTTTTTAAAGGAGTTTCTGTACTGACATTTCAAGCAAGATAAAGAGAAAGAAAGTGACAATCATTTAGTCAGCAAGGACCATTTTAACACCACAATGGAGGGAATTTAATCTCGACACTCTCTAATGATAAGGTCTTGGTCTAAGACACAGTCTGCTTTCTTTAGCGCCTCATTCTAAACCTGTATACAGACACTGATCTGCCTTTTCTCAGGGCTTTTTCTGCACTCTCGTTGACTCTCTGGCCATAATAATGAGTGGATAAAAAACATAACAAACATTGTTTACATATCTATCAAGTACCACTGATATGTGATGTTGTACAAGCATCAGATAAACCTACAGCTCAAATTAACTAAAGAGAAGACAAAAAATCAAAGTATTTATTGATTAAGACAGAAAACAGTAAGAAAATGACCATAGCCATTTAAGATATATTTCCAATCTTACTGCTAGAACTTTGTTTATTAAAGGAATATATAATGTTTAACAAAAAGGAAATTACTGTAAAATTTATATAATGCAACAAAACTTAACTCAAAAAGTAAGAAAATGTGTGTTTGGTCAATTATTTCTTTGTTGTAATAAAGCTTCTTGGCAATAAATCTTATATCGTTGGAAAGCCTGTTTATTTAAGCCTGTAATACACTGCAGCAAGAACTCAAATAGTCTAGTTTGATCCCTTTGGGACATTTTAAACACATTTTAAAGAAAATGGAGTCTTCATTTCAGACCTGTTCTTGGTTTTAGGTTTTGTCTGCTCCTTTTTAAATGTCAAGATCATGTTTTATGATTATTCTGTTATTTTTATGCAACTGATGTTCTGTGTTAGAGGTCTCTCTTGTAAATGAGACTATCGGTCTCAATGTGATTACCTGTCTAAAAATAATTACATAAATAATTTCCGCCTAAATTTGTTAGGAATTTGCCTTTGTGGGTTGAGAAGCAGAGTGGCGTTTTTGGGTCGCACCCATGGAAAACATGGAAAAACCAAATCTCTGCCAATGCCAACAGCAACAGTGAAGAAGTGTTGTTACAACAAAGAAATAATCAATCAAGCACAAATTTCTCTACTTTTTGTGCAGTGTTTACATAAATAAGCGGCTGGATAGTTTGGGGGGTTTTGGTTTTTTTTTGTTTGTTTTCACCTGCCGCCAAAATGCAAAGGTCGGAGATTATGTTTTTACCCATGTGTATGTGTGTGTGTACCTGCTGGTTTGCAAAATATGTCTTGAAACACTGGATGACATTTAATGGAACTTGCAGTAATTATTGGATGCATCTATAAATGATTTGAACTTTTGTATCCAATCCAATTCAAGATGGCCATTGCAGCTCATCAGAATTAGCCAGCACAAAAATGGATACAAATCAGTCAATTTAAAAGATATTGAGCTAAAATTTGTAGTGGTGGTAGCTGAAAGTAAACAATAACACGTCTTGTGATATTGTATAAGATTGCATATAATATTATTTTCAAATACTAATCGAAAACGGCTGCAGCTTCGTCATTTCTCAACAGAAGATGATCCTAGTTTAAAATTCTGGCATGAAAGGCCATATGCATTTCCTCAAGACATCCTAGGCCTTTTATTAGATATATGTTTTTTCTCTCTAGCTGGTGGATATTTAAGGCAGTCTGCTGCCTGTTGCAGAGCAGACACAATATTCAGACAACATGGTAAATTGAAGACTAGAATAGAAGTTCTCCAAAAAGAGCCATTGACTGCTAATCAATTTAGGACTAGTGAAAATGGTCAACATTTGCTGTTCTAGTAAGAAAGTTTTGCAAGTGATAGAGAATAATTACACAAACAGAACTGTAAACGGGTTGTGATTGATAGAGTACAATAGAACACATTAGAGTGGCACTGATACGGCAAACATTGCACCTCATAAAAACTCAATTAGGGCTCTTATGCAATGTGGGAGATAAATTATGCAACTCCTTCCCTTTAGTAATGATGCAATTTGAATCAGCATGCTGTAAAAAAACATGCATTTCTTCTTTGATAGCAATATAGGCAGAAACAACCCTTTTTTATGGAAGGAGATAATAGAAACCATGCAAACCATGGTGAATGTCTATGATGTTTTTATTGCACATTGCCAAAGGTAAAGGTGGAGCGGTAATGTCTTTGCCTGTGTTTGTGTGTTCGTTTGTCTGTACCATTAGCAAAATATCTTCTGAAGGACTGAACGGATTTTAATGAAAGTAATTATTGGATGTACAGTACATCTACAACTGATTAACTATTGGAGTCGACCCAATTCAAGAAAGTCGCCACAGATAATCAAACTTAGCCATTCACAATCTCATTTTAAAAGTTTAAAACTAAGCCAACAAAAAAGTGCCTATAAATAAGTGAAAGACATTGAGTTAAATTTTGGCATGGTAGTAACACAAAGTCCAAGTGCTAGGAGATCATGCGAGACCACACGGGATATTGAAATTTAGCAAGAAAGTCATGTGCTGAAAGTCATTTTCAAGGTTTGACCAAATGGCTTTAACTCTGTCATTTATATCTCAACATCTTAGTTTAAAACTCCAGCAGGAAATGTGGCGGGTGATATGCATCCCTTCAAAGAATGCCAGGCCTTTAATTTATGTATGCCTTCACCTGACAACCTGACAAACCCAAACCCAGAAGCCTGTCAAAACAAAACATGAAAATATGCATGCAGGGAAGACAGACATTCAAATCTATAACATGCTATTTTTTTGCTGATGCTATTTTTTCGTCCTGGGTAAAATCTTTCTTTTTGTGCCCAAAACTGTTGTCTCAAGTGAGACCATGAGGCGTGGATGGAGCCACTGGTTTGCCAAACAGACAGACTTGCTTTGTTTTCATACCTCTCAAGTGCTCTACTGAGAAGCTATATATAAACAGGTGCAGCACTTTCAGAACCAGCCATCTGTGCCGGTTCTTTTCATGACCAGCGACTGTGTGTTTGTGGACAGCTAGTACACTCGAGGGACCAGCAGATATTTACCGAAGCTGTGTAACAATATAGACACCAAAGACAAGCAAGTGTGTCTCCAATTTGTGCAATCATGCATGCATAGGATTTTCATCCATCATGTTTCATGTCTAAAATATACTAATCTAACAAATGCATGCAAATTAGACACTAATTAACTTTTATTTCTTTTTTTACTATGGAACATTTTTCTTCCTGCCATGTTGCCAAACTCCATTCTTTGCTCCTGAATCAGCATAACATGACTGTGTGGGTGCAAGGGAAAGAGAAGCAAGGCCAAACTGAAGCTGCAAGTAGCAAATTATTCATGTAGAGTGCTTTAGCTTGTACAGCAGTGAGCCATGTGGGCAGTGCTTCCCACCTCTACCCACACAGAGAGGAGAAAATCACGTCCCTAGAAAAGCCTAAGCCTTGGTTGCTTTAGAGAATCTTTCCCTGTCCTCTGAAAACACGCCGAACTGTGGCAAACTCCAGCAGCTCAGTGTACAACCTAAAGTGTACACACGTTGCACATCTTTGCTTGAAACTTTGGCAACAACTGTTAAGTGTCAGTACTGTCTATTCGCAAAATATCTCATGAATCACTAGATGGATTTTAGTGAAACTCACAGAAAGTAATCACTCAATGCACATCTACAGCTGAACAACTTTTGGAGTCACCCTAAATCAAGATAGCTACCACAGCTAAGTGACATTAGCCAATACAAAAAGGCTATAATTCAGTAAACATTGCAGATAATGCCCAAAACTTTGGTATGATAGCAACTGAAAGACTTTTACAACACACAATCTGAGCACTACACATCTCTCAATATAGTATTTCATCACATATAATGTCATTTACAAGGTGTGACCAAAATGCATATAACTTCATCCCCTCTAATCATAAAATGATCGTAGTTTAAAACTCTGGCATGATAGGCAGCAGACAATATGCTTTAATTTAACTCTGTACTGCAGTTTTGTTTTTTTGTGTGGCGCTCGTGTGTAACACTGCTGGTGCGATCATCTTGTTAAAGAATTGGTAACTTAATTAAATGACAGGAGGTTAACTTGTCTGCTCAGTTAAGCATGTACTTACCACGAGCAGCAACTCAGATGCAGCTGACAAGACCACACGTAATCTGCCATATACATCTGAGGCAACAGTTATGAACATTTACCCGTTATTTTATGCATTCCTCTTCGGAGCAGTTTGAAAGAACATGTGTTTTCGAGTCTCTACGGCTAAAGAAGTTACTACCATGAATCAGTTTGTTGGATTTCTCCCAAGTCTCAGCACATATAAATTTCACATTTGTCACTTTTCTCTTGAGTCAGCACCATAAGTCAGAGACAAAAAAAACAACAACTTTGTAGTTACGGCAACAACAACTGCAAAAACAGACTCTGTAAAGAGAAATAAATTGAAAATCCACACTGATATTTGAAAATACTTTGACACATTCCCAAATCCCAGTACAATACCCTCAAAACTGGAGACACAGAATCTTTCGGCCAATTACACATCAGAGTGCACAAACAGAAACTGGGACACATTTTCCAATCCTCAATACACTTCTACAAATAACACTGCTATGATAAGACACCCACAACAAAGTGTTTTTTTTTTTATTGTACTTTATCTATTTGATCTTCTTGGATGTTGTGTGAAGAGTTTACATGGCCCTGTGTAATTCCTGAAAAACAACAGCAAATGGCTTGTACATCTATTCAGGAGATTTAACATCACAACCTCCACCATCATGGTGGTCGAAGAGTTTCATCACCAAAACAGTGCAGCAGAGGCTAAAGTCTTTCATTGTGTTTTATGTACAAAAAAACACTTGGATTCTGTCTCCAGTGAAGCTGGGAGAGCAGTTAGTTTGTCAACTTTGTCCTGATAAACCGAGGTGAATACTGCAGACGTGCAGTAGAATGGGGTGATGCATGGCCCAATTGGTTCACAGCCATAAAAGCTGTCCTTTCACTTCAAAATAAGGAGAGACTAAACCACACGGAAAAGGTCAGAGAGATTGACCTCATTCTTGTAGATTGATCCCACTATAACAGAAGCTTCCAGAGACATTACAGCCCCGATCAATCACACAGCATACTGTATGTGTGCTTATGAGTGTGTGAAACCTAGGTGTGCATTTTAGGTTGTGTGCATTTCTGACTGAACATGTTTGTGCAGGTATTGTTTTGAATAAGTTTGTGTTGACATAAAGGAAAGTCTAATAATTGTTTCAAGTGCAATTTTTTCCAAAGCTTGGGGGGGGGGGTAAATTGTACTGTAATATATATATATGTATATATATATATATATATATATATATATATATATATATATATATATATATATATATATGTGTGTGTGTGTATGTGTGTGTGGGTGTGTGACCCTTTTAAATTTTTTTATTTTGGGGCCCCAATAAATGAATCTGATGCAAACCAAATGTAATACATACCAGTACTTATATCTACTTCCACACCTTGAGCTACTACTGAGATGTTAGAAGTCTACATCTGGCAAATAGACAAATTTTGGTAAACAGTAACAATGGAGAAGGCTGAAGTGGTCAAACCCTTGCACCTGTAAGCAGTTGGCTGATTGACCCATCCATCTGATCTGTGCAAAAGGCAGTGAAACTGAACTTTAGACAGAAGACAGCAGCAAGTTAGGCACACTTAACAAAGTCTAAGTTGAAACAAGTCTATTTTATAGAATATAGTTTTGTATATTAGCATCTGTCCAACACACAGTAGGTGGTGGTATGCACTTTAAGCTGGTACTGTAATCTGGTATTAAACATAAAGAAGAAGAAGAAACAAGTCAAGTGCAAGTTTCAAGATGTCTCTTTCAACCCCAAAATAATGACAAGTTGATTTAGAAAATCAACAGTTTCAGAGTGAATTGTCTGAAAATGTATTTAGATTTTGTTGAATTTATCAGTAAACCAGTGTTTACTGTGCAACAAAAGATTTGCTTTTATTAAAATATAGAAATAGAGAACACACTTCAAGTTAAATCATGTTAAATTTTCCAGAAGAATATAAACAACGGAGAGGTAAAGTACAGAGGTTGCAGTAAAGAGTTGTCACGTAATTCAGTCAGTAGCTTGGACATAAACCAGACAAAATCAAGTTTTTTCTGAGGTGAAACTGAGACCCTGCATTCCTGCTGTATTTAATGATGCCGAGGTTTGAAGAAAAAGTTTTACAAATAATTGTCTGTTGCTCACAACTCCCAGTTTTTGGCCCACTTGCAGCTAAAAGTTGAATAGCCCTGGCCTGTAGAGTGACTACTGTTTAAAAGTGGAGCTAAGATTTGTGTCACCAATAAAGCATTCGACAAAATGTTAAATAAGGCTATATTTTCCCCTCTGCTGCTGGGTCATGTTGCTGCATAATGACCTGAAAAGTGTAAAAGTCTTTTACAGACTGTTATAATGTCACAGTGAGCTGGCCTTTGGTCTTTTGGGTATAAACTGTGATGAACTGTAATATTTTATTTCTTTTTATTTTATCCTTTGAAATCTGAGTCAAACGTTCTTCTAACTCCCATATAAATTCTTGAGTTTTGTGAGATGACACAGGCCTTGTCCTACAGTAACTTCTAGTCAGCAGATCCCTGAGTCGATGGTTTTGGCAAATTTAAAGAAAAACAAAAATCCTCCAGACATTCTAAAGTGCAGAATTTCACTATCATGAAACACGCAACCAGAAAACACTCTGACCATTGATGCTGCTGGTGCAAAGACATAAAACTGATTTAGAATAAACTCAGTGGTTGCAGAAACCAGCAGCATGTAATCACACAGTAAATAATTTACACATCCTGCAGATAATTCGAAGATGTGTATGAATCCTCTTGGCAAATTACAGTAAAACATTCATTAAGGTCTTAGCTTTCAGGTGTTTGAAATGGAAAATCACCTAGATGCCCTGATTAATATTCTGCTAAAAGTGAAAAGCACTCTACATTTTATTTTAATAAGCCCACCCCTACTGTCTTAGATGATACTAAACCAACGATGCAGCGATGATGCTCCTGCAAAATATTGTAGCAAGAAAGCTCAATGGGAGAAAAATGCGGTGTAAAACTGAAAACCAATAACAGGAGTTCATCAACTGTGATTCTGCTGAATCAGACAGTCCTGTTTTGATCTGAGCCGAGCTCTGAAATAAAAACTTTTCTCTGTAAAAGCTGCATTATTGTTACCTGCTAGTAAATAAATTGGGCCACTGGTTTAGTTTTAGTGTTGCTTGATAATAAACATGTAGAGTGTACAAGGGGTTGTTCTTCGTTTTCTCTTTTCTTTCTTCGTCCTTCCCTCTCTTAAAAAATGTTTGCTAACAAAGTGCTGATGAAAGTAATTAGAGTGAAACAAAAAAAGCATGAGGCAGAAAAAAAATCCCAGCAGGACTGCAGGGGGGAACTGAATCTAATGACAATTCCCACTGACATGTTAATAATGAAAACAGTTAAGAGTTATTGATTTGAATTGATTTTCATGTAAATCCATATCTATTTTTCCCTTTTTCTAAAACATTATCTTCAGAATTTAAGTTTTTCCTTATAATGTGATCAATAACTGTAGCGTAGTGAAAATATATGAATGAGGAAAAACAACTTAATAGGACAAAACATTATAGGTTTGCATTTTGTTTCAGGAAAACCAATATTTAGTCTTGTGCGTCTATTTATTTTCTTTATTTTGAACAATGATAAAGTAAATATTGTTTGTGCTTTGCATTCATTTTCAGTTCGCAATGGACCATTTACTGCCTGAGCTGGCTAAAACTATTCAAAGTTTCTGCTTAGAGTATAAAAGCAGACTTTTACAGCAAAATTCCTACTGATATACAAAACTGCTGCTTAGATGGTTCTTATCCACAAGCAAAAACACCACGGTTACACTGTGCTCCTCTGTGTTTTCTTATAATGCCCCTTTTTTATTGCATCTTACCACATTGAACTGACGATATGTGTGCAAATACACACCAGGGAACAAGTCATACTGAAGTTTATTAATTGCACTGGAATGTTTTGTTTCTACTAACAAAAACTTAATCTTGAATGCCTCACTTGAGTCTGCAATTACAAAAAAAGCAGTTAAAGTAGTCTCTTTTTTTCTGTTCAAGGCTTAAGTGGGAGATCTAATCAAAATGATGTTTAAAAATATTTTTTCTTCTCATCATAAAAAACAAAACGTAATGTAAAGTTAAAAAAAGTCAATTAAAAGAGACCTCTAAGTCCAAAGTGCTTGTTAATTAGATTGTAGAACATTTTACCACATCCTACCCATGGGGGGAGCCAGAGAGCACAGTTTCATGGAGCGGTATGAAGCCCTGTGGGAGCACACACACCCACACATGAACACGCAGATCCGAAAAACAAACACCGCTCTCACAAAGTTAGATTCAAGCTTCCAGCTAAATATTGCACATGGACTAGACTGCATATCTAACATTTTAAATTTGATTTCAGCTCTAAATCTCTGCACAGCTGGTGGTGACAGTGACATACCTCTGTCCCACTTTTAATGGTGACATACACACACACCAGTATGTTTTTATTGCAGGTTGAAAAAGTATAGGAACACATGTGTAAGCAGCACTGTGTGCAAGCTACACAACCTGAGTATTACCCTCTTACTGTCAGCCTACTCACAGCGAGAGTCAGTCCTCCACATGGTGCCTCTGCCAGGACCTGACAACAAGCTGTGAGCAAGAAATGTCAGCCATCATTAAATGCAGTCACAGACCTCACTGAGATATAGCATTTTAGGTGCTCATTACCTGGAGGGAAAGGAAGGTCCTTTCACCTGTTTGAGGTAGACTGAGGTAGACACATTGCCAGATTTAAATGTTATAATGTTGAAATACTGTAGTGGCTAAAATGTCGGTGGAGGATAAAGCATTACTTTTTTTTTTTGTATGTGTAAGGAAAAAAGGCACATAAATTATAGCAGTGGGTTTATACCACAAAAAAAAAAAAACTTAAGAGCAAGAAGCATGACAGTTTCTGTTTGCATAGTAAAATGAAACATTTGCAGCAGAACAGTCACGCATCATGAGTAATCCTCTGCTGCCAAATTCTATTTCAAACTATCAAACTTTGTCGGTTCTTCCTATTCTTGCATTTGTCATGTTCCTAAAATAAATTAACAGTAGCCTTCAACTTTGATCATTTCATTACCGGAGTATAAATCGTCTCTGACACAGACGAAACAAAAACAGATGCCACGTCAACCTTTAACGTAACAACAAAGAACAGCAACAGGACTTTGTAACAACAAAGGCCGAAATCATCATAATAACCCTTCGAGTTTTGTTCCTCACAGAGATTAATGAAGCAAACGACAGAGGAGGTCATAATTAATTCGTAACAAGTGAAGGTCAGGGGAGCAGTGGGTCACTGTGAATTATTAACTAGCACATGCACATGATTGTGCTACCAAGCAGGTGTGAACAGGGTGAGCTTTGGGTGAGTGTGGAAATATGTCACCCAGTTTGTTGGCCAGACATGCCCTGACATTCTTGTTCAAACCAGAACAGAAGTGATAATAATGTACACACACTGCAGATGCATATGCATACACACAAAAATGGAAAACTCAAGCTTATTTAATCTGATTTAGCTATGATTAACCGCACGTGACACCACTGAAGGAGCACTGAGATTATCAATCTCAAATCATCAGGGCAGAGTTTTGTGCTCGAGGCCTTTTAGAGCTCTTTAAACTACCGTTTCTATTTATATTAAGCACAGCTTAAATGAACAGTAGTTTAAGACTACAAAGTGCGCAGTGGGAGGTGTGACTGAGCACATGTCCCAGTCGTGAGCCAGGCCAAACCAGTGACAGGTCAGTAAGAGTCAGCAGGTATATAGGTCAATCCCCTGGGACTCCTTCAATGGGGACACGTGGTGAGGCCTCTGGATTAGAGAGGAAATGAAGGATCATCCAGTGAGCAAGCAGGACTGGAATATAGTCACAGCCACTTATGTAAAGTCCAGCAAAGAATTCAATCTTAAAATAGATTTAGAATACAATGACAAGGCAATGCCAAGAGGTTTTGCATGGGCAAAACTACAGTATATACATCTTTATAGTACAATGTTAGGATTCCACTTCCTCTATATCAGGGGTCATAATATATAAAAGCCTTTGCAATATTAATAGGTATATGACAGCTAAAAAACAATTTTATTTGTGATCAATAAGATGATTTTTTTAAAATATTAAACCTTTAAGAATAGCGTAAGGTGGGGTTATCAATCAAACGTTACAAACAGTAATAAGAAATTATTACATAACTAGGCCCTTAAAGCCATATCTACCCTTCTTTATTATCTATACAAGCACAGTGCACTATGAAAACAAATTACCAAGGTGTGCACTGTACAAGATTAGTGGTGTCCGAAACAGCGGCGCTCTACACGTGATATGTGTGAGTGTGTGCGTGTGAATAAGACTCACAGTCTCTCCTGCAGAGTGTGTTGCTGCAGGTCAGCAATGTGTCATCAGCCATTAAATGTGTGGGCCTCTGCTGTCCCTTCGGGGGCAGAGTAACACTGGCTCAGGTCATGTTTCCTGCTCTTTATTTACATATTGTGTCTGTTTCGGTTTGTTTCAGCGTGGGCTACAGGTTTGCCCAGCGAACACATGTGGACTGTTCTGGTTGGAGTAAATGTCTTGGCTGTGTACTGAGATTTCTATTATTAATAGAACCATTTGAAACACTCCAAAACAGCCATGAAATTTAATTAAAAAAACCTTTTTGGTCAGTAATTACAGAATATCGTAAAAGAGAAACAGCATAAATTAGTATTTTTTGAGACATTACCATGAATAGTTTTCAATATTACTAAGTCTTTCACCTCTTGGCTCAAACAGCAGCATTTGACACACTACACAATATGACATTGAAAAAAAACTAATTGCACAGATCGTCTTGTGATAAAACCTATGCATGTTAGGTAACCTTTTCTATGGCATTACCTCTCATCTAAACGGTATCACAAAGACCAAACAATTGTTTCTATTTTTAAAAAAATGTGTATGGTAATAATCCTAATCCATTGCCTCTATCACAGCTAGATATATCTTAACTATTGCTCCAAGGTGTAAAAATCTTTCTCAGATGTGAGGAACAACCCAATATTCTCTTGACTTTGAAGACTTGAATTACATCATTCAAATGATGCTTTAAACTGCTCTGTAGGCAAAGTGTTGGATTTCACTGTTTACTTTTTAAAGCTTTTTAGGTCAGCTCTGCTAATTTGCCTAAACAATATTCAGGAAGCCAATCACAATCTCATTTTCAAAGTTTAAAAGCATCTTTTAGCAACAGCACAAAGCTTCAGTGAATCCATCTCCCTTCATTGGTCAAACTGTCTGATGCAGTCATTATCATAAAAAGTATTTTAATATCTTGTTTTTATGTTCTTCTTCACTGTGCAGTTTTATTGCCTGATTCATCTGATTCATTGACTGATCTCCATCTTTGCAGACTTCAATCAGCTTGCAGACTTAATGTCAGTAAGATAATTAAACATAGACTTGGTGTGTGGCTAAATAATATTAAGTCAGGCGTATGCACCAGTTGATAACATTTCAGTCTATCTGCAATGCCATACAGAGGATGAGTGACGCCATAAAAATGAAAGACTCAGATGTGAATTTTGCATGACTCAGCCAAGACGAAATCATAATACAGATAGTGTCAGAAACAAAAGTCTAAAGAAAAATCTGTTTTATTTGATGGTAATGAAGCTGCAGCCAAACAAATCTTTTTAACACTGCAAGCCATGCCTGGACAAGTCCTGCGTCTCATCTTGTCACATATGTCTGTCTCTGGAACAGGCTAATCAGCCTGTCTACTATGCCCTGTCTCATTTTAGATGAGTTTATAGTAGTCTGGCCTGGCATAGCTGCAACTAGGAACCAAGAAAAACACAATTTACAAACCTCACATTAAACTTTCAAACCAATTAATCAAGCTGTAATTTACCACTAGACTGTAGTAAAATGACAACTTTAAAACAACCAGTCTGCTCACCTCACAGTACTTTTACAGACAGGTTTCTTTTTACACACATGCATATTTAAATTGGAGCTTAAAGGACAGTCTAAACCCACTAACTATCTAATGACAACCTATCTGTAAGCTGCATGTCAATGATATGAAACACCATGAGAAATAAACCTCAACGACCACTACAAATAAACATTACCATAAACATAATGAGACAAATAAAAAACTACTTTCAGTTATATGATAGATATTCAAGCAATTTTGGAAGGTACTGACAAACCCACATTAAATATATATTCATTCATTTTTTTGAACTGAATAAATGCATTTCGTCATGTAGATTTGTAAAAAATGACATCCGATGATCAGTTAACGTTTGGGGTACATCTCAATAATCTTTTCAAAGACACAAATGCACTGAAAGCCTTTCATGTGTTGGTTGGTGAATGAATGTTTGCTAAAAGTGAAGGAAAACAGATGTGACTAAGTGCATCTATGTGGGCTGGAGGTGGAGGAGCAGTGCCTTCACTAATGGAGGAAGTGGGAAGACCATCTCCCTGACTGAATGTAATGATCATCCACTGCTTTTCTAGTCGATGCTACTGCTGTGAGGCTGCTGCTAAGGACAGCAGCTCAGACCCTCACCAGCTGATCTGATCATCTCCAGATCTGCCTGACAGCTGCAGCACTGAGATTACCAAGGGGTTAAATGTTATATCTGAGTGATCAGTGAGCTTTATCTCTTTCATTTCGTCTCTCGATTTTCCAGCTCTCTTGCATTAAAGCTCTCACTCTGCCTGAATGTGTTTTTGTGTTTCCTGACATACAACTACATGTCTATAATCTCACTTATGTCTCAGCAGCCTTTTAGTATTTGCAGAGCACGTTCAACTGACCCACTCCTTCCTTTCTAATACCAGCATTAGGGAGTAGCTGCATGCCTGAGGAGCTACAAGGCCAAAAGAGGGCAGGAACACCAATGAGGCGGGTGAAGTGATGTGTTGAGACAGAAAGGCCCAGTTTTAGTGGTAGGAAGACTGCAACAGCCCATTTCTTTGACTCTGACAGGGAGGATGGACATTGCACTGCTAGGAGCCCCTGGAGCATCGCTAAAACTCATTAGCTAGCCACCAGGCCTTGAAGATGATGAGTTCTGAAGAGGTGTTTAAGCCTATGTTAAGGTCACTTGTAGGCCTCAAAGCACATTTTCTCATAAGGTGAGAGAGAGAGGACATTTAGAGAAACACAAAAGAAAAGATTTGCAGTGCCTTATGTGAACCCCATTTTCAAGAAACGTCTACACCACATCACTTTTGTATTAGATGCTTATTTACATACTTAGATTTTTATGTTTTTACACTAAAGCCTGTGTCAGTCTGTGGCAGAATAACTACTTAATAAAAAACTAATGTGATGTAAAAAAATCAATATAAAATAGTATTTGCTTAAATATCTATAACTATTTTTGTTTTTTCACACTCCATATCTTTTTGCATCAGCTTGTCACTTTGCCCAGAACCCCACATAAAAAAGCATACTATCCCTTTAAGACCAACTGTATGCAACTTAGTCTGAGCCTAAATCCTGATGCCTAAAACAAAAGTCCCAGAGAAGAGAGTGAGTGGCATTTAAGCCTCCAAACCAGCATGCCATCTGTGCTGGGTGCCACATAAGCTCAACAGGAAGCAGTCATTGCTGTACATCATTTTCCTGTCACACTGCAGCACATTCATACACTGAATGTTATTACCTGTACTGAGTAAAAGTCAAACTAAGCTTTTCTGCCTTATCAAAAACATATGATTGAGATAAAACGTTGGACTTTGCTCCCTTTAGTCTAGTTGAAGTTAATGTAGATATCCAACAAAGTCAAAATGACGCTGAATTCGTTTCATCATCCAACAAGGCTTACTATTCTCAGATGGCATGTATTTAGGTGGGTGGATCTTTACAGTGGTGTTTTGGGGCTAAGCATCATACTCAAGGGGCTCACTACACTTCCTGAACATGGATTAGTAACAATCAACAATTAGCTGCTTATGTTAAGCGCTCCATTCCCCTCTGCCCCCACCCACACTCATTTGTTCTTATATCCCCATGTGGTTGCCTCATTGACACAATGGATTCCCAAGCCTGATACCCTTAGTCCAATGTTTTGGACAGAAGACAACCTATGTTCAGACCTTAACCTACAAAACAAAAAAAAGGTTTAAAAATCCTTTATTTTGGAACATTTTGCAGTAAAACAGAAAAATAACAAAGGGCTGATGTGGGACTGGAAAGTCGGGAATGGTATGTGTTGGCCAGCGCATTGGCTTTGGCTCATTGCTTCAATCACCCCGCAGGGAGGGAGAGTCATCAGCAGAGATTTAACCACTTAAACCCAACCATAACCAGATTTTAACTCCTAATCTTGAAACAAAGTCTTAACCCTTAAACATATTTGTACCCACAGTTTTCTCTCCATGTTTACAAGAAGCCACCATATGTCGCCGTCGTTGTGAGATTTTGGACGCCATTGTGGTATAACAAGTACACACACACACGCTTTATCTTTTTGCCAATGTCACTTCCTATAAATGCTCTGTCTACTTTGTACGGTGGCTAAATCAACACAGCACAAATAAAGAGGGCTAAGTACCCATGTTGCAATGTCAAATGCAGGTGATTCAGCCATTAGTAATAGCCAATTCAATCAATGTGTCAACAACAAGCAGTCTGCAACTACGACCCACAGACAGTGAGAAGAGGAATGTGAATAGAAGGGGAGAAAAAAAAAATCAGTGAAACGTGCAAAGTGAAGGAGAACGCATGAATGGATACATCATGAACTGGAGCAAGAGAGAAGAAAACAAAACAATCTGTGTCACATTTTAAAAATGGCATGTCATGGCAAAACTTTATCCCTCTGCCACAAAGAGAACTACTGTACAACACATTAAAGAAAGAACTAAAAAATATGATGCAAGACAGCAATAAAATATTTTATAGAAATCTAATTCTGACTTTTTTACTGAGGTCACAATACACCAGTTTATAAATATAAGTAAAACAAAAGCATCCATAAAATACACAGAATTTGTATCTGTGCATATGTTTATATGAAACATTCTTGAAAAATACACAACGCTATTGACATTTCAATATTATATTGCCTTATATGCAGGGGAAAAAAACAAAACAATCTCACTCTGATGGGTTATAAATTATTTAATCAAGACCCCTGGCACCACTTTACACAAGAAATGTATGCTTTAGCATCAGAATTCAGCACACTGGGTACACAGAGGAAAACATTGCATCATTATGCCACATGCCAAAACGACACTACAATGTATTGCTGCATGATAAGAAAAACTTGTAATGTGCAGTAATATTGTTTAATGCTGCAATGACAAATATTAATTGCAATAAACCTCATTATCATCCTTTTCTTCTGTCATCACTTTTAGCTAAATCAGGTTTGAGCATCAAGGTGTCAGGTTTAGGTGCAGACAGACTGTGGGCCCAGAAACAAACTGATATTTTATTTAACCAAAAACTCAAAAACCAAAAGCTTACGTGGCAGCAAAACCTGACACGCAACAGGAGACTAACTGGAGAACTAAGCACGAGCTTCAGATTATCACAAGAAGCAAAACAGAAGACAGGCAATGCTCACACAGCAAGGAGTGGAAAACCAAGGGAATATAAAGGCTGGATCTAATCAACAGAGTGAAAACACCTGACTTAATGATCAGGGCAGGTGAGAGAGGCGGGGCAGGTTACCGAGGAGCAGAAAACTGACTGGGGGAAACAACTTAACACAAGGATGACAAAGCACAGAATAAATATGATAAATGCAAGGATTCCCAAAAAATAAACAAAAATACCAATCTTGAAAGAAGGTCAGTAAGAGTCCATTGGATTGACCAAATATATTATTAACATACAGAATATGAACACATGGTACTAGAAATATAATGGCCTATGATTTATTGCAGACCAAGCAGCTCTTTGTAATATTCATGTTGTACTTACTGAAATTGCAATGACAATACATTTGCAAACTAATGTGCAGCCCTATTACAAAGTGGTGTGTTTTAAACTATTAAAAAAACTTAAATTGTTCTAGTGGCTAAACCCAATTTAAGAGCTAAAATGCCTAAAGCTTAATAGTTAATAAAAAACGAAAAGCCTTATGTAATAAAATAAGAAAGTTTTAAGGAAATAAAGCATTTCTAGTGTTTCTAAACTCTAGTCTCTTGTTTACAATCCTGTATTTTTCCACTAACCTCCCCCTCCCCCCTCGAGCCATCTTATGACAGCCCTGTTGATATTCATAAATAAATTTTATTTAATGGAGTTTGCTGTCAGAGTTTTATATTGTTGCAACTGATCCATTAGAGACAGAATATATGGACGCCTTTTGCAGAAGCACCAGATACTTTAACAGAAATGTTTAGGTTTAGGTTTTTTTTAAAGTATTTTGTAAAACGTATGTATTTTTAAATTTTGATTTCTGTGTATTTATATTTGCTGTATTTTCAGTATTTTCATATATATATATATATATATATATATTTCATTTTAGAACTATAATAATATAACCATTTAAAGAGTTCTTTGAAAAGCACCCAGTTTCTAGTCAGTTGTAAAATTGATCAAATAAAAATGCTTTTTTATTTCTCCCCCTCAAAAGATATTGGGTCCTTACATTGTGCTTCAGCAGTTTGTATGAGTAGTTTAAAGAAATATGGAAATAATAAAAGCAGTAACCAGCTGACTGGAACTGGATGGGTGCTTGACTCATGTGATGGTGCACCATCATCACTTTGGGAGCAGCCAGCCTGAGCGCGGCAGGCTTGGACGCCTGACGCTGCCAGCCATCTGGCTTTGTATGAGACTCCTGAGGGAGGGGAAGGCTAGTACCAACCTTCAGAAAACCTTTTCAGTATGTTTGAGAATGAGAGTCACATGTTCATCAGTATCGTGGGTGCATGTAAGAGCAGCAGCCGTGTTCTTGCAGGTCTGTGACACACTTGCAAATGCTGCATGTTCCACATATGTTCACTGTATACCTGCTGCGCCTTCAAGGGCACTGAGATTTTGAGCTCTTTAGCAGTCCTGGGTGAAAAAATATAGATTAAAAGTGGCAATCTGTGACTCAAAATGGCAGCAAAATGAACATCACACCATATGAGTAAGGGAATTTTTTTGCAGGTGAATGCTTTATGTGCAATTTTATCAGCAGCTCATGTGTGAAAAGCAAACATTTATTGCATTCTGTGTTTGAAGGCTTACAGTATAGAAACGAGCGGATACACCACACAGTTATTGCAGATGGTGTCACAGTCGGTTAAAAGAACTCTTTCTTAGAACAGCCTAATTGTTACTGCTTCTCCACAGAGGTGCATTTCACACAAATGGGCTTGTGTGCCTGCCTTTGTGTGCTATTATGTAGAGACTGTCCTGTGGGCACTTATCACAAACTGACAGAAAGTGAAACTGTGAGACATTCACTGATACATGTGTCATTGTCATTAAAGCTTATTTCTGATGCATATTATTTCTGGCACATCAAATGGTGACCATTAATGAGAGCCAGAATAGACCACAACTGAACTTTACTTTGCTGACACACAGCTTATGCAAACTCAAGTTTGTCTGATCTGCCCTAATGTTCCAGGAGATCAGAGAGTCTCATTAACCAGCAGGAAAGCCATGTTTAGGCCATAAATCAAAGAATCAAGTGTCTGTGCAAGCAGGGTATTTGAATTTCCTATAAATAATATTTGATCTTAATATTTGAAATGAACAAACTCATGCAGACTTTTGTACCGGCTTTGTGCCTTTCTCCTCTCACGTATATACTTACATGGGCATACAGCTTACACAAGCATCGACATTATGTGACACGAAGAATCAAACACAGTTCTTTCACTGCTCCATGCTGCATGAACTATTTATAATGTACACCTGAATCATTGATGAGCTATGTTTTCTGTTTCTCTACACCTTTCCTACAGCTGTGTGAAATGCTCAGTCCTTATTTATGACCCACTCAGGGCCTCCACCTCATTAGAAATGGTGGGCATGCTTCTATATCATAATAATAGGCACAGAGAATCACACCACAACGCCTGCCAAAGTGTGGGGACAAAGAAATTTAGCCATATAAGAAAACTGACAGGGGAAAAAAAATAATGTTTTATAGAGAGACTTCTGGGAACTGAGACATAATGCATTATAGCAACCAAACCTAATCCATGGCACACGTCTGGTGAATCAGCTTCGCCAGGTTGAGTAGAAAATGCTAGCTAAAGGCGAGACAGAAAAACAAAGCAATCCAGGAATGATGACTGACCATAAATCAGATAGAGCAGCAAACAGTAAAAACCCTTTATGTTGTATTTACAACTAAAGTCTGGGGAGATGATGATGCCACAAGTTTGTTTTTTATCTTCTTGAGAAGCATAATGGGGGAGTTAAAGTCCCAAAACAAGGACATCCTATTTACTCAGAGTCACACGTGACTTTCAGCACTAATTGATGTGAAATATTCTGCAATGTGACAAACAGTTGGCTTCCTCTCACTCATTATCTCTGATTCTCACTTTCTTCCTTCTCCCCGATCTTTCACCTCTTCCCTTCCTCTCCTCCTCCTCCTCCTCCGTTCTTCAACTCGTTCTCCCACAGACATCGGCGTCTCATCATCTCATCACAGACTAAAAAGAAAGCAGGCTATTTTTCTTATGATGCAGCTCAGCCTAATTCGCTCCAAATGAATTATGCATTGTGTGAGAACAAACGTGAAAGAAAGTGCTTTTTCATTCGTATTTCCAACACTTATTGGATTTTCACACACAACAAAACATTTCTTCAGACTGTGAGAGATTATTCCATAAAGGGAAGTCATGATCAATTATCAAAGCAGGTGATTTGTCCAGACACAGTACAGAACCTGAACTAATTTAATCAATATTATGTTTTTAGAGTTTTACATTCAGAAACATTTGTCTTAATATCAATGTAAAACAAAGCTATTTTATGAACCTTTAGCTCACATTTTTTTTTGTTTTTACTCTCATTTACATTAACTTGTCCCAGCAGACTGTTTTTCTTAGCTGTCAACACTGAAAAAGGACCTTGTTGAAAATAAATTATTTATTCTTATGGCAAGAAAAAACATCAATGGTTGAATAAATGAATAAACAAAAGCAGCATATAGAAGCAGCATTTTGAAAATATGCCTTTTTAATTAGGAAAAAGAACAAATCCTGAAAATAAACCTGGTGTTAACATATACTTGTTCTACTGACAACAAAATCCTAAAATGTACTATTTCTTCATGTGTAGCTAAAGTGAGCAATAAGCAAAGCTAATTTGGCATTCCTATAGTCAGTTCCAGTTTAAAAGAACTGATAGGATTGTATTTTAGTTATTTATTCTGGATTTTTAGTCACTGTTTGGGGAGGTTTCGGCACAAATAGCAGACCTCCAGACTAATGTATGAAGAAACATTGCACCTGCAGTGGTGATCCTCTTCCTTTTTCAAACAAGGTGCATGTTACAACTTGACTCTGGTGTGGAAAATTTAAATCTTACATGTGGTTACTTGCCAACGAAGTGTCACTTTTATAACATTTAAGACAGAACATGCCACAGCTCGGCTGGTGCGAAAAGGCCAAATCACTTCAGTTGTGAGCTGACGTGTGGCAGTGAAATCTGCATCGATCTGATGTGCAATGAAGCAAAATATGAAACATGAGGTGGACACTGATGGTATGATTGATACCACAAGAGCCAAAGACTGAAAAATCCACAACAGCTGCTCATCAACAGCTTCTGTCACTTTCATTTTTCTTGTCTCAGTGACTCGTAGCATAAGCAAACTAAAAGTCTGTGTTGTGTTGTGGATTTTAAATGAGCTATAAAATGGATTTTTTCCTTATTATTGAAACACTATTTTAACAGATTAGCAGAAAGAAATCTACAAGAAACAGCTCCAAACTCCTGAGATTTCTCCTCCTCTGCCGTTTTTTTTAAGCCAGTGTGACATGAAGTAATGTTGGTGCATTTTTTGCTCTGACAGCTTTGTCGCCATACCCATATTAAAATAGTGAGTACTAATTACAGTTAGCACAGAAACAATAAAAAAATACAAATACAAAGCACATGCAGAGAAACATGGCACTTTGGGGAGAATGAGAGAGGCTGAGGACGATGATTGTGCCAAAAAAGCTGTGGAAATTTCACTGAGCAACGAGCTTCAAAGCACAGAAAGCCTCACATTATGTTCTAAAGTTTATTGCCCACTCTTAAGTGACCAGCCACCCAGCTCCCACAGAATAATAACAAAAGCTATTTACAGGTTTGAATAGAATGCACCCATTGTTGAACTGACTTGCAAGGCCGAGCCTGTGGAGCAGAACCAAAACATACCCAAGAACTGCATCTGTCATGAAAACCGAACAACAGCGGTCTGAAAGTTTTTGGAGACTTTCAGTGTCTCAGCAGCCAAACATGAAAGGGGATGGCTGACAAACAAATTATCTCTGTTTCCATAGCGATCTATGAATGGTCTGTGCGAGTGGCTGTGACAACCAGATGCCTGGAAAGACAAGACTCTCCCATAAAAAGCTCGAGCTCTGCAGAAAGCCTGTTATTACTGCTATCATTCAATTGGACTTGATTTGCATAATTAAACTCTGTTATTGCTTGGCTCTGGAAGCTACTGAAAATCCCTGTTGTTGCCATCTAAACTCACACCATGACGCAAGATGAGGTGAGACTTTAGAGAAAGAGGAAATATACCCTCACATGACCCCTGGATGTGACTAATAAATACCAAAATAATCAATTCAATCAAACTTTAGAAGGCCGTTTCCTGTACTTGACTGATCATACATTTCAGTTCCGCTGCAGGGTAGAGTCACTGATGAGGTGAGTCACAGTTTGGACTTCACTCGGGAAACAACATGAAAGACCCTGACAGAGCAGAACCGAGCAGGTGCCGACTGAGAAACACGGAGAAGAAGGCAGGAGGCAAGGTTCAATAGCAACATGTAAACATACACTATAAAACACATGCTGCAACAAATACAGTCAGTCACTCTTCTGCAGAAATGTTCTTTGCATTAAATACTTTAAATATATTAGGTATGAAGAAGAAACTTATTTGTGATAAAGACTGAGAATGATTAATAATGGAGAATTCGTAATATCAAGAAGCAATAGAAAATCCACTGATATAAAACAAGGCAATCACCTTTGACCCATTAAGAGCAACTAAAGCTAATACAGTAGTTACTGTACGCACACAGTAATTATCTGTAATTACCAGATGTTCATCTCAAGACTTGGCTATAATGAGCTGATTAAAAAGCAAGCCTGTTATACAAGATACAGCATTTTTCTTCAAACAAATGTGTTGATAAATCTGTTAATTTAGCGAAACTATTCTGTGCAAAACAGCTTATAAGCACCCAACACCTTGTTATACCATAGCCAACAGATCAACTTAAAATCCTACCTCAACTAGGTGTGGAGTGGGATTGAATCCACACATGTTGCACACTTTGGAGTGGCACTGTGTGCACGTGTTGTAGTTGGGTTCCTCTGTTGTGTTGCCAATGTTGAGGGATGTTTTACAGAGCGGGCAAAAGGCTTTAGGCTTAGAGGAGTCTGGAGCGGCATGCTGTTGTTGCTGCTGTGAAGGAGCTCGAGGCCCTTGTTGTGCAGGGGGTGGTCCTGACGGTTTACCAGCTCCAGGTCCTGGACCAGGTGGCCCCCCAGGTTTAGGAGCTGGTTTTGGGGGCTGCTGTTGGGGTTGAGTAGTCTCAGATATGAGAGTGGTGGCTTGGTTAAGCAGAGAAGCACCAAAGCCAAACAACTTTCCAAAGGTCTGTTCAGGGGGTGGGGGTTGTCGGGAAGGGGAACTCCCTGCACTGCGGGTCTGGTCCTGGCGTGCTTGCTGGGCTTGGTGGGCGGGAGACCCTCGGGATAGATCAGGCTGGGATGGAGCCTTGGCCATCCCGGGAAGAGGGACAGCCCCTGGAGGCAGTTTCCGTTGCTGCTGACCGGGGCCAGCTGGACCAGTCTGTTTGGTAGGGCCAGGTCCAGGATGGCCCTGTGCTGGGGGCTGTGTTTGAGGAGGAGCTTGTGTTGGGGGTGCAGGCTGATTTGAAGGATCAGGTTTAAGTTCAGGGTTGGGTGAATGAGAAGGAGAGTGGATTTGTTGCTGACTCTTGGAGCGTGGTGTGGTCATGTCCATTCCCAGTGCTCTCTGCATCTGACAGTTCAGACATAACCACTCTTGTACCTGAAAGAGATATAAAAAAAAAACATTAAAATGATGACAATAAGGTACAGTTTCCCATCTTCAGCATTCAGTATATAAAATACAATCAAAAGAAGTGTTAGGTATTATACTCCATTACAGTTACTGTATCGGCTCTAGTGTGTTAAACAAAAAAGACAAAATAGAAAAAAAAATTGGTTTGTATGTTTCATGAAAATAGCTTACTCTAAATAGTTTCATACAACCCTGATTCAAAAGGTTTGAAGAGGAAATATTAAAAACTGTGTTTGAGGTCACAAAATGAAAGTCAGTGGGCGATATGCATTCCTTTAAGGATTTTTAGGCCTTTATTTTAATCTTTTTGGGCCACATATGTTTAAATATAAATCTATTTAGTGAGTGCTTTAAAACTGCAGCTTAAAGCAGAAGAAATCCAACCTCCTTATATTGTGGGGAAAAAAGTTTCCTTAAACTACAAAGAGACAATTATAACTTTTAAACCATCGAACATTAACTTCTATTTGATCATAGTACAAAAAAAACAATTTTACAATTTTACATATTTTGAGTTTGTACAAGCAACTTAATTCAAACAGTTTAGGAAAGAAAGAACAAAATTGTTGCAATTTACTGCTCAAGGTAAATGCAACAAGTCAATAACATTATTGGATCCACAACAGCTGAGGCTTTTCTGTCAGAGGTGAAAATGTGTAAGGTGGTCACAAAAACTGTTGAGAAAAATTTGCAGTTTTCGGGGCTCAGTGGTTAGAAAGTGTTGGAGGTTTGATTCCTGGCAGCAGTCACGTGTCGAAGTGTCCCTGGGCAAAACATTGAACCCCTCATTGCCTCTGATGTGCCCCATTGGTGTATGAATGGAGTTTGAAGCACTGATTAGACTCTATAGAATGATTTATTCAGATTAGTTTTGTAGAGATGTAGTAGAGTGTTGTATGAATGTGTGTGGATGGGGAAATGAGGACACAGATTGTGTTGTAAAGTGCTTTGAGTAGCCTGGACGGCTAGAAAGGTGCTAATAAGCACAGTTCAAGAGCAGCATTTTATGGAGTTAAATTCGAAAGAACTTGGACATTTCATCAACTGCAGTGCATAATAAAATACAGTAGAATAAGCAGTTTTCTCGTCTATCTGAAGGAAATTTACAATATTAATAACAATAAAATTACAAAGAGGATCTGAAAAATTTAATTTCTATACAAAGGGCAAGACAGCAAATAGAAATGAAAATATGATCTTTGGATTCTCAGGTGACATTTTGAGATCCAAAAACTCTTCGGTATGTTTGGCCCTGTTAACAATAAACTGAAGTAATCTGGAAAACATTACTGTAGTTTTAAAAATGCAAAAATGTAAAAATGTTTTTTTGAAATTATGAAGGATTGATTTGCACAACTGAAAAAGCCCCATTAATGTAAAAATATATATTTAGGTTTTAAAGCAACCTACATACAGTAATTCTACAAAATTGTATGAATAGTATTTCATTCAAATGACATTTTGAATGTCTTTTCCATGCATTACAGTTTTCTGGATGTTACTTTATGTCATTCAAATATACGGTATGAAACAAAATATGTTTGGGGTTAGTATAAATGTACAAAGCAGGATAGCATCCTTTCACAATACACGATGGGAAAGGACAGAAAACAAAAAGATCTGTAAAAAAATGGAAAAATAATGGTATTATTATTTTACACTGTTTTATGACTGTAGATTGAAGTAACATAAGATGGGATTTAAATAAAACTTTCTAAAGGGATGGCTTGCTAATTTAAGCAAGTATATCCTCAGTTTCTGCTTTTTATATGTTGATAGATGGATAAAATGCAAATCATTGAGTTTTTCATTTCAGTCAGCTTTCCAGCATTTTTTAAAATAAACAGGTGATGCACAAACAGATAGAAAACATGCAGCATGGTATTTAAATCTTCTTCCTGCATTCCCTTGTGTCTCCACAAAAATGCTCCACTTTTTTTCCTTCTGTCCACAGAAATGTGAGGAAGATGAACTAGAAACCCAACTGCAACACGTAAATGTGCAATGAGCGTTACTGTAACAGGTGAGAACATGCGTATGTTGATCTGTTTATGTGACTGTCTGGCTGTCAGCCATTCACCCAGTGAATGCTGGTTTCAGCCTGCTTGAATGGGAAAATATTACACGAGCAAAACAATTGAACTTAGGAATAATTATAAATGATGTAAAATATCAGCTTGAGGAACGATTTAATCACCCCTTAAGCTCAGTTTGAGTATTTATTTATTGATACACATTTTTTTTATCCATTTACAGAAGAATGGCAAACAGTCTTGACAGATGGTGTGAACTATGGACATCTTTAATAATCCAAAGCTGCCCCTGATTCTGAGTGTTGCCTGTTTTTTCTTACACTTTCTCTCTTTTCACACATTCTTTTCCTCATTAAAATCATCCAACAAATCTCCACTTTTCTTTATCACTGCTGTTTTTCATGTATGTCTTTTGTTTTTTCTGCTTTCATTCTTGCTCATTTTCTGCACCACAGAGGCACATAAGAAGGTGAAAGTCAGAGAAAGGTGTTAGCAGTGGCACATGGCCGTACGGAGTAATTGGTGTCCTGGTGCTTTGACAGCTGCCACACTATTGTAACCGTCCTGGACTCATGGTCATTGCATAATGCCTTAATGCATTATAAATGCGGCCAGGGAAAGGTTGTGTGAGAGCCAAGGATCACTTGAAGATCTGGGGCACAAAGGGTGAGGTTGGAGGCCTGTTGCTGGCCTTTGCTTTTATACCTTTGAGTCAAAACTCCCTTTATGACCATTGGGATTGATTTATGGAGATTTTGCATCAACTTACCCTAAAAAGAAATTGTTTTGGTAAAACTTCCAAGGAGAAAACAAAAAAAGCAAATAGATCTCCTCACTTCTGCTGTAGAATCAAATATCTCTGCAACCCTGCGGCCATTTAGGATTGATTCAAACACAAGCTCACACATAACAGCACACATACACACCCAAACACACAAGTCACTGGAAAGAATCATGCCATTTATGTGCTTAATATAATCTGTTTTATTTTTCTAAGACCTATAATTTTACTATATGAGCAACAATATTGACTTCATACAACATATCAAAAAGCACCAATTACAACAACATTTAAACTTTGCTCAATTCATTTGTGAATATCTGCTGATGATGCTGATAATTGTGCACATGTACTAAACATATTGTAGTAAATCACCTAAACGTAGGAATCAAGTTATTTCATATAAATTTGGAAGCAAGTTATCACTTCACTTTTTAGCTGCAATACTATGAGTCACTGCGCCTAATGTAGTGTAGTACTACTACAAATTTGCAAAACTCTAACTAATTGATGAGCTGGGACTTTTAGTTAAGCAAGAAACTCTGTAACCCCAAAGTGATAAGACCGAATGAATCTGTAACCTGCTAATCAGATTGCACAGTTATTTCTTTGCACTTTGTCATTCATTCACTCACAATTTGAATTGATGAAAAAAAAATTAAGACACAGGCAGTGACTCAAAGGTTTAAATGTTGCCTTCTAGACGTCAAAGTCCTTGTTTAAGTGTTGTAGAATTGTAAATGGTGTGTTCACTGTGGTTGACGCTGTAATGAATTGAAAAAGAAAAGCCTTTCTTGTTGCAGCTTTTCTGGGCGTTACACTCCAGTAGACCATTTGTTGCCTTCAGGTCCACTGAAAATGTTGCCTTCTCAATATTTTAGGTGTAATATACATCAAGCCACCGTGAACAGTGTGGCTTTAGTGTTTGCTGTCATTAAAGGGCCGACAGGTCATATTTCTGTTCCAACTCATAATAAAAACTTACGTTTCCTGACAACAAGCTGTAAAAGACACATTTTGACCCTGAAGTCAGTTACAATTTAATATTAAATTATTGCAAAGTTTTTAAAGCCACAGTTTGGGGGAAATGTGTCTTTTTGTCCCTTTACTTGGTGAGTAGCACTGGATACATAGGGCCTCGGGAATTAAATATTGGAAGTGGAAATCAAGTAATGTTTGGTCTTGAAATGAAAAAAACAAAAACAAATACAAAACAGTATTATAGCATCCAAGGTGTGCTCCCTTTTAGTAAAATTGTTTTAGAGTAAAAAAACTAAACTTCTTGTGAAGTTTGGCATTTTCTACAGTTTTTTCTAAATGGAAATTGTATATTTTGAGTTTCCAGCTGCTACTGAAAATAAATGGTGAACCATTATGAGGATGTGAGAGACATACTTTTAGGTCAGTGACAGGTAAAACAGTAAATCTGAAATAGAAAATGTATTTTAATGATCGTTTCACACAGGTTTTGTTCAAAAATACAAACACCTACAGAGATGCATTGCTGCCTTTGTAGATTTTATGATTCCATGCTCTTTAATGCTTGTGGCACATGAATCAGCCATAACATTATGACTGCTGACAGCTGAAATGAAAAAACATTAATTATCTCCTTACAGTAGGACCTAGTTGTGGGTGTCATGAATTATCCAGTAAATTTATATTTTATCCTTGTAGTTAATGTGTTCAAAGAAGGAAAAAATGTTGAGCTTGGGTTTTGAGGAATTTTAAAAAAGAACAAAGTGATGGCAAGAGGGCTGGGTCATTTCCACGACTGCAGAACATTAAAGAAAAGAAACCAGTGAACCAGGAGACAGTCGAGTGGAACCTGACATCCATGTAAATGTTACATATCACCTCTCTAAACATTGGTGCTTACCAAGTAAACCCCTTCATGAAAACAGCATTTGCTGGCGATGGTGTTGGCCTATTTCAGCAGGATAATGCGCCCCGTCACACTGCCAAAATGGTTCAAGATTCATTTGAGGAACACAACAAGTTGAATTAGCTTCCAAATTCCCCATGTCTCAATCCAATCAAGCAACTGTGGGTTGTCCTGCACAATAAAGTCTGATCAATGGAGGCCCCCACCTCTCAAATTACAGAACCTAAAGGTTCTGACACTGATGAAATAGTGCAAAACACCGCAGAATACCTTCAGAGATTTAACAGAGGGAAGGTCTCC
The DNA here is from genome assembly GCF_001649575.2 of Kryptolebias marmoratus. Classification (NCBI taxonomy): domain Eukaryota; kingdom Metazoa; phylum Chordata; class Actinopteri; order Cyprinodontiformes; family Rivulidae; genus Kryptolebias; species Kryptolebias marmoratus. Next base: position 12,901,627 of record NC_051433.1, on the reverse strand, counting down.
AGGAATTAAGGCTGTTGTGTCAGCAGAAAAAGAAATAATCAATATTAGGTAAATTGTCATAATGTTATATATGTTTGTGTTAAACATGCATAGATAAAATAAACATTCATAACAGTGATTTAAACTGACTGCTGTTTCTTTTGTCGTCATATTTTCAAAAGTATACACAGCTTTCAAGTGTTCAGTTACCACTCCACCTGATTCACTCCCATTCAGCCCCCAGTCAACTATTTGATCAGTCATTCAGTAAGTTAGAGAAGACAGAACAAGTGACAGGCTCAGCAGCATCTTAGCCTCATGCTTGGCCCCCTGCCAGTCTTCAGCATAAGGAGTGATGATACCACCACAGTTTTCCCTGTCAGTCAGGGAACCTGAGGAGCCAGGAGCCGAGGTGAAACTCTGGGGACAGCCATAGTAAAGTGGGCAGGGAACAGCAGGGAAACTCTGAACTACCCAACCCAAAACTCTTCATCCAGCCACTGATTCAATTGTAAACTCTCTTTTTATCACTGCTATTGTCCTTGAAATTTATTTTTCTTTCTAAATTACAGTTAGGATAATCACATAAAGCTCAGTGGGGAAAAACACAAGCCAGGAAAAAAAAAACAAAGAAAGCAGCTGCAGGGAGGGCAAGCAGCTATTTATCAATTTCTTCATGTCTCTTTTTGCTGTCGCCTCATATCTCTATCTCATTCCTCTCTGCATCCCCTTGTTATGAGGCAGTCATGTGGATCTTTATGAAAACTGATCTGTATCAGCAAAATACAAGCACATTGCACACTCTGTCTCCTGTTCTGCTCCTCCACCACTTCTCTGCTGCAAACTCCCATCCTGCTGTCCTCCTGCTGTCTTTATTTCATCTCATTTTCTGCACTTTTAATATAACATCACTTACTTTATCTGCTTTATTTAAGCTGATCCCTGTCTACTCGATGTTTTTATCGGCTAAAGTCCAAACATGGCTTCATTCTCTACTTTAGCTTGCTAGATGTGTGTATACATGTGAGTACAATGTTGGCACTTGTTAAAGGTTATGAGCCAGGACACGAAACACATCGTCTGCCAACAGGATGTTCGAGCGCTAAAGGTTCACGGAGAATTTGCTGCCAAAAATAGAACCTTTTAGCAGCAAGGGACCCACAGAGGGTGGGATACAGATCAAATAATGACAACAAAGAATCCTTGGCATGCATGCAGATATTTACTTTTTGCTGAATTGTGAAAAATCTTATACTTTTGCTCACTTGTACTGATGCTATTTATTATTTAGAAACATTTAATTTAAATTTTACAGCCAGATAATCTGTTATTAGTTTAGCATGGATGATATATATGCAAACTCAAGCATTATTACAGCCCACCACAGAAAGGTGAAGGCAAACAATAAAGATTTTGCCCGTCTGTTACCAAAATATCTCATAAACCGCTGGACAAATTTTAAAGAAACTCACCAGAAGTGATTACTAGATGCACATCTACAACTGATTAACTGTCGGAGTTAACACAATTCAAGATGGCTGGCACAGCCAACTGGCTTTAAAAACATAAAAACTACTATAAGTCCAGACATTGTGCTAAGATTTGGTGTGGTTGTAGCTGAGAGTCATTCACAACACATACTCCTATTAAGATGTTATATATTCTGATGGAGCAATGTCTTTTTCCAGATGTCAGGAGTTAAAGCAACACATGGGAGGACAGCTTGAACCTCATGAGGCTCAGGTAGTGAAGAAACTTGCTGTTCTGAGCAGAGGCTCTTTGGTTTGTGATGTCTTTACACTAAGCCCGCATCCACGGCCTCTCCAGTACTGCCATACTGACCTATGACTGCTCTTAATGCTCCAGTTAAGACAGAGATTGAGGAAGCTGGCTTCCCAACATTTCTTCACCTCTTAGATCGCCATTACATTGTTGAGCTCAGAAATGTGCCACAGATTCAGAACACTTAGGTCATGGCAACATATTTCTCTAATTTGTTGCACTGAAAGATGTCAGACCATTCAGTCGGATTACTGAGCTAAAGATGTTGCTATGAAGTTAGGCTCCAGACAAAACAACAACAAAAAACACACAAGTCTCTAACTTAGTGCTTTATGTATGTTGAAGCCAGAAGTAATCCACCATATTCTGTGTAAGTTAGCTTTAAACCAAGCCAGGATATAAGCTATATTGCCCAGTTTCTGTCATGTAGCACAACACGCCACAATGTTTGGGTTTTCTCCCACTCAGCTGGCTGCTTTCTCTGTCTCATAATAACAGGGAAAGTATAATCTTGTACAGATTGCTTTTGGTCTTGGCCATATCTATAACATAGGTAGACAAAAACATGTCCTTTTCTCCTTTTGACACCTTTTATTTACCTCAGTTAAAATGTTTTCCACAACACTATTTTCACTATTAATCTATTTCTTATTATAAAATGACAGCTGGTTCAAATCTCATGGCTTTATTTTGATCCAGTCTTTTACTTAAAGAAACAAATTATTTCATTAAATGGTTTCAGGTTTTTCTTTTGCAGAAACCATTTAAATGGCTTATGCGTTAAACGTGTAAAAAGAAAAGCTAAGGAGGGAGGTGCAGAGACGTACATTAAATGCTGTGATGCAGAGCATTTGTTACTCTGGTGCAGTGAGTTTCCTACATGCCATCCTTCATGCCTTTGTTGACAGGTGTTAGACATCATGCAGCATATCCACTGAAAAAGTGGAGTCAGAATCAAACTTCAGCTGATGCAGATAAAGGAGATGCGGTAACACCATGCAGTACATACAGCAACTGAGCACTGCAGTTTGAGGATCAGGATGCTTGAACTGCAGCGGTTTATTAACTCCTTGCAAATTGGGCCAAAGACATTGAAATTCCTTCCAATACCTCTCGCTTTCTCTCTGTCAGTTTGTCTGCTCCACACAACCACCTCTACAAACAACTACTTGGAAGCAATCTCAATAAAACACTTTGATTTTAGTCTGCCAAGCAGGGAAACAGGAATTCATAAAAACAAACTGAGACAAGTCAAAATGTTGAGCGGTTGTCAGGAAATCGCTAATAAATTTCTTCTCAAGCTGCTTATTGAGAGTCTCTCACCAGGTGTGCTGGAGCAGTGTTAAGCACAGCAGGGAGCCAAAGTGTTATTAAGGATGCAGGAGAGTAGTGCAAAGTGAATAACATTAAATCTTTATATACACTGCAGGATCAGGGCATGATCTAAGGAACACATGTGCATGGGTGGTACTGCAATGATTTTTTTTGTCCTGCAAAGCATTTGCTGCTGAATTTGTAAGCTTTATGCAGACTTTGTATAATAAAGAAGTAATACATTATTAACAGCCAAACTCCAAAGCTTAGATTAATGTTCAAATCCTTTAAATTAAATTAGGGTTTCACTGTGCTGCTGTTAGCAAATTATGCTGCAAATTGCATCATTTTTGTAGTGTTTAAAGCTGCAATGACATATTTTACAGTCATAAAACTCTTTTAACAGTGAAAAACAGTTAAAAGCACAGCATTATTTGTCAATACATAATGGAAAAAAACAAAAAAACAAAACTAGAATGGCAATGAATGAAATAAGAAAATTTGCCTCAGAAGTATAAATATTGCAAAGGATGTTAACATAAATTTTAACCGAAATAAGTTTTCGAATTGCTTCTTCTGTTTAACTGTAACATCAACATGCACGTGTGGTTTTCCCACAGAATGTGACGGTTTCTGCCATTTCTTGATGGAGAGGGGAGCTCAAGTGATTACAAAGAGACTGGACTTTAAATGCAATGAGTTATGGGATAATAATTAAACCAGTGTCCCAGATTCAGTTTCTGGCAGTTCTCAACGCAAAAATATTTTGGTGTATGCAAATGTCAGCATGCATGTGTCTCAGTTGGATTCCTGACCCAGTTCCCACTACTTATCAACTTAAAGTTTCAGACAATATTTATATCTAAAACCACTGCATTAAAACCCTAAACTTCGGGGATTTGGACACAATTATTTAGAGTATATAATTGTTTTGCTTGTTTTGCTGCATATAGAGATGCATTCTCACAAAAACGTGTGAGACTGAAAAATTTACAAAACAAAAGCTCCTCATTACCAAGCTGTGGGGGTTCGGTGGTGGCGTTTCAGTGGATGTTAATAATGAGACTATAGTTTGGTGGTTAACAAAGATGGGGTCAGAAACCCACTGTTTGTTGTAAAACACTATATCAGGAGGTCTTGCGATGATCTCTAGAAATCTGCTATTAGTAACCAATAAAATTAAAAACCGAACCAACAGCACACATTTGCCATGTTTAGTACAACAGATAAAAACTGGTCATAAATTTATATAAAAATGGTACAATAGTGATGGGGGCTGTATAGACTAGGGCTGTGCTTCTTCTAATCTGTGACCAATACAATACAAATCTCAAGAAACTGCCAGTGATTGGATAAAATACACTCTCAGCAAAATGTATTTTCTATATTATGAATGCTAAAAATATATTGTCAGATATTTATTCATTTTCTCAAAACATTTTGTGGCAACTCTGAATATTGCACATAAAACTGCACATTGGTCACCTTACATTGTATTCATCTGACATGTCCTACTTTAAGGTTTTTCTTCAGAAATGTCATTTCACTCACTTGATTACAGTGAGCCAAACTGCACCGGGTTGTAACTATACATGGATTCATACCAAACTGTTATAAACAGTTAAAAGTCTGAAGGTCATAAGGACTGAGAGCCTCACTTTGGAGCAGTAAGGACTAACATGTTTGCTGTCACACCACCAGGTGATCACTGCTGATGGTCCACACAGTCACGTCACTTATGCATGGGACATTTACCAGCAACAACGAAGGACTCTATTTGGAGCTGTGTGTTGAATCTTTGTTTTAATTTTTAAAACGGTGTTTGGAAAAGCACGACAAATATTCAGAAGGAGGAGTAACATTATAGGAGCTGAGACTCATACAACATATCAGTCTATTTTGTGCTGCAAGTTCAAAGAGGAGTGCATCTTAGCAGGAACAGCAAAAGTAAAGTATTTTCTTCTTTGGCAATAAAAATACAGCATTAATAGTGTGGGTGCTAGAAGAGCATTCAACTAGCTCGACCAACTAAATCCTTTTACATCGCTCAAGTATCCTATTGAGTCAATAATGGACTTACTCTGAAGCAGGAGCGAAAACAGAATGTTTTAAGGACTACAGCCACAGTACAAAAAAGGGCAAACTATTTCAAACTAAAGTAAGGATGACAAAGTGGTTCCCTGTGGTTCAAAAGCACTTAATGCCACCAGAAGAGTTATTTATGCTCAAAGACTGTATATGGATAGACATCTGATGTGAATCCAGAAGTCAAAGCCAGAACAGGACCAACACTTCCTGTTGGCTGGTTTTAGGTCCCGCCCCCTCCATGTAAATGAACAAGACATTAATACTGGTGTCGGTAAAATGAAAAAAAAAAAAATACACTTCTGATTGTTATTTTCCAGAGGCTAACTCGAGTGAATTCACTTAATCCTTACCTTGCTGCTGTGTGTCAAAATATAAATTTTTCTAGCAAGTTTAGGTGTAATTAGTTATTTCATGCTCATAAAAAACTTCATGTGGTACCGTGGTTGTAGGAAGGACTAAAAGCCCCACACTGCTAACACGCAGACTTTCAAAAATTCAGCATGGCAGCTTCTGTAAAACGATTCCTGATGGATTCAATTCATAACAAAGAGAAAAGATGGGGACACTTGGTCGATCAGTGTAATATGTCTTTGTTTGTACCACAACTGCTGCAGTCTTCTCCTTAAACAGTGAGTGTCCCTACTGAGAAAATATTGACACCAGACAAAACGGTTAGTGTATCACACCAGAAAAAGATACTGTTGTACTCAGTTCTTTACTGTTGACAAAGTGAGTAAACATTTTTCTCTAACTCTGAGGAGTGCAATTAAAACTGAATTTTTAATTTATGAGGCATTTTATATGTTAATGATTCTTAGACTGAAATTCTGTGGCTGTCTTCAAAAACTAAAGCTTTAACAAAAAAGCTGTATAACTAATCCAGATCTGAATGCTACTGAATCTCTATTGTCACATAATGAAAAGTTTTAGGGGGGATTAATGTGTCTGATTCTAAATATCTGAATTAATTTAATGGGATTAGTAATCACACGCTGGCTCCCTCGAGATATAATGAACTTATCTTTTATTAATATGAATGTAAGACTATACTTGAATCATTTTTCTATGAAGCCATTATTTGTCCTTCACATAAGAAATATTAGGTCATAAACTGTGTTGGATTGTGAAAACTGTAAATGTTGGACCAACTGAGGAACTCTCAGTTTAGGGCACATTTTAGAAAGTTTGAAAGTAATCACAAGTTGAAGTTCAAACTAAGATCAATACTGTACCCAGGACACTCACAACCCATAAAGTTCATTGCAAATACACTTGAAAAAAGAACAGTGTGTTTACTTCTGACACTGTTGACAACTTGTTCTCTCAGGTTGTGTGCTGCCGTGAGAAAATCAATTTTGAGCTTTATGATTAGAATCTGGGCGGCATTAAAATCAGTTAAAACAGTCGAGTAACTGGAAAACTTGGTATTTTACAGCACAGTGTGCATCTTTATGTCACATAACGGAGCAAAAACTCATTTTGACTGAAATAAAACATGTTGGTTTTACCAATAGGTAGGTTTTTAGCATGTAAGAAAAATATGTGAAAAACTATATAAAATACTGTGGTGCATGAAGGTTTTTGAGCTCCTAAATATGAATGAAAACATTATTATTTTATTATGAAAAGTCTTAAAATATAAATTAAACTATTTAATTTTTTTCTGTTTTGTTTATAACCCCTTTACACCTGATGAAAACTTTTCCCTTTTAATTTTAAATTTATTTGTTCTCAAGACAGAGGAACAATTTTGGGCATACTAACAAACACAAGGGCAAACTGAATCATTTAAAAACAAATTGAAAAATTGAAAAGGCAACTTATGAACAGCCTTTAAGCATATTACTGACTGGAGATGAATTAGGGTTTGATTTGTATTCATTCCGAGGGTTATACTAGAGTTGAAAAAACATTCAAACTGTAAACTTGTTTTATTTTATTTTATTAGAGGAGCAAAAGTTTCTCTGTCCTGTAACTCTGATGAGAAAGAACTAAACATAGATCTCTAGTGCCTTGACTTTACCCAAAAAACAGAATAGAATAGAATAGAATAGAATAGAATAGAATAGAATAGAATAGAATAGAATAGAATAGGAAGATACTTTAATTTTGACCTAAAAATGTTCAAATGTTCTGAAGAGCAAGGGGAAAACAGCGGAGATAAGTTTGCAGATTCATCACTGAGTCCTCCTGTGTAAGAGAACTGTTATTGTGCTTTTTAACGGGCTCTTCTGCTGTAAGTCTGACATGTCTGCAGAATGTGAGAATTGTGTTGAACGAGCCTTTAATAGTCCAGTTTTAGCTGTTTCAGGCTATTTCAGTGTCTGCAACTTTAAATCCAAGTGAGATGTTGCTGCCCCCACCCCCGTCCTTCAGAAGATGACTCTCTGCCTCTGTTCTGTTCAGTGAGTGGAAGAGATGTTATTGCCTCGGAGCTAAACACAAATGAAAGAATGTAAGTGAAAAAAAAACAGACCCTCTGGCACTTTAGGTTTCAGCCGCAAGTGAACATTTTACATGTTAATAAGAGCAGAACCTAAAGTATTTTAGCTGCTGATTTGAACTTTCATGTTTGGTGAGAATAAACAAAAAGATGGATGTTTTATTTATTTTGTTAATTTGTCTTTCTAGACAGGTTAATCTATGTTGAATAATTATGAATATTATTTTTTTTACATTTACATAATTACCATCCATCCATCCATTTTCTTTGCCCAGTTCTCCTTGGATAAATATTAACTTATTTGTGTTTTACAAATTCCCAATATGTGGAGTGTTTTTGTCTTACTTAATTTTAAAATTCAAAAAGAGGTCAGAATGACAGTAACAGTTTTTGTTTTGTTCGCCAAGCCCACTGATATATTTTGAACAAAGGAGGAAATCCACTGGGCCTCTGTGTAGGAGTGTTTGTATAAACCGTGCCTCAGCTTTTGGGTTGTTGGTTAAAAAAAAGGGAAAAGCTCCTGAAAGGTCTTTATCAAATTTAGACACTAAAAAACTCATAGTTACTCCCTACTGCCAAAGACAAAAGGGCAATAATGCTTTTGCCGTGTCTGCGTGTGTATTTGCATTTATAATATTTAATGAACCACTGGACGGATTTTAATAAACCTCTCAGAGAGAAACCATTTGATGTACATCTACAACTGATCATATTTAGCTGCTACAGCTAATCCACCCTTGAAAACCCAAAAAACGTTTATAACTTAGTCAGAATTTACAGATATTGATCTGTCGTGATCAATATCTGTGATGTGGTAGCTGAGAGTCATCCCCAACACACACTCTGAGCACTAACACGTCTCTAGAGATCTCACAATATTACAACAGATCACTTTTAACATTTGACTAAAACGGCTTTAACTCCATTCCTTCTCCCTATAAGATGATTTTAGTCTAAAACTCTGGCATGAAAGGCATTCTGTCAGGGAATGCTAAGTCTTTATTTTTTAGATTTATCTCCACAGTTTTGGCAATGTCATTGCTTTCAGCACCTGATACTGCTAAATAAAAAAAAAATCTACATTCTTTGTTGCTGTATTGTCTTTGTTTTTTTCCTCCAGAGCTGAATTATTGCAGAGCCGCACTGCACTCGTTTGAACGCTCTAGCTATGCTGGTTAATTTATGATAATGGTTTTTTCAGCATTTCTGTCTCCTCCTGCTGCCAACACGGCTCTCTCTTTCAGCTGTGGCTTCTCAGGACCGGGCCACCGCAGCAGACAGAAGGAGGGTAGGGATATAAATAGAAATGGGACCAATTATAAAGCAGATGTTCTCCTGTATGATGGTGGGAGAACAGTGTTGAGGGAGTGTCGCTGGTATTTTCACTATCTCTCGGTGTTCTTGTTCTGTTGTTTGAAGTTTGACTTCAGACTGCCTAGTCTCTCAGACTGTCTAGCTCTCTCTCTCCTCTCTAATCACAGTGTTTTTTTTAACTGAGCACCGTCTTTCAAATATTTTTTTTAATGGTAAGAAGTGCTCATTCACACTTCGATGCTATCTGCATGCATGATTGCTTCTAGGTCTCAATTGTCAGACTAAATCTGTAAATAAACCCATCTGTTTCAGGTTGACTGACAGCGTCGCAACAGACCGTGGCATATGACATCTATTTGTTGCTTGCTGTTTACATCTAAACTGAATTCCCATCACCAGGTTGTTGAAAACAACTCTGACTTGTATTTCAAGAATAATCTTCATCCCCAACATCGCCCTACATAGGCTGGGATGGTCCAGGAAAACTTTGTATGATATGATCTTTGAAGAGACAGTTTAAATGTGTGTTTAAATCAGGGCTGAGTCTTTGTGATGGATATATTTCAGTCATGACAGGTTACACGTCCATCACAGGGCCATCAAAGACTCACAAAACACACAACCAGGCACATTCATGCTGTAACAATAATTAATTTCAAGCTCAAATCCAATCCTAAACAAACCTTGAAACTCTATACGATATTTGATGCTGGAAGGAGAAAAATTGATGAATTAGTAGCCATATAAATTTTTAAAAACCAGGCACTTAAAACTAACATTTTCCACTGGCAGCTCTAGTTCTCCTAATGAAAAAATAAAGGAATGTGACACAAAATTAAAGTGCACCACCTACATATGAATTTACCCAAACCAATTTACCTTTTTATCAAGACAGAATTACTGGAAATGAAATAATTACAAAACATTTTTTTACAAAAAATCTATTTTGCTTTTAATAAATGAAAAAATGTCAGAGTGAAGTCAAGATTTGTGAGTAAAGCTGAGTTCTTCAACTTAACTAGATAGCTAGAGGCTTCTACTACAGAACTGAAGCGCAGTTGTTTTGTTTTTTAATTAATTTATTTGTTTTAGATGATTTTAAGAAACTGCATTTTCTGCAAAAATGCAGTGTGAATGCTGAATGCGGAATGATTTGCTGAAATCTGCTGGAGAATAAATCTTTACCTGAATTGTCAAAGATAAAATCAGCAAAACAGTAGCTAAAAGCCAAAATGAGCAAAACCGTAACAAAAAGTTAAAATATGGAAAACAGTAGCTAAATGCTAAAAAGTGCATTAGGAGACAAAAAATAGAGCATGTATACTAAGATAGATTTCAGAAAATATTTTTGAGAGAACTTAATATTTTGGGGGGGATGAACGTTATTTCTATGTAAATAAAGTTAAATAATTCAAAAAGTATAAAAGGTACAAATACGTAAAGAGTGTTTTGAATTTTCTTGTCCAGAATTCTCTTTTCCAGTCGGATTAGATGATTTCTGTCTTTAAAATGCTGCAGCAGGTACGCTGCAGCTCATCGCTGTAGTTTATTTGTCATGCTGTTGTTGTGCTGGACAAGTCTTTCATAGTTAAACTTTGTGGCTGAGTCAGCAGAACCATGTTTTCCCGCAAATGTCAAGCCGCTCGGAGAACAGGGACGTGAAATTTACGACATTAATACAAAAGAACAGAAACTGCTGAGTGTTCCTGTGACTGAGTCAGGTGGAGGAGAAGACAGTGCGGTTGGCATCAATAATGTTGCAGAATTACATATACTAGTTTTTACAAATGAATAATCTTTGAGTGTTGATGTTTTTTTTACAACCTTATGGTATGCTCACACCTACAATCAATTCAGAATCAGAAATTTTAAAAGTGATGTTTTGGACCATGCAAGGAGGTCATTGTAGTAATCAATAGCCTAATATTCCTTGCAGAAATGCATAGTCTGATCAAACGGCTAAACTCTGTCATTTCTCATCACAAGATGATTTTAGGTTAAAACTTGGCATGAAAGGCAGTGGGAAATATGCATTCCCTCAAAGAATGCTGAGCCTTTCATTTTAATCTACTCATTTTTCTGCATCACATTTATAATTTGGAACAGTTCATCCAATGTCTTCGAATTATTTGTAAACAGAATCACACAGCTGACAAAGCAAGATGGGATCCTTGACTAAACTTGTAAACTGGTCAACAAGTGAGTAATCCTGGAATCAACAATGCCACAGATGTCCCTAAAAGACATGGAAAACTTTAGTTTTTTTCAGAGAAAATTGTTTCTAAGACCTTCAGTTTTTTTTAAAGACCAGATTGTTACAATTTATACAAATATTTACACCATATAACTCAAAATAGTATCTGTGCCTCCTTAAGACTTTTTCACTACAGCTTCCTTCTTGTGGTAATCTGTTCTCTTAGTCAATCACTATCACTGTAATCACAGTTCCACTCATCGCCCTCAGTATTATCATCACCTTGATCTGCACCAAAATGCCCATAATCAATTTGACTGATAAGTGATAAGACTTTTCTAGATACCCTGCAGTGAGGCAGAGGCTCGATCCATGTTAACTGGGTTAAGGGGGTAAATCTTCAGGTCTCCAGAGGCTGCACGTTTTCCCTCCCTGTCTTTCTTCCTGTCAACATCTAACAAGCTCACCAAGGCTGAGCTGAAAAGTAGCCACCTCCGCTGTTCTCTTCACTGCCACGCTCTCCTTCACTCACCGCCACCCTCTATTCTCTACTGTCTGTCTCCTCTTTGGTCTGCGCATTTCTTTCTTGTCCTTCCATTTCCCACGCTTCTCCTTTTTCCTCTCATGTTCTGATGTGCACTCATGCGCGCACATACTCGGGCTTAGACACAGGCAGTATATTTAAATCCACACTACATTTGTTCTAAAACGGAACATTTTCTCTTTATAGCTTTAGTGTGTAATAAGCTTAAAGTTGCTCCTATAGCCTATAGGCGAGTTTAACTAACATTGCATCGCTGCATTTCTTCATCATGACTCATTGAAGTTGACGTGAAACTTTGTGACAGATGACACAGCCACACTTGATTCGCAGCAACAGTGAGGCATGGCCTAAATCAAATTAGGAAAGTGATTTATTTTTGGATTAAAGCAAAATGCTTTCTCAGATACCTGTTCATTTTAATGCATGTTTAGTCAGATACAAGTGATTGTTCACAATGGCAAAATGTGTTGAGTTTTCCTCTCAATAATTAGTGTGAAAGGATGAGCACAAAGTGTACAGCGCATAGATTATAGATTATATACATCATTCATGTACTTGGAGACATAACATCAACTTAAAAGAAGAAAGTTTGTTGTTTTTGAACATCAAAGATCATAAGCTCTTATGTAAAACTTTGCCAGTTGAGTGAAATTACAACTAGAACAAGAAGTTCACAGCTTTTAACCAGCATGCCACTGATCTCATATTTTGACTCCCATTCAGCTGGTGCATGACAGCCTGTGAACCAGTCACAGGCAACTCAGCAACAATAGTTGTTAGGGTTTTTACATTATCAGCCTTTGTGCTCATGTGGAACACTGCCTACGTGAGAGACCAAGGTCAGACGGCGGGCCAGCGGGCGCCACACCATCTGGCTCTCCCAAACAGTGATGTGTTATGTGTTTTTGCTATGATCAGAACTGGCCTTGGCTTGCTAAGATCAACCCCTTTTTCTTCTTACTTCTTCTTCCTTTAAATAAAGAGAAAGCCCAAGTGGAGGGGCAGAACTTCCTGGACAGCACGCCATTAGGAGCTGTTGTGGAATCTCTCCTCTTTGCGAAGGCCTTCACAAAAAGACAACGAGCCTCTCTGGTGTGATTTTTTATTAGCAGGTTAAATAAATGAAAACCCTGACATTTTGGTGCCGAAACCCGGCCTCAATAGACTCCATCCGCTGATAGGCAAGGGACAGACGCGAGGAAGCCCGAACGCACAGAGTTCCGAGGAGAACCTGAAGGGAAAGCCCTGAGAATCAACGTTATTCATCAGGCCGGAGGGTGGAGGTCTGGGCCCCCGCCTGCCAGCGGCGAGTTGACGAGTTCCGGACGAGGTGAACTATCACCGGAGGGGTGAGTAAAGAGTTTTTCTTCAAAGCAAAGGAAAACTGGGTTGAGAAGTCCTATGAGGTCGGAGATCCTCATAAAATATAGGTTGCGATGTCCTTTGAGGTCGGCAATCCTCATAAAAAATAGGTTGGAATGTCCTTTGAGGTTGAAAAACCTCATAAATTATACCGGGGAAAGCCCGAAAACAAAATACTGTATATAATAGTGCATGAGTCTGTGAGTAATTGTAAAGTTGTGCAACAGTTGTGCTTGGCTGCGGGTGTGCGTGTGCGTGTGGCATTCTGTGATGTACTTATGATTATGTGTGTTTTTGTGACAACCTGTGGCATACTAGCATCTAACAAACTGTGTAAAAGGAGACAACCTTTCATTGTTGTGTCATCATCAACATTCCACACAAATGTCAAGAAGAAATCCTTTCCACGGAACAAATTAAACCAAAGTTTAGCCTCTACAGCTGCTTTACTTTTAAGACTGTAGTAATGTATTAAATCATTGTGTATTTATAGGGGTTTGTTGTCTGTGGATGTTATGGACAGACAGGTAGAAGAGAAGGAAAACGTCATCAAGCAAAATATGAGGATGTTACACTCAAACTAATGAAAACGTGACTCATACCTGTTTATATTGACCTACAAATGAAAAATATTGAGAATATTAGGAACCGATATGCTTTTAAAGCATCTCAAAATCAGTGACTATGGACAGTTTGAGGTTTTATTTGGAAAGCTGTGCAGAGTTAATCAGCATTAAATAAACTCACCTCTACCTTTAGCACTTAGGAAGGCTTTAGTTTTTCTTGGTTGAATTCTTTTTGAATTTGTGTGTGCTATACATTGATCTAGAGTTATTTATATTTGTAAGTGAACATACAGAAACACATCTTAAGTTTCTTTGTAACTCAGGACGAAGCACCTATCTATGTAAAGAAAAAACTGCCTGCACAAGCATGAGAAAAAAAAAGAACACCATCCTACCTCTGTGAGGTGGGGGTTGGGGTTGAAGCCACACTGGTTGCACACCATGGAGCGGCACTGTGTGCAGGTGTTGCTTGTCATCCCTGTGCCCATCAGGTCCGTGGTTTTGCAGACGGGGCACAGTTTGCTGCTGGGCATCGGAGCGATTTGAGGCACAGAGTAAGGGGAGGTGGGGACGCTTCCTCGGTCTGGGGACACAGAAGGAGACCTTCCAGTCCTGCTGCCACCCAAGTCCACTTGCAGATTCTTCCTGGAAACATGACCCTGGCCCTGCTCTCCTTGAGGCGCGGCATGCTGAGGGGTGTCATGAGAGGCCAACCTGTCGCCTGCCCCGAGACTGCTCTGGACTCCAGCTTTTGGTCCAGGGTCTGATGGAGGGGATCTGGAAAAGAGCGGGGAAAGAGAATAAGTTGGGTATCAGGTCTGAAATGTAACTTAAGGGTCCTGTTAAAGTCAGTTGCTTTAAACATGTTCCTTATGTTACAAAGTTAAGAAAATAAGAATTTGTATTTAACAAAAATTACCTTTGAATTTAGTCAACTCTTTCTTATTTTATTCAAGGAGACTTTTACTTTCACACAAAAAGGGGAAATTTACAAGACTTCATGGCAGTAAAAAAAAAAAACGTGTCATCACAAACTCTCCACCCTTTTAAAGCTGGACGGGAACACATCGATCAGACTATTTAATTAGAAACTTGCCACACTCAAGGGTAGAATTAACAAGCATTTTTTATTTTGACTGAAACTGATTAGCCCTTATGGAACAGTCTCGAAGGGTAGCTTTAATTAATTTATTAATTTAGCGTTTGTCAACCTGCAGTAATGCTTGCTGTACATCATAACTAATGCTTCATTTTAGGCTGACCGAATTACAAATTAAGAAGCCTGATAAGTGAGAAAAAAAAAGAGAACTGATGACTTCTGTTAATGATGGGTAAGATGGAATTAGTGGTTGATTGGGATGATGCACATAAGCACAAGAAAAAACAGAAATTATTAAAGTTAAAGGTAACATTTTTTTAAACAGCTAATTAATCTCTTACCTGTCATAGACAGCTCTTTAAACAAACTCAGTTAAGAGAAACAGAGTTTAATTCTGGCCAGACTGACAAGCTAACGGCTAATTCAAACAGGGCCAAGACCAAGTGAACTGCTGGTATTATAAATAATTGACATTAAAACTATAAACCTTCACACCTCCAACAGTTTCAGATTGCATGATCATGGCAGATTAATTAAGATATTCCCACAGGAAGTGCCACAGCTAGCTTCTGCTGCCATTAGTACTTTCAAATAATCATAGTAAATAGTAACTTCTGCACTAAGATGCATTAGACACACATAATTGTCACCTAAAGGCAAAATGTGATAATGTTTTTGCCCATGTCTCTGTGTGTGCGTGTGTATGCCTGTCTGTTACCAGAACATCTCATGAACCACTCTACAAATTGTAATTAAAATTCCAGACAGTAATCATTGAATGTACATCTACAACTGATCGACTTTTAGAGCTAACCCAATTCAAGATGGCTGCCACAGCCAACTGACCTTAAAAATACAAAAATGTCAATAACCAAGTTGATATTACAAATGTTTATCTAAAAATTGGTGTGGTAGTGGTTGAGACTGATCCTCAAGATATATACTCAGTGTTAACAGACTGCACAATAATTTTGTTTAAAATTTTACCATTCACTATTTGTAGTCAACTCTGTCTGTCTGTCTGTTAACAAAATATATCATAAGCCAGTGGATGGATTTCATGAAAATTTGATGTGGTAGTAGCTGACAGTCATTTACAACACATACTCTGAATGTCACATTTTGCAATATTGCATGAGATCACACATAATCGTTTTTTTTTTTATGGTTTGAAGAAAATGGTTCTCACTCTCATTTTTCAACATAAGATGATCCTAATCTAAAACTGTTGTGCATTCCTTCAAGTAATGCTAGGTCTTTAATTTTAAAAGATTTCATGGATGGATGGATGGATGGATGGATGGATGGATGGATGGATGGATGGATGGACGGACGGACGGACGGACAGATGGATGGATGTCACCCCTAACCATTTCTTCCAAGTTCTCTTTGTTGTTCGCTTTTACTCTGAAGTTGTTCTGGCCTTAAAAATGTGTTTGAGGTAAATCCAAAGAGAGAGATATCAGTATTTTTAAACTTTCACCTTTAATGCCAGCAGGCATTAGAGCAAAAAGTTAAATATGGGCCACAAATTTCCACTGTCAGAACAACTTCTACCTTGCTTTGTCACACCCATCATCTTCAAAGAGTCTCAGCAGAAGCTCAGCATCGAAAATGAAATAGGTGTGGAAAGAAAGGAAGGAAAATATGAACTGAAACATGACATGATGTGAGTCACTGCCACTGGCTCAAGCAGCTCTAACCTCGGTCAACTCTCCACAGGAGCTTTGTGTTCACAGTGAACCCATTTGGGAAGAGTCTGCACTTTTCAAAACGCTAGTGTGTTACGTTTGAAATTTAACACAAGTGTTGCTAAATCATGGTCAACCTGTGGTCTCATTCTGTCTCCGTTTATTCAGTTGCGCACTACCCTCAGTTTACATCTGAGTCCACATATTCTAAACTTTGTGTCCTCACAAGACACAGCGTAGTTCCACCTAATAACTTTCACTTGAATAGCAAAGGCATCCAGTGAATTCTCTGGTGATTTATCTGAAGCCTCAGGCATGGCTTAATGAGAGTCAAGAAAAAAAAAGAGACCTAAAAGTGAGAGACACCTTTTCAAAAGGTTTCTTTAGATATTCTCATCCATCAGCAAATGAGTGTCCCCCGAGAATAATGTGTAGCTGCGTGTCTAAAGCACTACAAATTGCACGCATTATCACAAAGGGGATAGTGAAGCATTTGTATGATGACAGCTTAACGTGATGAGAACACCCTGTAAAACTTAACGCTGTAAAGGAGCAGGAAGAAGCTGTTCTTTTACACAGCGTCAGATAAACATTTGACAACATCCCACTGTCACTTAAATTAAACTAATTAGCACCAAACCTGCGGCACAATGTGAATCTTAAAAAAGAGGAATAACATTACGGTGAATACATTCCAATAATCCCAAGAGTTAGATAAGAAAATTTACAACACTGTCATGTCTGGTCATAAAATGGTCAACTGGTCTTGCACAGCCAGACATTGTAGGCTATGGAAACTACAGAGATTTCACTGACCTATACTAGCATTAATTTAAGGAAAAGCAGCTCTAATTTTTTATACTCTGTGCTGCATTCCATTTACCTTGGAAGTTGAAACTCGAAACTGGAAATTACGTCAGACCCGACTCAATTGTGTTCAAGTTGCAAGTATAAAACCAACAGGATTTGCTAACTGTTGTGTTTAGCGACCAAGCTAACTGTAGCAATACAAGCAAATGGTAATGTATTTCTTTGCATTTTAATCATTCAAACACTGTAGCAACATGTTCACCAGTAGAGGTTTCACAGTGCTGTGTGTCCAACTGAATTAATGGGATATAAACTGACAGAGGTGCAAATAAATAGTTAATTACTGCAGCTACCACCACAGCTATCACTAATTCTTATGCACAAGGCAGCCATGTTGGATTTTGAAGTTGGGAATGGTGGAAAAAACCTCTGACATTCTAATCTGAAATTTCAACTTCAGGAGGATGTTTGAGTTTATTTCTTTCCAGCTTGGAAATTACAATTTTCAAGTACAAATTGAATGCACCATGATAAAAAAAGAGAAGGAAAAAAAAAACAAGAAGAACCCTGTCAGACTAACAAACATGTTCTTTGAATCTCTTAATAACTAAAAGTAGCCTTATGATTTTCTGAGCCAATATTAAGCCAATATATCAGTTTTGTTATCTGTGTGAGGCTTATTCTCAAGCTGCACGCTAACGACCATGAAGTGAACATAATGAGAAACAGAGAACTGGCCAACTTCCATGGGACAAGTTGAGTCAAACCAACCATGAAAACCCAGTGAACACTCAGTAGCAAAGCGTGAAGAGTGTATCCAATCAATGTAAACGTGTAGTGAATGCAGAAATAGATTTATCACTGATATTCTTGTTAAATGCTTCTGATAATAGCAAGTCTTTCATAAAGAGTTAATGACCATGTTCATCTTCAACCAGAATAATGGACATTTTTGGCGTCAGATCAAACTTTTTCAGTAAAATTTCAGACCTGCTTCTTCAGTATCCTCCTAACAGGCCTGCGACCAGACTGTTTTTACTGACAACAATCGATAATGTGTATGAAAATATAAATCTTGTTCCTTACAAAGATGTTTAACTTAACCTTAGTTCATGTTCAAGAATCTTTATTATTCCCTAGGGGAAAATAAAAACCCTTAAGAGGGTTTTTGAAGGAATCTAGGTCGTTGCAGTTCACAGTAGAATGTCAAGTTATATATAAGATAGATTTCTTTTTTTCCCCCCTTTAAACAAGTTTAAATAAAACAACTTAAATCCAGTATGTTATGTTTGCCTTAAAGCAACGAAGATAGTCTGCTGGATGTGCAGTAAATTTTAGCCAGATGCATTACATCTGTATCAGTGTCCCTTTAGTGGAGATGCTATGTGTTTCTTATTGATTTATGCTTCTTTCGACAGTAAGTGAAACTGAGAAGTTGGGGGTTCAGATTGAAAAGCTATCTTGTGCCTTCCGTTTAGTAATATTTAAAGGTCAAAGCAGAAAAGTATCTGGGTTGAGCACGTGCAGGACCACCATTTGTTGTCAAACCCAAAATCCGTTTTGCAAAGCAGCATCAACCATTAGCAGCTGTTTTTAGCATGTTCTGAGAATTACACGTTGCAACAAAAAAATGCAACAACTGCATTTTTCCCCACAGAAAAATACTATCACCACCAGAACATCTTTTGTCCTGTGAAGGCTTCTGGATGCCTTAGAAACCAGAAAAATAGTTCAGCCTATGTGAGCAGTCACCTGGACGTGTCCCAAGTCCATGCCAACAGAGGCAAACAACCCCACACACACATTTCTACAGTCCGTTCAGAACCAACAATTACCCTAACATGTTTATTTTTGGACTAGGGGAGGAAACTGGAGTAAATGGAGAAAACCCACACAGGCAGATGGAGAACATGCAAACTGCACACTGAGATTCAATCAGTGACCTTCTTGTTGTGAGGTGACAGTGCTAATTACCACACCACCCAATCAAAACAATATATTCATTTGCTGTTATTACAAATCAGAAGTGAAGCAGTCAATTCCTGTGCTGTCCTGCATTCACACACAATGAAAAATAATCCAATAATATTGTCTTTGATGTTTTCAGTTTGTAAAAACTGTGAATGAGGCTGTAATAAAGTGTCTGGCAGAGGTGGATAACAGAGTTCCAGTAAATATTCTCTGAAATCAACATCATAACATCCCTGGTTATGGCTCACCACGCTTTGGATTTCCCTATTTACTGAAATTTTTAAAGTTTAAAATGAGACAAGGTCGGTTAAATTAAAAAAAAAAAAGTCATGAGCAGCTGAGGATGAGAAGAAACTTAAAATACAGACAATATGGTGACTTTTATTCAGATCAGTGAAAAGATGCACCCAATGTGTGTATTTATAAGTAAAGCTGGCGCAGTGTTTATGGTGCCAAAATATTTAGAGTGATGAAAGCTCTACTAGTCTTTAGCAGTGCTGATTTCTCCTTGTTTAGACCAACCATTTGTAATCTATAAATATAAAATTCAAATTTATGTGGTAGACTTGACTATGTGCTATGATTTGGACATTTCAGAACATCAACTTGCAGCAATTAATTACTTAAGTAAAATGTCAAAAACGTGTACAAGTGTATAGAGCTACACAAAATTTAAAGGCTCAAATATATATATATTTTTTTTAAACTAAGAATAGTTTAGTTTGCCACCAACCTCTCATGAATACCACAGATATATACTTTTCCTGTATATAAAAATGTCCGAACAAGAAAGAAATGTGTTTACATTCTTAGTTCGAGGTAATGATAACCATTGGTTAAGTCTGGGTCATAAAGTGTGCAGAGCTCTTACTGCTGAACATAAATGAATCATGAGAACATACTGTCTGAACATTATGTCTGAGAACATAAATGTAGACATTATTAAGGTGGGTTTTATGAAGTGTATCTTTATTTGGGTGCAAATAGAGCCAGTATTGCCGACAAACACAAGAAAACAAGAACGAAGTCTTTCCACATTTATAGCAGAAATCCCATTACTTACTAATTCTGTTCTGAGGCAGAAAATAATTAGGCGAGAAAATACACAAGTAAACAAACAGATAGGTGGAGTGCAGTATTGACCATTGACTTTTTCTTCAAGACAATTTTCTTCAAGGAAACTTTGAGCCTCTGCATTTAAGAACTAAAAAGAACAGGCAAACTCGTGTACGCACCACCCACATTAGTACCATGCACAACTCCTCATGGCAACCAGACACTGTGACATCGATGTCCTCCGACCAGCAGGACAATGTGTCACAGCGCACTGCAAATCAGGATCAGCTTTAATGAAAACAAGAAAGAAATCCAAACTCAATCAAGCATCTGTGGGCCACACTGGAACAAGCCACTTAAAAAAACCCAGAAGACCAAAGGGATCCACAGCCAGACACCACAGGACACTACAACTGGTTATCTATACATTTTTTGGCCAGTGGTTTTAATGTTATGGCTGATCAGCAACGTAGAGACACATGGCTGTAAACAGGAAATATTTGGAGCTCGTGTTAGAATGCTCTTCAGTAATGCTCAGCAGATCAGGATGACTGTGCACTTAGTCAAAGCTGTTATGACAGGAGAAGAAAACAATTACTTTAGTGCTCTGTGAAGCAGAAGGGTCAGCCAAATACCATAACATCACAGACTCCTATAAGGGCTCACATTTACTTCTCAAACTGGGACTTAATGTATGTTTATATGGCCTGAAAAGAGCAAAGATGTCATCCATGTAACTTACTTCTGGATAATATAATATCAAGCATAATATTCCTATTCGCCTCATTAAAATGAGTCTTCTATCTAATCTGCACTCAGACGCTGTCTCATTGTTTCTCAAACGTTCTTGGTAAAAAGATTATTTTAAAGCCAGAATTATGATCTTAAGAAAACTATTTAAATCAGTCACTCTCTCTTTCTGTCCCGTTTCTCATTATGCCTCTCTGTCTTCTGGCACACTCTATCTCAGCACTTGCCGTCGCTTTATGAGATACCTAAGGGTGGATACCAGAGAGAAATCAACACATAAAAGAATCATGAGATGACAAGGAAGCTAAGAGCATTTAAATCCGCAGCACCACAGCGAATACACAGAATGAACAGAGAGTGATCTTCCAAACAAACACACAGAGAGGACTGAACAATAATAAAAATATAAAGTAATTTTTTTTTTAAATCACCTAAAGCCAACATTACACTTTAACTCTAATAAAATGAAAGACCTAGCATTCCTTGAAGGAATCCATATTGCTTTTTATGTCAGAATGTTAAACTAAGATCATCTTATGATGAGAAAGGATGGAGTTATAGCCATTTTGGTCAAATCTTGTAAATAACGCTACACATGATCTCATGCAATATTGCAAGATCTCACATCATCTGTTAGCACTTGAAGAATGTGTTGAGGATGACTCAGCTACTACCAGACAAGATTTAGCTCATTATCTGTAAATTTAACAGAGTTACAGCCGATTTTATGTTAGTTAAGGTTGATTAGCAGTGGCAGCCATCTTGGCTTGAATTGACTTCAGAAGTAATGAATTGCAGATGTGCATATAGTGATTACTTTCTGAAGGTTTCATTAAAATCTGTACATTGGTTTATGAGATATTTCGCTAACAGACACACAGAGTTGACTCCAACAGTTATTGATAAAGTTTTAGACAACAATGTGCAATGAGTAGCACTTGGAGTATTTGTTGTGAATCCCTCTCAGCTACAACCACACCAAGCTTTAGCACAATTTCTGTAAAATTGACTAAATTGTAGCCATTTTTGTGTTCTCTGTGGTGAGTTGACTGTGGCAGCTATTTTGAATTTAAGAGTTAATCAGCTGAAGATGTACATCCAATAACTATTTCCTGGAAGTTTCACCAAAATTTGTCCATTGGTTCATGTAATATTTTGCTAGTATGGCAAAATTTTAAACTAAGCTTTTGTGCAATCTGTTAGCACTCTGAATATGTGTTATGAATGACTCTCAGGTACTACCACATCATATTTTAGGTTAACATCTGAAAATATGACTGAGTTACAGTCATTTTTATGTTTTTAAGGTCAGTTGGTTATGGCAGCCATCTTGAATCGAGTTGACTCCAAAGGTTAATCAGCTGTACATGTACATCCAATGACTACAGTCTGCAAGTTTCATTAAAATCTGTAGAGCAGTTCATGAGATATTTTGGTAACAGAAAGGCACACAAACTCACACACACACATTCACACAGACATGGCCAAAACATTATCGCCCGCTTTCACCTTTTGGCAGCAGGCAGTAACAAAAGAAGCACATATCTTTCAAACCAACCTCCCTCTTGAATTTTGGCATTAGAAAAGTTTACTGCAAATCTACGAAAACCAGGTATAGAGAGATTGTAAATAGGTGTGGCAAATCCAGCGTGTAGCAGTGTGTGAGCGTGAGTACGTGTGTGTTCAGGTCTACAACTGTTGAACTGTGTAATTAAGGCAATATCAGATCTTGTTAGGAGGGTAATCCCAACCCACACGCCCACACGCAGAAAACACAGACCTGCCAGCTGCTACAGCACATGGGATCATTGATCTTAGAGGGGCTCATGTTTGACCAGCCCCTGTATACCAGTTATTTTTGAGGCAGCGGCGGGGTTCAAATGTGGAAGGATCAGTGGGAGAGGAGCAGTGTCGTGTTAAAAAAAAAAAAAAAAGCTGCCATGTCTGACTGAGCCCAGTGTCTGGATTTCATTTAAAGAGATGCAACACCACTTCCCCCTCCCCGGAATAAATGAGCCCTTCTGTGCAGCTGTGGTGGTGAAAAACTATTTTTCTCTAACAGCATATTGATCTGAGGCTGAGATCTGATTGCCGTAGCTCTGCGTTTTGGTGCTTTGCTCTCAATGACGATGGTGATATCTGATGGGAGCACTGATATTCTACACACACTGTCATCAGGATACAGGGAAAAGGAGGAAGGTGTGTGTGTGTGTGCGTTTTTCAGAATGACTCTGGATTTACTGGTAATCATGTGGAGGCAGTAATAGGACCGACCCATCCCTTCAACGCGAGATGCAGTGCACTTTGCATCATCTACATTACTAATTTATCGAACCGTATTTGTCTTTCTAATTTATCATCTGAGGATATGCGAAGAAATCCTATTCCTGAGATCCGACTGTTCACATTTAGCCCTTGATTCAGTCTGGGAGAAGGGGGGGTTGGGGGTGGGGGGGTGAAACGTCGCTTTTTCATTCATGACACTTACTGAATCCTCGGGGCAGACAGCGTAAAAAGGGCGTAGAAATTCCTGCTGAAACGGCTTAAAACCATATTATTATTTCCACACTCGCGTTTTACATCGGCACCAAGGTGCCATTAAACTAGCAAAGTGTTGCTGCTGAAGGCATCAAGAAGAGGTGGCGAATTGTGACGATAGGGATATTTTCAAATAAATAATTGAGCGCCCATTCAAGTCTATCTACATGCAGTCGGTTGATCCTGTGTCTACGCTGCTCTCTGTACAAACGTAGGGAAAACACCACGCCGCTTTCAAGCCACACTTCGGCGGCGAAGCCTCCTAGCCATCGCGGTTACCTGTTAATCCCCGGGCCGGACGCAGAGCCACTTCCTCCGGCTGGCGCTCCGTTGCTGGGCTTGATGAGCTGTCCAGAGTCCGGTGGTGCTGAAATGGAAGCCGGAGCACCTGCTGCGGGGACGGCGGGGCCGGCCTGTCCCGGCTGTCCCTCCCCCTCCATGCTGGCCTCGTTCCCCATCGCCGCGGGATAGGTCTCGACGGGAGAGAAGCGGTGTTGTAGATGGTTCTACAGCTGCGGTGGAAAGTCAGGTGAAACTCAACGTTGCTCCCCTTCCGCCATCATCGCCTACAATTCAGCCTCCCGCACGGAGCACGCGCGCTGACGGAGAGGCTGAGGGAGCGCGCTGACGCAATGGGTGGTGACTAGTGTGTCTCGTACGTGCGCGCTCACAGAGCTGAGTTATTTCAAGCTTAAAGGCATGTATGGAAGGCCACTGTATCATATAATACATTATATTCGCTATAATAGAGGGTAATGTATTATATTGCCTTATATAGAAGATATTGTATACTATAATGTTATAATGTGTTGTAATACCTTATTATAAAAAGATCTAATAACCTCATATAATGATAGTTTGTTATCATAAATAAACAATAAGGTCTATTCACCTTCTTATAAGGTAAAAACAAAAATGTATTTTTTACCTTTAAAAGGTTATATCTTTTTAAGGTTCCTCTTTTAAAAGATCCTAAAATATCCTTTAAGGATCTATAGATTCTTAAAGTATGTGAGAATTTTTATTTTCAGAGATCTTAAACTTTTTTGTTTTCTTTTCTTTTACTGGTATGAATATTATTTTAGAGATCTTTAATTTTAATTCTGGCTGATAAGAGAAGGAACACTATTATTGATATCTAAAAAGCAATTTGAGGTACGTGTGGTTTGATTAAATGTTACAATGACCTGCCATACTTTTAAATCAAACGACCATTACTGAGGCCCATCAAGGCCTTCTACATTCAGTTCACGTCTACCCCATTACAAGCTTTTATTACTAAAATACGAGGACTGCACACATTAGTTAAACACTACTGAATGTATAAAATATGACCATCTGTTGTTATATCAAACTGTATTTTTTTATTGTGGTTTGTCTCATAAAAGTGATTGTGGTGGAGAATAATTAACAGTTCACAAAAAGACTCATAATTTCTTGCCAACCTTAAACTATTATACAGAAAAGAGAAAAATACAAGCAAAAAACTTATACATAAACAACTCAAACCAATGTGTGGAAGTTTAGATTAAATCTATTTTATCTAAAACTATTTAACAAAGTGATCATTTAAGAGACAAGAATAAAAAATATTTTTATAAAAACTGTTTATGAATAATCGTAGTTTCCTCAGTTACTTACACATAAACCAAATTTACCAACAACACTCCATGTTTTATAAAATATTACGTAAAATTTCAAATAAAATGTGCCCGACTGGCAAAAAAAAATTTCAATAAACCCCATTTTAAAAAAAACATTGTGAAGCCTTAACAAATTAAATTTTTCATTTCTTCCAATTTTTCATTTTGAATATAACATCTAGTTAGAAAAAAGTTATAAATTTTTCCTCAAAGTCTTGTGTTTGTTATATAAATCAGTTTCTGTTTAAACTGTAAATGATTCAGCAGAGACAAATCTGAAATGATCCAGCTTGTCTTTGAAAATTACTCTCCCTAGTGTACACCTATTGTCACTACAAGTTATGTAAAATAATCCCGGGTGCAAATCTGATCTACTTAAACCTCTTTTTCTCTGACAAGTAAATCTTCCAGCAAACATTTTCGTTGTGTGACATTAAAAATGTTAAAATACTAAAGAAATCTACGTAGATCCGAGGAAGGTATTTTCACTAAGTTTATTTCAGAATTAAAATAACAAGCACAGAATACAAGTGAGCCAGTGAACACATAAATATGTACAAAAACCAGCCAGCTGTCAACATTCACCTGAATATCTACTCACTGGGAGATCCATATCAGGTAGAAAAATAACACAAGAACTGGTGTTTCATTTGCAGGACCTCAAAAAAGATATTTGTACAAAAAAGAAGTAAAGATCCTTTGTCAAAAAGTTATTCCACTGAAAAATAAGAAGAATTCAAACACATTCTGACATGCTGAGACTGAAATTGACAGGAAACGTGTCATGATAACAAAAAAGACAATGTTATATTACAGAGTGAGTCCATGAACTGAATGTGCTGAAGATGAAAAAAAAAAAAAAGCTATTTGTTATTTGATAATTAATTGGCACTGAAGAAATATTGACTTTTAGAGTATATACAGTTACAGGTGTCTTAAATAAGTCCATGCTCCATGAAACTATTACCGTACTGACAATTCAAATGTAGAAAATACTTCAGTAATATGACTTTACAAGCATCAATGGTCCATTTTACGAAGCAGAAGAGTTTCTGGTTAAAATTCAAACAGACAAGGCCTTTAGGACCAACTTTCAGGAGTGCATCGGGGTTTCTGTCCTCTCTGCCAAGATTGTTTGCTGCTCACAGATTACTTTTTCACTGTCGGACTGTTTGTGATTACTGCCGTTTGGCTTTGTAAGGCCGGGAGCGTTTCCTTCGGTCGGGCTTCCTCTGCTTGTGCAAACGGCCGATGCTAACTCCCTGCCGACGGCGCACAGAAATGTTTTGCTCCACGAGACTGGCCAGCATGCCTGCGGGAAGAAATATGATCCGAAGGGGAGAGGGTGTGCAGTAATTAGAAAAAAATACATATTAAAAGTTTTCCTAAGTTTCGTCAAATTCAATGGAAAGTTCTACAAAATAAGCCTTAATGTTAGCTGGTATAAAGAATCCACTTGACATTTTTTTTTGTTCATTTTCTTTCTAATTGGGGAGACTCTTCACAGCTGAGTGGTTTAAGGCAGACAACCTCAACCAAAGTATCCATTTCAGCGTAGAGATGTGCAACAATTTGACACTAATGATTTACCACCGAGACCTCAAGAAAAGTGCAGACCGGTGCAAAAGTCTGGGCTTTAGATCAATGTCAACGGATAAATGAGTAAAGATTACCTCGTGTTCAAGTTGGAGATGAAACATTTATAGTGTTTTGAACAAGAGTTCCATTTTGAACTTTTTTGTTGTTTTAAAAAAATAACACAAAATAAAAAGGGTCTGGAGCAGGTTTGGCTCTCAGTAATAACCTTCTGTCAAGTATCCAGCCCCAGAAAAACTTGGTGTCCTGAGAGGTTTTCAGTTGTTGTCTGGGAAATCTGCAACAAGTTTCTGTTTCTGACAAGCTACAGCTGTCTTATGTCCACTACTCAAGTCTATCCACATCATTTTAAAAATGTCTGAGGGCTGACACAGTTTTCACTTTTTTAGGAAGCACATTATAAAACATTATTATGTGAAAAAGCCCATCACATTTCTTATTAAAAAAAAATTAACTTGACCTAACAAAAATGACCCGACCTTCCTTAAAAAGTCAGAAAGTAAGTTTTGTCATCCTTTTACATCTAGCTAACTTTTTCAAGTTTTTGAAATTGTGCCAAACCTTTACATGCCTCTAGATTAAACCTTATGAGCGTTCAAAAGCAAGAATTTGGATGAGAGAGAGAGAGAGAGAAAAGAGAAGCCAAAATAATCTGTGAAGGGAAACAGTCAGGTTTACCTTCTTGGGCCAGCATTGATATAAAGGTGCAGATAAACTCGTCATAATTATGCGTCCTCCTCTGATCATCAATCTGAACAAATGAAAACAAGTGGATTAAAATCCACTTTAGGAAGTCTCACGAGATTCCAGATTTTTTTTTAAAACTTACCTTGTATTTTTTTCTCTTTTCGATTTCCTCCTTCAGAGACACTTCGTAGTTGGCAATGTCAGCCTCTACACACTTGAGCAGCGCGAGCAGCTCCTGGAAAACACAACAGGGTGATCCTCTGCTTGTGTTCATGTATGTCTATATGTTATCAGCTTCTTTATTAGCAGCGTCAGAAACAGAAACTATAAAAAGGTTTGATGTGGTTCATATAAGCCTAGTAAGGTATGTAGTACAAGACAACAAAATATAATTTTCAGACTTACTTTAGGAGAGTACTTATCCCCGGGGGCCTTGCTGTCTGCACCAGACTCTGTAACATTGAGCTTCTCCTTGCCAGGTTTCACCTCTGCTCCCTCTTTGTTCTCCTCTTCTTTCTTCACCTCCACTGATGCTCCTTCATGTCCCTCCTTCACACCATCTTTTTCATCTGCTTTCTCTTTGACTTTTACTTTTTCTGGAGTACAAACTTTAGTGCCCTCCGGTGACAAATCTCCTGTACAGGTAAACAAAACAAACAAACAAAAAAACGCCCTTTAAAGAAATTCCTAGCTCAGACGATACATAATTAAGTATTACAGTCACATTCTGTTTTCTGCACTCAAATAGAAAGGGAGTTACAGAGTGTAGTGTTCACTTCAGCAGAGGCTTTTTAAAAAACACATTTCTGATGGCCGTGTGTTCTCACCAGATGGAGGGAGAGCATGTATGACTCCGTCTTCCTGTAGGTGTAGCAGCGCTACGCTGACAGAGGGGCCGAGTTCTCTCACAGCACGGTTATGTCTGGAGTCTAGCCTCAGCATTTCATCTTCTCCAAACAGAACTCGGGACAGATGGGAGGCAACTGGACTCGACGGGCGCGTGGCAGCCTGGGAGCGTGCCGGCGAGCGGAGGGGGGAGTTGAAAGCGCTGCCAATTTCCGAGGCCGTGTCGGTGCTTTCGTTGCTCGGTGTGGGGGACGGCTGTGAGGCAGACGTGATACAAATCCCCCCGGTGCGACCTTCGGTGCGCACAGATAGGGGGGTATTTAAAGCATCTTTTCTTTGAGCCTCTTTTTTCAGTTTTTCAGCCAAAACATTGAGGGCAATCTGGCTCTCCATTCCCGTCCCGGTCCGGCTTGTTCTTAAGCGAAGACTTGGTTTCCGTCGAAATCTTAAAAAAAAAAACAAATAAATAAAAATTCTAAGAACTTTAGATTTAGCTCATACCACAAAAGAAAGAGAGAAAAAAAATGAGCAAAAGAAATAAAAAAATAATTACAATGCTTGCCTGGTGGAAGTGCTTGCAGTAGGTGTCACTTCTTCCTCATCGTCATCATAGTCATCTTCATCATCTGAGTACTGGTGTTGGGGTGGGCCTGAGATCCGAGAGCGACCAACGCCTGCTGCAAGATCTTCCTCCTCCTGTTAGTCAAAGAATCGTAATTAAACATCCACAGTCATAAAAATTGCTTTAAAAAAGAAAAGAAAATGTATACAAATGACAAAGAAATTTAATTTCTTTGAGTCTATTTTTGAAGGGTTTTGATCCTGAATGCCACTACTAAGTATAGCTGAGGACACAAAAAGCAAGATAGATAAAAACAATGACCTTCAGTGACAATCCTAGAAAATGATAAATGACTCACAACTTTTTTTGAACGTAAAATAAATTAGTTAAAGCCTTCTAAAGCCAAAACTAGTTGCTGTTTTGCATTGTCTTACATAAAAACAATTGACCTACCATTTTCTGATGTGTTATCATAACACCTGGAAGCTTTCTGCCAATCTTTCACAAATTAAAGAGCCAAAGACTATCAGAAAACAGCTGAAGAACTGTCAGCAATACAAACAACTGATGACCACAACCCAATTTTTGCGACAATCAAAATCACTCAAAAGAACTTAAGAGTTCCCTCAAAGTAAATAAAAATCAGAATTCACCCCTGAGGCAGGATAAACACGCCACTTCTTCTCACCTGCATTGGAGACTTGGCGTAGTTGTGGTTGTCCAGGAAGGCAGGCAGGCGCTGAACAATTGGGTTTGGACTGGTGACTTGCTGTGCGATGGGGACTGGGGGTTTTCCCATGACTTTAGTGGCTCCTGAGGAGCTGGATCCATCCTTGGACTGGGCCCCTGAATCATCCACTGAATCTAAAATGAGAGCCGCTTTATTTGTACGAGTTTGAGATTCATAATCATAAACCCAAACACAAATGACAGGAAATATTTCAGGGAAAGGTGGTGGAAATTAAGTCAACCAAGTTACCTGAAGAGCATCCTTGGGAAGTGCCTGGGCCTGCATCTGCTTCTTTCTTGATGGCAGGGGTGCTTTCGTCTGGGGAGGAAGAGTCCTGCTGCTTTTTGTCATGAATGTGCTCAGTCTGAGTGAGTCGGATCATCTGAAGATGTGACGACAAATATTGGAAATCATAACTCATTTACAAATACATCCGAGAAGATGGTCCATGAATGAAATCTGGTCCGATAAAATTCTACCGACACATAAAGACATTTGCATTAAGCTCGTGACGAAACTTTGTTTGTCTCAGCTCCTGACCTTCTGCAAACCCTCCAGGATAGTCTGTCGATTCTTCTTCAGAATTTCCAGTTTGGACTCGTACTTCATTCTGCGGTCAGGCACCACTGCCATCAGGTTGAAGCGGATGTCGTGGTACGGCTCGCTGGGGAAAAGAGGAGCAGCAGCATTAAAATTAAGCCTTAAGGGTGAATGTAGCAGCTAAAGCACTTTGCTAACTGGTGCATGACTCACCCAGCGGTGGCCAGTCCAATCCTCTCCATGATAACACGACGAGCCTTATCGGTCCATTCCTCATCCTCACCCCAGGGCCCTAAAGTACATGTTAATAATAATATAAATCTTTCTTTTTATAGCAGTTCACAAACAGCCCCAGACTTATCAAAGAAAGTGAAAACAGGCTCATTATTCATTACTTAAGTAGCCGCCATTAGATAAAACAAGAATCTATCATGGAGCTATACCTGACTTCAGGTTGTGCAGTGGATTAAAAATGGCGAAATATGAATTCAATTTCCATTTTTTTTCCACAGCAGTATAAATTCTCACCGTGGTCAATGGGGTAAGCCTTGAGTCCATCAAGTTCAAAGAGACGGTCTTTGATTGGCACATAGCTGACAAAGTGGAAGGCTTCCATGGTCCGCACTGCGCTGATCCCGTTCTGTTTCTCCGGAAGGTGCCTGGGCTCCGGTCTCCATGGAAACGCACCAAAAAAACGGGGTTTGAGAAACCAGTGCATGCACAAAGGCTGACATCTTATATAACATGATAGACCAATGAAAGATGTTTTTTTTCTTCCCCTACAAACCTAGGAGCATTTGAAAATTTGTAACCTACCTGGCATGGCTGTTATGTGCTCGGGCAAGCTCTGGGGCATTTCCTATTGCATAGCCTTTGCTCTGGAAAAAAAGGAAAAGAAAATCTGAAATTTACTGGCCAGAGAAATATTGGCCAAATCTTACAAGGGAAATTAATAAAACATGTGAAATATAACAAATATTGTGTATTCTAATGCATATTTTAGTATTAAGTCATATGAATATAGATGATGCTTTCTCTGAACTTAAAATTCCCAGCATGCTACAGCTAAAACAAACACTACCACTATCAAAATATCATTAAAATACCAGCTGTTAATGCACAATTGGGGAAAAAAACATACTTCTGGACTGAAGCCTTTTGTAAAAGCTTTTATGCGACTGAGTGTGGTGCCAAGCTCAACTCCACTGCAGTTCAGAAGGACACTCAGCAGAGCGTGAGTGGCACACGAGTTTGGTATCAACTGGAAGGAAAAAACAAAAAACACCATGAACATGTCAAATAAGACCATGCATTTTTTAACAACTCTCTTTTTTCTGCAGTATGTTGAGCTGAAATATTATTTAAACCAAGGACAGCACAGAAACCAGCTTTTCCAGCTAAACATGAATTTGCTTGTTCTACTTCCTGATTAAGCTTTTTACACAGAAAATAAAGTAAGATGTCCAAAACTATCAATACAACTAAAATCTTCAATACAACTAAACATGTTACACAAACACATTAAATTATTACAAATATGGACAGAAGACAAACAAGAATATTTGTGAAAGAATATAACATTACCCTGATACAGCTGAATAGACTTAACATCTACATTTATACATTATGATTTATAAATTAATCTGTACATTGCAGAATATTTGTTCTGTCTACTGAATCATATTTATAACCATTTCTTTACTATGTATTTTTTCAGCTTTGATACAAGGAATATGCATGCTTTCATGCCAAATAATACTGTAATAATTACTAAAGTTTTGTAAGTGTTGTAATTTAAGCTTCTTTTTTTTCTTTGGGAAGCCATGTTAAAAATCACCAGCTGTTTAATTATATTTGATCTAATACACTGTTGAGACATGAACACAAGTTGCCTGCACCACAAACTGAATCCATACAGCAGTGGAAAGAGTCTGAACCCAACCAGGATCTTTAGTATTTGTCATCCCAATAAAAAGTATGAAAACACTTAACTTTACTGCTTATGGATCACTGACAACAACAAAAATAAATCAACCTCCTTCTGGTTAAATGTTAAATCATTTTTACAACTAACACAAAGATTCTGATTACAACTGTATAGTTTTTGACACCAGCAAAATATCTAGAAGAACTACATACCAACATTTTTTGTAATTTAATGCAAATTTATAACAAATATTACTGTGCTCAGACAATAAATACCCATTACACTACAGGCAGAACAAAAATCATATGTTGTTGTTCATTTTAATAAAGAGCACATTAAGGAACACAAGCATTCACCAGATTTAGACATACGAGCAAATTTGCACCCAACAACAACAACAAAAAAAATACAATAATGCAGGAAATAACTGTGATGACTGACATTTGTTACCAATGAAGCACTTACCTGATGTGCAAAAAACATATCATTTACAATTTCCTCATCAATGACCGAAGTCTCATCCACCAAAGTGTTGACCTTTCTCCTGGACCGACGCTCTTCAATCCACTTAAACAGGAAAATGAAGCCATAAACAGGACTGGGGGAAAAATAGAAAATAAAAATTACACTTATCACCATCAACATAATGTTTTAAGAGGATGAAGGCACATTACATGCTGAAGGTAGATTCTTATATTCCTCCACGTGAATGTTAACTTTATCTGCCAGATGCCAAACTTTATTTCTGGCTGATTTAAAGTTGCAAACCTTTGACACTTGCTTTGAAGATCATAGATTTCCTCAACTTGCACACCTTTAACACCTATATAAACAAAGAAATATATATATTTTTGTCCCTAAGAGAAAATGTTGACAGAAGCACAGTTAAAGTTTAATTGTCTTTATGCCAAATACTCACCAAAATCTTCCACCAGCAGAGTGAACAGGCCTGCAGTTCACAAATCAGACATATAGGATGTGTTAAGTTAAACAAATAGCACAACTTTAATCAGCAATGTTTTGCTCCTTCGGTATTTCAGTCGTATTTAAAACATTCGCTCACTACCACTGCGCAATACAAGCTGAAACTAGAAGTCGTCACATTTTATTTGTTTCACTGCTTTGAAGCCCCTGTCAAAGCGCTCATCTGGCTGCATGCAGAAGCTAATGTTTGTTAGCTCCGGTGTTTCCGAAAATTCTTACCTGGATCACTCTCGAGCTCCAGCCACCCTTTATTCATTTTTATTAACTCGTCCACAGCAGACTAACATTTAAGATGGTTTCAAATCCATGTCCAAAAGCGGTTAAAATAATATGAATATATTTTTTTTAGGTGAACGCCATTTTTACTCACGAAACAACCGTGAAAAGCCCAACATAAACACAAAAGGCAAAATGAGTCGCAAATAAACGACGTCATCAAGAGAGGATGGATCGGTGTCACAACAAAAACAGTCCGGCCTGCAAATCAACCGAGATGGGAAATTCAGCTCTTGTTCGAGATCCGGATCATTTGGCTCACTAAAAATAGCAATTTTAGTTCTTGTAATATTACCTATCTCTTTATAATTGCATAGACTCGATTAAGTTTTGATAGTTTATAACTATATGTGCCTAAACACATATGTAGAACAATAAAACTATGTAATAAAATTATCCAGCAATTATACTAATCCTTACCAAGTTTAGAATACAACAATTCCTCTTTATGTTTAGTATATTCAAAATGTGAAAACTTAAAATGTAAGTATGTACAAGTGTCTATGCACTCCTTCCATTCCGTTCTTTTCTGCCCACTGGCTTTTTTTATTTACCTAAATGAACCGACACAACAAGGTGGCTTAGTCACAACTAACATATCAATAATTTCAAGACCTTTTGGTTACCAAAACTCATGAAACACCAAAATGCTCTCCAAATGTCCAATTTAAGTTTAAAAGTACAGCTAATAGTATAATAGTATAGTATAATATTATATTTTCTTAACAACTGTCAGTACAGAATAAAACAGAAGTCATACACTAATTGCATTATAGTTGTTATGGGTGTTTGTGTTGACATTATGTCAATGTTTAAATGTTTCGTGTAGTTTAATCAATGCTAATCAAGTTGAACATTTCTGTCATTTTATTTTCTGGGTCAGAAGCTAAAAGATTTAGAAACCACTGCCATAGATTACAGTCTAAGATTTGTCACTTTGAATAAATAACATAAAAACTGACTGATCAACTAAGCATTTATTTGTTCAAATGGCAATACGTATACAATGTTTTAAATTACCCATACAACATTATTCAACGCTGTCTAAATACAATGATGATAAAATCCTCTTAAATACATTTTTCTGACACCTTTACAGTTTTTTTGAAATATCCCTTTTTGCCAGCAATATATGAAAATTGTATTCATATTTAATGAATGCAACAAACTGAATATAATTATATATATTCAGAAATGACGCTGGAGTGCGACCACATTAATAAAATCTCCCATTGTGGAACATTGAAAAAAAAGAGGAGGTAGGAACTTTGTTTTTAGTTGTAGCTGCGGGGGCAGTATTTATGGTCACACTGGAAAAAAATGGAAATGAGCAACGTTTGTCCCTTCATTTACACACTTATTGTACTTTTCGATTAACTATTAATTGTGTGCACTAGCAGCCTAACTTCTTGAACAATAAAGCGTGCAGAAGGTAAGCTCAAACAGCCCCTTGATGCTTGAGAGCAGCTGACGCGCTTTAATTAGCCGAGTGTGTTAGCAATTTAGCATTAGCTGCGTTACACCCACACAATCAATGTTAGATGATTATCTCTCACAGCAACATCGAGCTGATCGGTCCCGTTTTCTTCCAGCTCACTTTGCAGCCACACACCACTGCTCGCTCACACGCGGAGGCTACGTGTGTTCCCGCTGTTGAATCTGCGTTCATTGTTGTGTAATTAGCTAACTTACATGTTTGCATTTCAGCCTGAGGAAAACAATACAGTTTGTCCGCATGCAGCCAGTTAGCTCGATATTTGTTGAGCCACCTAACGAGAGCTGATTGATGCTCAGTAACAACAATAACACGGAGCACAAAGGCTGCAGAGGTGGCTTCATGCTAGCTGCTAGCTGCTTCTGTTCTCTCGAAGCCTCTCAGGGGTCAGCAGCCTCCGTTAAAGGAGTCAGTTTTGACCCTTTTCCGCCAAATAAAATTTGGAGTTTACTTGGCCTTATAAGTAAAAATATTATGCCTTCTAAAGTTTTATAGATGGACAAATGTAGCTTGTCACGTTATGAAATTTAATAACTACAATAGATTGTTTACTTCTGCATTTAAATCGGGATCTGTTTTGAACTGATTTGGTTTACATGTGATTAGACCTGTTGATGTTTTGCTGTTATACTGAGATGACTTTTTGTGAGTTGGGTCTTTATAAATAATTTTTTATTTTATTTATAAAAGGGATACAATTACTCTTTCTTGTGCAGACTTTGTTTAGAATTGTAGTAATTTAAAGAAGGCAAACGCAACAAATTAGATAGCTTGTTGGATAGTTAAATATCAGTTACTATAAATACTCAAAGATAGGCCTTTACATGTTTAATCTGCTTAGGGTACAAATATTTCATGAATAGCAGGCCTTTATGTCTTATTCCCATTGTTATAAAAATAAATTACTTTTCTTTTTGTTCTATTCCTGTTGTTAAGCTCCTGATGAAGGTGTGCAGGTAATATTTGAGAGCCTTGCAAGACAACATGTCTGAAGAGGCGTTTTCAGAAAGTGACCTGGAAGCAAGCTCTGAGAGTGAAGTGGAGTGTATGGAAAATGAGGAAGAGGAAGACAATGAGGACATGGAGGTTGATGAGGACGAAAACGACGGAGATGATGAAGACGATGGTTTTGGTAAGTAGCTTTGTTTTTGTAAGCAAAGATTTCGACATAAACAGTGTTGCTATGGAACAAGCAGACAAAAATGGGGAAAATTTATACAGAAAATGTATATATAATCTACATTGCCTACATCTGACAGATGAAAGTGAGCTGAAAGTGGGTCATGCAATTGGGATTAGGAAGTAATCACTAACATTGTGGAAAATCAACAACAAAATGTCTGAAAAGCAAAGCATTATTGAAATTTTGTCTTTCCGTATTCAAGACCAACCTGCAAGTGTCCAGAGCCGAACAGACGAGACTCAGGATGGCCGGGACGACTCTTCAGTTTGCTCTGAAGACGCTTCCTCAAGACCTCCATCCCAGCCTGCATCCCGTCCGTCCTCCAGGGCTACTTCCAGACCTGATTCTTGTTCTCAGGCTCCGACCAGCCCCGAGAACTCCAGCCAGAGCAAACCACCTTCTATTAAAACCAAGAAACAAAAAACCTCTAAATTACCCAAATCGTCAAAGTCTTCAAAAGGCTCCAAACCTTCCAAACCATCGAAGCCTGCTCACATGAGGAAAAATATCAGGTGGGTTTATTTGTTTGACATTGTTTTAAGGAGCGTGTTGGACTTTAAATGCTTAACTAGACATTTTTTTGGGCTTACAGAAAGGTGCTAAAGGAGGATCAGCTGGAGGCTGGGACTAAGGCAGCTCAGCAGGAAGAGATGGAGAGGCGGAAACGACTGGAGCAGCAGAGGAAAGAATTCCCTATGCCTGCCTCAGTACTCCCAGATCCTCAACTAGGTGATTAATATATCCATAAATTAAAAAAATATATATATTTATGGATCACACCCTTTGTTATACCTTTGTGATACTTCAAATCTAAATGCCCCCTTTTCTCTTCTGTAACAGTGGAAACGGCAGCTTTGTTAGCAGAAGTATCTCATTTAGTCCCTGCAGTCCAGTCAGATGTGATCTGTCTGGACAGCAGTGGTGAGGAAGATGAAAAAGTGGAGGCAAATTTGCCCATGCTTGCCATTAGAAATGGTAAGGAAGGTGCTAGCTTTGTGCAACTTTAATACTCTTTTTTTCCAACTGATTTTAAGCAACGTGAGATTTGATTTAGTCCCTAACTCAATGTTTGGTAATAATGGGACAGATGTAATAGAGCTCAGTTCAGGGGATGAGGACGCCCTGCAGATAAGCAGCGAGTCAGCTGACGAGGATGCTGAGGGCGCCACTGGATCCGAGGAGAGCAGCGGTGCACACATCAATGATGCACTGAACATGCCTGATGCCCAGGGTCAAGTGTTGGTGAATATCAACCATCCTCCAGAGGAGAAAGATATTTATCTCGCCCCTCAGCTGGCCAGAGCTGTCAAACCTCACCAAGTATGACTACTCTCTAGTTCACAAAATGTAAAGTTTCAGAAGCATCACAGTGCAGCATATGTTATCATGAATGTTTTTTGTTTGTTTCTTTGTGTCTAAGATTGGGGGAATCCGGTTTCTCTATGATAACCTCATTGAGTCTCTGGAGCGGTACAAGACCAGCAGTGGCTTTGGCTGCATCCTCGCCCACAGCATGGGCTTGGGCAAGACGCTACAAGTCATTTCTTTCATCGATATCCTTCTTAAGAATACTGAGGCCCACACTGTGCTGGCCATTGTCCCTGTGAGTAATCAAGCTGTAAACATGTTACTTGGAGCACACATTTATGCTCTCAAGAGTCACTGTGTTATGATGATAAAACCTCCTTTTTTTTTTTTTTTTCTTCAGGTGAACACGCTGCAGAACTGGCTGACAGAGTTTAACCTCTGGCTGCCACCCCAGGATGCCCTGCCCCCTGACACTGACCCTACGTTCATCACTGGCCGCACATTCAAAGTTCATATTCTCAATGACGAGCACAAGTAGGTGACATGTTGGCATATGAACGGGGCAAAGTTTTCACTGTCAGGCATTTGTTATTCATGCTGACTGTTTGACCCGCAGGACAACAATGGCCAGGGCCAAGGTTGTGGAGGAGTGGTCCAGAGATGGCGGTGTGCTGTTGATGGGTTATGAGATGTACCGCCTGCTGTCCATGAAGAAGAGCTTTGTGATGGGGAAGAAGAGGAAAACAAAGAAGCCTGCTGGACCAGTCATCATTGACCTGGATGAAGAGGATCGACAGCAAGAACTTATGAAAGGTAACCACAAGAACATGAGCAACAGGACATTTTGACTCTATTGTTGTTTTTTTGTTTTTTTTTTTTAATCTCAGGTTCATTCTTTCTTTTTAGGAATTGAAAAGGCCATCACACGGCCTGGCCCTGACGTGGTGATTTGTGATGAAGGCCATCGCATCAAGAACTACCACGCCAGCACATCGCAGGCCTTGAAGAACATCCGCTCCCGGCGCAGGGTGGTTCTGACAGGTTACCCGCTTCAAAACAACCTCATCGAATACTGGTGCATGGTGGATTTCGTCAGGCCGGACTTTTTAGGCACGCGGCAGGAGTTCAGCAACATGTTCGAGCGTCCCATTCTGAACGGTCAGTGTATGGACAGCACGCCTCAAGATGTCCGCCTGATGCGCTACCGCAGCCACGTGCTGCACAGCCTGTTGGAGGGTTTTGTTCAGAGGTGAACTTTTTGTTGCACTCAGAAATTGGACATAATAATCAAATGTATACTGCTGCTGGAAGATGTTTTTTTTTTCTTTTTTTAATGCTGCCTGTGCTGCTTTTCTGGTTCACAGACGAGGTCACGATGTGCTGAGAGACCATCTTCCAAGTAAGGAGGAGTTTGTGATCTTGGTGCGCCTCTCGCCCATTCAGAAGGCACTGTATACTGAGTTCATGAAGCGCTTTCGAGAAGCGGGAAACAGCGGTTGGCTCGGTCTCAACCCACTCAAAGCCTTCTGTGTTTGCTGCAAAGTATGACTGATTTTCTCTATTGTTTAGCAGTAACAAGTTTGACTTTTTTTTTTTACAACAGTTAAAACCTGTCTCTTCTTAATGTTCACAGATCTGGAACCACCCAGATGTCCTTTATGAAGCCTTGCAAAAGGAGAACCAGGCCAACGAACAGGACCTGGACCTGGATGACATCACCTCGGCCAGTAACCCTCGCTGCCCTGCTCCCAGCGCTGGTCTGAAGACCAAAGTGCAGGACTCAAGCAACAGCAAAGTCAACAACAGCCTGCCGCAACTCAATCCTCCAATCAATCCATCTCAAGACAGAGCCAATCAGGTCATCACATATGAATGGGTATGTCATGAATAAAGTGCCATTTTTGTTGTATTTTTCTAGTTGAGCTCAACTACTAATTAATTAGGTTGAAAATGTTAAAATGTTGTTTCTCAGGCAAAGGACATAATGTCAAACTACCAAGTTGGAGTTCTGGAGAACTCTGCTAAGATGGTTCTGCTCTTTCACTTGATTGATGAAAGTGTAAGAAGAAGAG
The DNA here is from genome assembly GCF_001649575.2 of Kryptolebias marmoratus. NCBI lineage: Eukaryota > Metazoa > Chordata > Actinopteri > Cyprinodontiformes > Rivulidae > Kryptolebias > Kryptolebias marmoratus. The sequence goes on along the minus strand of NC_051433.1, from coordinate 12,862,277 downwards.
ACAAGATTTTGGTCTTCAGGTAAGTCCTCTGTCCTGACATTAAATAATAAATATTAGACTTTTTTATATTGAGGTTGAGAAGTAGAAGAGAAAGAGTCACCATTTGAAAGGTCAATGGTTCAATCACTCCTTTTCCCAGTTCAAAATTAAAGTGTTGTTAATCCCACACTGTCTATTTCTGAATGAGTGGATCTATAATACACCTAATGTATTGCACAAAAGATGCTGTAAGTTTAACAACTGATGCCTGTTTTCTAGCTTTATTTAAGAGTGTGCTTATTATACTTATAATTTTTTTTTTATCTGTGTTTTCTGTAGTCAAAGTTTGTCCACCCTGACGGTACTCGAGGACTTCTTATCAAAGAGACCTATGCCTGAAGGAATCGCCACCTCTGACACCCAGAATCCAAACTGGGTTCGAAACCTCAATTACTACAGTGAGTCGTCTAATCAGATTTTTTTTTTCAAACAAGCTGCATTTATCAAATTGTTGATTTTTATTTCTTTGTCTCAAAGTGCTCCCGTTTCACTGTAATCCAGAAAAAATTATGTTGATGAGCAGTTTTTATTTATATAATTTACATCATTAATAAGTCCTCCAGTCAGTTTACTTTTTTTGGAGAGATGGTAGAGATTTATCAGAAAGGTTAATGATTTAAAACTGTCATAATTTTGTTGCAAGTTACCAAGAGTTAAGAGCTGATGTCAGTTTATCCTTCTGTCTGCAGGACTGGACGGGAGCACATCTGCTTCAGAGAGAGAACGCCTTATTAATCAGTTTAATGATCCAGAGAACACAACAACATGGGTTTTCCTCCTTTCTACCAGGTCTGTTTCCATTCTACTCGTTTTATCATTTCTTAAACTTGTTTTATCATGTAGGTTTATCATTTGTTTGTTTTTTCCAGAGCGGGCTGTTTGGGGGTAAATTTGATCGGAGCCAGTCGAGTCGTTGTGTTTGACGCATCGTGGAACCCCTGTCACGATGCCCAAGCAGTGTGTCGCGTGTACCGCTACGGTCAGAGGAAGCACTGCTACATTTACCGCCTCGTCTGCGACTTTACACTGGAGAAGAAGATCTATGACAGACAGGTCTCCAAACAGGGCATGTCTGGTAAGAATCTCTGCTTGTTTACTGATTCAGTGTGATCTGGTGGTTTTTCACTTAGTCAGCGAACTACAAACATTTCCCTCTATCTTTTTAAAGACCGTGTCGTTGACGACTTGAATCCAGTGCTGAACTTCACCCGTAAGGAAGTGGAGTCACTGCTGCATCTTGTAGAGGAGGAGCCTGAGGCTGAAAAAGTCTCGCTGGAATTCCAAGAGGACTTAGAATCAGTGATACATCAAGCTTGTCAGCTTTACCCAAACCTCATCACAAAGGTACAGCTGCATGAAAGATGTTGTAGGTCTGTATTTATGTGCATATTTTAGAACCTGCCAGGTCAATTCTTGTTCTGTAGAATTCTGTACTGCCCTACCTAAGTGCATGAGTAAATATAAAGAATAAATCCTTAAACAGTTTGAGAATTCACCTGTTGAAGGATGTTTAGAGTGTTTGAGAGACAGATGTGTAGAGTTGGTCCTGCTCTAGTCTTTGGTCCTAAAACACAGACATCTTTTCAGTCCTGAAAGGCTTTCACTTTAGATTTTACAGCCGCTCTTGCAGATATTCTCCTTCTTATAAGCTGTAGCCAAAAAGTCAAACAGTAACATCTTTAAGTTAAACAAGAATGAAACAAACTATTTGTTGGCTCTAAAACAGATTCTGATCAATAACCTGGATTAAACCTGAGGTCAGAGTTCTTTGCTTTGTGTTAGACTCAGATCTCAGCTTTAAGTCCCACATCAACAAAAACATACAAAAACATAAAAGTTATTAGTTTTACCTCCTCTGCGTTGCCCTCTTATTACTTTTAGAAATGACTTCATGAGATGATTGTGAATCCCAGATCACTTGTCAAATAACTTGATGTCATCATGAAACACAGCTTTGTTAATCTAACATTATACTTTTTGTTCCATGTGTCTTTGAAGCCACCTTTCCACCATGAGTCACTGCTCGTAGACCGCAAGGAGTCAAAACTGACCAAAGCAGAGAAGAGAGCTGCAAAGAAGAGCTATGAGGATGAGAAACGAGCCTCCGTACCTTACTCTCGCCCATCATACGCCCCCTATTACCCAACAAGTGATCATGCGCTTGCGAGCATAGCAGCCTTCAACCAACGCGGCTGGTGGGTTTCAGCTGCTTGTTTTTCCCTCTTCATTGAGGATTCTTTGTTTCTGGAATCCATAAGTGTACACTGAAATAATCACTACTGTATTTGCAGCTATAAATTCAAACAAAGCAGCTATTTTTAGGCTGCACTTACACTTTTTTTTCCCAATGGGTTTCTAACACACTAAATACCGCTGCTGAAGAATGTGTGCGATTGTCTCACAAGCTCAACTCTTATATTTCCAGGCGTCCCCTGACAAGACCGGATGACAAGCCAGTAGCAAGTGTCAGGCCCATCCAGTCAACGCCAATCCCAATGATGCCTCGCCAGGTCGGCATGGGCATGTCAGGCTCCAGCCCTGCAGGCAGCCTCCCGCTCAACTTCCTGCAGAAAGCTGGAGTTTATGTGCAAAGGATTGTCACCACGACTGGTATTAAACTGTTTTTTTACTTATTCTAAAATAACTGATATTGGCATGTCAGTTCCCTCACTGAATGTTAGATTTTCTTCTACTGCAAATATTTAGTCTGATTATCTTTTTAACCGGATTTACAGATATTGTGATCCCTGGACCCAATAGTGCAACAGATATTCAAGCTCGCATTCCTGCAGGAGAGAGCATCCACATCATCAGAGGATCGAAAGGTATTCGCAACGACGTGCTGAAGACCGATTCTCTGCATATATAAATAAACCACTTAATTCTCATTGGGTTTTCTCTGACACAGGTACTTACATCAGGACGAACGACGGAAGGATTTTTGCGATTCGATCTGGAAAGATGAGCAGACCAGTGATCGGGGCGTCTGTTCCTTCAAGAGGTGCAAATTTATTTTTCATTTTTGTGTTCTCCCACGTATATTGTAAAGATGCACAGAACTTATACACCCTAAAAGAATGGGTTCTTGTGCTCCTAAAAGCTTTTCCACCATTGTTTTTGCTGCATGACAAGTAAAGCCTGTACATCTTGAGTTTGAACTATGAATGTGATTTAAAGTAAAGTACTTCAATCAATTACTGCCTTGTTCATAATAGCTGAAGACAAAGGGGTATATTTCACCTAATAATGCTGTTTTTGTAATACTCCCTAAAAATAAATTGCATATCAGTAGGAATAATGGCATATTTTCTGTTATTCTTTCAGACACCCAGGGCTCCTCGATCCAGCCTGTCAGTAACGGTTGTTCATCGCCTGTCGATCACCAGCGACGCTCTCCTAACAGTGATCAGCGGCCTTCCTCTCCTTCGAGCTCTGAGATTCTCAGAGAGCTCAGCAACTACTCTTCATCCACTGGCGCAGGAAATGAACCGTCGTTACCGTCAGACGTGTCGTCCGCGCCAACAGGAGATGGAGGCGGTTCACAGGCTGGTGATCTCAGGAGGCAAGTCGGTGACGACCTCCTGAGTTCAGCGTTGGAGGTGCGAGGCAATAAACGCAGGCGTAACGAAAACCAGGGCAACAACGCACAAGCGGGAGGCAAACACACCTCCGCTGCAGCTCATTTTCCAGGTCTGCCCTTGGGTTCAGGTGGGCTCAGTTTTCCACCTGTGGGTCTGAACTCTACGCCCCTTCTGGGGAACCTCAGCCACATGAGCCAGCCTCTTCTAATGGCTGGTGGTGGATCGTCGTTCCTTCAACCTCCGGGACAAACTCTGGCTGACCTGCAGTCCATGTTCCCCTCAGCAGGTGCAGACTTACTGAGACAACCTGCTACAGGGAATGGACACCTTCCTACGCCCTCTTCGTCGTCTGCTTTCTCCTCTGCATCCACCACCATTCCTATGTCATCTTCACCCTCAGCAGGAACTTCTTCTTCCCTCCCGTCTGCGCATTTGCCTCCATATTTAATGAACCCCAACATGGCTGGTCTCCTTTCTCCAAATTTCCCTCTCGGTTACAGTCAGTCGCTTCTCTCTGCACCAAGAATGTTCCCCACCACTCTCCTCTCGGGGACGGAGGGATTCTCCGCCCCTAACTCCAACTCTGCTACGTCTGGCTTCCTCTCCCATTTCAACAACCCCACTTCTAGCCTGCTGGGGGCCGCTCTGACCCAACCAGACAGACATCCGAGTTCAGTAAACGGAGGGGACAGTTCCGACGACGATGTGATAGAGGTGACGGGACAGTGACATTTTAAACAGCCCCACGCAGTCCAGCATGTTTTACCTAAGGCACATTAGGAATGGGAATGAAAATACAAAAATGAACTAAAATCTTTATAATAGCTAAAGAAAAAATAAACAAGGTCTGATTGATGATGAAAAAACGATTGTGTGTACGGATCTAAACAGGTTTAAATGTATAAATTACATTCTTCTCAGGAAGCAAAGATGGATAATCCTAAACACAAACAACTCGATCAAGCTGGCAAAGTTTCTGCTAACTGACTGATGTTTTGGCTCTTTTATTCTTCAGTCAGCTCTGAAATAAAGTCTAAATTCCCACTCCTAATGCTCTCAGTACACATATGGACTCTCCCCTGCAAACGAGGGAATCATCTTAAGACTACAGAGTCAAGAGTAACAAAAATCCTTATGCTGAATATCACAGACTTGTTCGGCTGGCGCAGCAGATCAACGGGAACAGACCTTTGTCGTACGAGGACCAGCTGAAACCTTCAGGGGCCGTGCACAGCCTCTGCTGCTACGTTTTTACTCAAGGTGTCGCCGCGCAGAACTTCATGTGAAAATGTGTTATTAAAACTGTTTAATGTTGGATTTTTCCGGTGGTATATTGCTGCGAAACAGTTGGGGACGCAGACGGATTGAATTTGCTGCACTCTCCTGTTGAACGCTGACATGCTCCTATTGTCACGAGTGGTTCTTTTATAGTGAAAAAGCTGCGAAACTTCACAGTAGATAATGGGGTCTTAGTGTTGGTCAGATCCACAATATACAGAGGAAATCCTTCGGGGCTTATCTTTAAAACCAGAAATTTTAGGTATTCAGAGCATATTTTAGTCTTTAGCAGTTTGATAGACATTGTAGCATCCCCTGTTGAAAAGATGTGTGACGCTATAACTCCAGATGTTCATACGTTGTAAATAACAGTCTTTATCATTGTTTATATTGCAAGTCAAAACTGTGCAGTGTGTAGATTTTGGTCGTAGCGAGATTGTTTAATATTACAGTAACTATCATGATGATAAACTCGCCCCAGCTCTAAAGCTGGACAGACAAATTTATGTTCAGTTGAATCATTTGCTTTGTTTCCCTTAAAACTAAAACGAATGTACTTTCATGTTAGCCTTCGTCAACACAGGGACTGGGGACATGGATTTGTACCGTGTGCTTTAAGTTTTAGCCTTAAATAACTACAAATGGTCTTGAGTTTTAGGATTTATATGTGGTACCCATCTGCTTTTTATCGGCCTGTGAGAGGAATCAGTGACAGACGTTTAGAGCAGACACGGCATCGTGAATACGAGCAGCAAGGGTGAAAGCCAAAAGGAGCTCAAACCAAGGAGTAATGTTACTAGCTCATTTCATAGATTTTACCTTTTGTTTGTTTTTTTATGGGGCTTCTTATTGAAGTTCCCTTATCTCCCTTTGGTCTATGATCATTTAACCCACACCCCATATAAGAATTTAAAGACTTTTCAAAAAACTTGTTGAGAACAAACGTTACCAAAACGATAGGAACGATTACATCTGCACAGCCTGGGAAGGTGAAACCTCAACCTCAAGTCAATGTAGCCACAAACCATCTAACCAGATAAGTTTGATATATCCGTAAAACTGCCGGCGACTGTGGCACAACCTGCTGGAGTTGATGCGGGGGCCTTACAAAACTGACGGTGCCATTTCTCTGTGATCGCTGTTCCCTTAGACGCAGTGCGGTGTGAGTAGCTTCTGTCGGTAGTGTCCGTTAGTGTAGGTACGCGTTGCATTTGGGAGTTTAGGTGCTCTTCTCTGTAGCCGTCCGTTTCTGTGTTGTCATGACGCTTCGAGGTGTTTAGATTTAGGGAAGCCCCCTTCCTCTGTTGGTAAATTAGGCTCGCTGCAGCAATTATTAGCCTTTAGGAAACACTGGATAAGCTGAGACAATAGATCATTCCCGATGAAGTTACGTTTTATTTATGATTTCTTGTGGGGATCTTTTGGCCCTGCAGTTTAAAGTACTGTTCACTTTTTTTTTTCTTTTCTTTTTTTGCTCTCTCTGTCTCTTCAGCTGCTTCATTTCCATCGAGGATTTTGTGGTTTTCTTCATCCGAACCTGTGATTCAGTTTGCTTTAGATTTGAAGGTGGCGCTAGTACCTTGTAAAAGGATCATTTCAGCAGAGGAGCTGTACAAGATGCATAATAGTGATCCCGTGTCTTCATCTTTACTCTTTTTCAGTGATGTGGAAACACCCCCTTTTTTCTTTCCTCTGGAATAATGACATTAAAATCATGTTTTTCATGATTTCTTACTCATTCGCTTCACAGTTGTGTCCCTAATTCTCATTTAATTGTCTGAAATGTACTTATTTATAATGAAAAAAACGTTTTTGTAACCTTTTTTTTTACTTTTTGTTCACTTTGATCCATTAATGGCTGATTCAGTAAAGATTTCATACCTGCAGCCTAAATCAAAGTTAAAAAAACATAACTATGTGATATTAATGTTATTTGAACAATAAAACACTCTTCTATTGCAGTGTGAACTGGTTACATAGAAAATGGCTTTATTTCAGAACATATAGTTTTATTGTGACAATGTGTCATTTGAAAGGCTCTCATCACAAAGTATAAAGTCAAACATGAGGGTCATCCTGAACTTTATCAAACGGTGCAGTTTGGAAGAGTTTACTCCCGTAGTTTTCCAGGTCGGTATTCCAGAAAGGAGGTTTAACAAACTCTGAGTTGACTTACCTTCAGAGGGTTATATTACTGAGACAAATTAGAAAATTTGACTAAAAGCGATTTTGATATCTGGTTTCATGAAGTAATTCTGCTTCAGTATCAGTCTGATTGGTTAAAACTGAACTCACGTCAGACAGCTGCTTCAGGTCGATGACGACCAATGGAAGCTCAAGTTTTCTGCCAGCAAGCAGGTTCCCTTTACAGAGTTTGTTACCGTGGTAACAAACTCTGTTTTACTTACCTAAACTCAGGGATAGCTTACTCTGAAGTTTCAGTAAACCCGCTTTCTGGAACACCCCTCAGATATATCGAATGCAATTCTGAAATGCAGGCTCACGTTCAACGTAAACGAAGCTGAATCCGCCAAAAATCACGCGGAAGATTGAGTCTCATGACAGATCTGTTATAGGCTGGCTGTAAGGTAAACAAATATGGCTGGTGGGTTTAACGTTTGACCCTTTTTTTCAGTCATTTCAGCTCTTACCGTAGGTAAACAAACACACTTGGTAGCTGACATCCGGTCACAGATTTTGCTTATAAATTTTTAATTTTAAGTACACATTATTCATTGATATGAAAAACATTGTGTGGATTTTGTTGCTTACTTAATGAACTTTTTGTTTGGTCTTCATGACTTTAACTTTCATCAAACATGCTAAAAGCATTAAGCAAAAGCAGATATTTTGCAACCTGATATAAAATATGTAAACCCTGATGCAGCTGCAAGAAAACGGCTTTCTTTAACTGTCCGCGGTTTGTTTTCTGTTAGGACTGCAGCCGCTTTTTAGCAGTGTAAGCGCTGGAGACTTTGTTCATTATGATGACAGCGCTGAGAGCAGGGCACAGTGCTGACAGGTACCAGGCGTATTCCCCGACGGACGCCGTGAACCACGCAGAGCAAAGCCCGAGCAGCAGGCTGGCGCTGCCGAGCAGGTAGGTGACGAGTCCGGACGCTGCGTGGTAGCGCTTGAGTTTTGCGAGGGACCAGCCTTTGGCGAGAGACGGATAAGCGAGAGGCGCAGCTGCCAAAGACTGCCCACCGACCGCGCAGACCGTCAGCAGGCCCAGCAGACCGTGCCACGAGGTGAAGTGGGCTTTACCGTTCAGGCGCTTGTTGTAAAAGATGGCAGCCAGGCCCAGGGCTGCACAGACGCAACAGAGGCTCTGCAGGGCCCAGTGAACACGGCCTTTCGTCTTGTGTGGAAATCTTTTGATGAGGGATCCGTGAGGCGAGAAGAGGAGGATGGCTTCTGTCATGAAGAAGCCAAACTACAGGCAAATTAAGAAAAATAAGATCAAAGTAGTTATTATTTCATGATCTCATTGTTTTCCTGAACAATTAATGGAGTTTTTAAACTAAAATCCTGTTTTAAAAAAAGACACCTAGAAATACAGACAGTACAGTAATTTACAAATCAAGTAAAATCGAATGTTTATTTAAAAATGGTACTAACACCGACAACAAATTCCTTTAACAGGTGGTTTTAAAAGTTTGGTCAGGGATGTTTTAGTCATGACTTTAACAAAACTTTAACAAAACTGAAATAAATTGCCCTTTGAAAGAAAAATGTTTTGATATCAAATCACAACTGCTCAAAACTCTGGGGCCTTTTAAAAAAATAAAATGAATACTGATATGTCAAATGTTCTCAGGGGATGACAGGTCAGCCAGTTTAGCACTTGACCTCTGACCTCAGAGATGCTGCTGTAGAATTTGCCTAATGCAGCCTGAAACTGTCTTGCAAAGTATTTTCTAAAAATACATTATAATAAAACTAAACACCTAGAATTTCCTGAAGGAATGCATGTCACCCACTGGTTTTGATGCCAAAGCTTTAAACTAAATTTATCTTATGCTGAGAAATGATGGAGTCGTAGCCACAGAGTGTGCTATTTTTGTGTTGGATGATATTGATTAGATGTGGTGGCCATCTTCAACTGGGTTGACTCTAAACGTTAATCAGATGTAGATGTGCATCCAATGATTGCTGTCTGAAGGTTTCATTAAAATCTGTCCAGTGGTTCATGAGATATTTTGCTAACAGACAGAGCTGGCTTCAATTAGTTAATGGCAAAGTTTAATAGAAAGATCTTGCACAATGGGTTAGTGCGAAGAGTTTAACTTACAGCTAGAGTCATTAGGAAAGGATGCCATGAAAACCAACCTGCAGAGGGAGAAATTTAGAAAATGTAGTTAATGCTTTTCAAAGAGGAAGAAGGACGTAAAAATGGCTGAAGTTTAAGAGGGAGGACTCACTTGTTCCAGGTCGAGACAGAAAGGCAATAAACACAGTAAAGAAAAAAGAGACGAGATGAATCAGCCCTGCCGAGACTGTTCGGGTAAAACCGTAAAACCGAGACTCAGATTCAGTTTCTTTGTTGAGGACCATACTGGTTTAAATCTTCAGCAAGCTCTGGAAACCGGAAGTGTATCTGCGCCCTGTTTGTTAGCTGCTGTCCGGTTTTATTTCTATTTATTTCATTTAGTTTTGCTTCATGTAAACGTGGACAGGACAAGAGCCTTCACTGAAAAAACAAAAACAAAAAAACAATCATTGTCGCATAAATAACTTTCACAAACTTGATCCACGTCACCGGGATGCTGCCGCTGCTGCTGACCCACAGGGGGAAGTTTAGCTTCCGTTTAGGATTTTCAAAATAAAGCTCTGATATAAACACATCCGCTCCCTCTCTGTGAATTTTTTTCTTTCTGATTCTGGGGCTTTACTCTTCCTATTTGTTTTATGAAAATCTTTTTCTTTTCTTTTTTTTTTTTTACACATATGCTGTCGTAAAACTAGATTAAAAGACAGCGCTAGAAAAAAAAGAATAATATCACAATAAAAGAGGAAATATGGCCAAAAAATTGGGAAACCCATTAAAGTTTACTATCTACTGGGTAGGAAAAACTTATGAAAACACTTTTCATTTATTAATTAATTAATTTATTTGTTTTATTATTAAATCTTAATTTGATGGACAGTATTGTTGTTAGGGATAAGGTAGTTCAGTTCTGATAAAACATTCACTTTGTTGTGGTTCTGTCTAAAAATAGAAACCTTCTGACTGAGCCGAATAGGTTTGCACATCTAATTTAAGAAACTTTGGACTTGATATAAGATCACTCATTTATATTTAGTTCAGTGGAGAAAATGTGTTATTATCTGCATTCAACATCAAAAAGAGCTTAAAAACTTGAAAGATAAAAAGTATTCATCAAAAACATCAGACCACTACAGGATATATTATGTATGACGAAAATGATCTTAAATTTATCAAAGAACTATTTCAGGAGATGATCAGATTAGACAGTAATGTTTTGCATCATTACGTTTTATTATAGTGCTCAAATGTACTCACAGCAGATTCTTAAATAAGTCTGGATTCATTAGCCAGACTTATTTTTAACTAAATTAATCAGAATGATTCATTTTCAGTTGAATTAATCAGGTTTGCAGCTGAGTTTAGCCCCAGAGCAGATGAATCCAGTCGAGTGTGTGCTTCACATTAACGCCACTGCACACAGTTACTGTCGGTGGTTTGACCTCTTCTCAAGCCTGTATAGATATACTGCATCGGTTTCAGGTGTTTCACTTCATATGTAAGAGCACTAAACAACTATGTGAATTTAAAGGGCTTTCACAAGTCACACAGACCAGATTAGATTTATTTTTATTTAAAAAAAAAAAAAAAGGATGAACAAGGCAGACGTGAGAAGCAAAGAGCACACAGCTTCTTCAGCATCTTCTACATCAACAAGCTGGAGCTTCATCCTGAAAAGTTTTGAAAGCGTGTCTCTAAATCATAGAGGAAAGTAAACCTAAAATTAGGTCTTTAATCACATTTGTTAAATGTGCATGCTTGAATTCTGAATCCAGAATATTCAAAAAATAAAAACCAGTTCATTTCGGTCAGCTTAATTAACAAGGATCTGGCTGAAGAGGAGATTTCCTGTAAGTTTCATTGAATATGTTTGGTGAGAACCAACTCCACATCCAGCAGTGCTGAGCTGTTCACTGGTTATTGTGCTCCAATTACTCTGTAATAAGCTTGTGACTCTGCAGGCCCACGACTCACTGAGCCCTGCAGCACAGAGAACAACAACAACAACAACAACAACATGCCCATTCAGGACATTCCTCTCCTCTACATCTCGTTCACCGAATGTAGATCCTTGAAGCAGTTTGAAGTGGAACAGAAGAGCAGGGAGATTAATTATGTGCTTTTGGATAATCATGATGCTGGGTTTTCCAAAATATTTGGACAGTTTTATGGTTCTTTTTTGTCTCTGCTTACATGATATTTTATAAATATAACTTTTCATAGAAAACATGCACTTAAACACTTGGAAGTTTGTGAACTTCAATAGTTTGTCGCCTGAAAACACGATCAAGGTTTTTTAAAGCAGGTAAAAACAACTTTGGACACAGACAAAATAAAATGTAATCAGTTTATTATTTTAAATGTTTCCAAAAATGTAACAGAGGTTTTGTTTTATGTGTCTGTGATAAGTGTTTCTGGCAGCTGTGGTTCATTCCTGCGCACTGGCTTAAAGAAACTCTGCTTCATTCTTCTGTTCAGACCTTTTTTTAAATCTCTGGGATGTTGGAGGTTTTCTCACATCAAGCTCTTCACTTTTCAGTTGAATCAGAATCAGAAAAATTAACTCATTTTAAACTACCTATTCACAGACTGTCATTCAATAATGTGTTTTTGGTTTTTTTGTGCAGGTTAGGAACTTGTGTGTAAATGTGTTGGAAATTTGAATTAAATGAATACAGAAAAATGTTCCTAAGCTTTTAAGAGTCCTACTTTTTATTCTGTTTTTGAATGCTGGACTTATGGCAAATATTTTGTGAGTTTTCTCTCTCAGACTCACTGATTCTGTCCTCAGGATATCCAACCATTTTTATTCCTCTGAATTCAAATTTGGTTTTAGTAGATTTGGTTCCTTTCGTCTTTGCTTAAAAATTAGATAAGTAAATAAGCTCACTGAAGGAGAAACCCCTGTGGCACTCTGTTGAGCCACTTGTCACAACTATATTGGGTTTACTCCAGAAAATAAGAAGACATCTTTATCTGCCAGATTGTTGCCTGCAGGCTTTTTTCTTTTTTGAATGACTTCCAGATTCCTCTTAATCATTAAACAGTTTACCCATTTAAAACTGACTTCAAGCCTTTGATGGAAAGCTGTCTCCACCTGTTCCTCCGATGATTATGAGTTTTACATTTCTTATATTTTCTTCTTTGTAATTTTACATCCTTTTTAAATTCTCATTATAGATTAGGAACGTCAAAAAATCCATAATTCAAATTTTGAATGGGAAGAGGAAAAGAAAGAAAGAAAATTCTATCAAATTATGTAAAATTAGAGGTCAAGCATTCCTTGAGAATGCATATCACCCGCCACCTTTCCCCCAATTTGGTTGAACCTTGAAAATAATATTATTTGTAGTCTTGTGGTATATTTTGAGATGTCATGTTCATAGTATGTGTTGGGCACAACTCTCAGCAACAACCACACCAAATATTAGCAGAATATGTGTAAATCTGACAATACTGTAGTATTTTTTGTGTTTTCTAAGGTCAGTTGGCTGTAGCGGCCATCTTGATTTGAATTGGCTCTCAAAGCTATTCAGTTTCAGATTTACATCCAATGATTAATTGCTGAAAGTTTCATTAAAATCCGTCAACTGGTTCATGAGATATTTTACTAACAGGCAGACAGAGTTGACCATAAATAGTTAATGGCAAGATATTAAACACATTTTTTGTGTAATCTGTTAGCACTCAGAGTATGTGTTAGGGAACAGTCACAGCTACCGCTACATCAAATCTTGGAGAAATATCTGTAAAATTGACTGAGTTGTAGTCATTTTTGCGTTTTTAAGGTCAGTTGGCTGTGGCAACCATCTTCAATTGGATTGACTCCATAGAATAATTAGATGCAGATGTTCACCCATTTATCACGATCTTCAAGTTTCAATAACATCTGCCCAGTGGTTCCGGAGATATTTTGCTAACAGACACAAGCAGACGAGGACAAAAACATTATCACCCGCCTTCACCTTTCGACGGCGATATATATATAGGTGATGCAGGTGATGCTTTTGGTTCAGGGAGTTAGCAAATTTAATTGTTTGTTATTTATTATGGAAAAATAATAAATGATGTGTCATGGCGGCAAATCTTCATATTTAATCTGTATGTTTGTGTGCTTTTTACAGAGCCGTGTGTGTAAAACCATCCCTATGAGTGTCTGCTCTCTGTAAGGCACATTTGGGATTAGATGATAATCCCACAGTCACACTGTGCATGCGCAAACTCAAGTGCGTGCGTCTGCGGGAGGAGGAGGAGGAGGAGGAGGTTCGGTTTTAATTCAGCCACAAAGTGCGTCCATCTTTCTAATATCATCCACAAACAGCAGCGAGGATGAAGTGAATGAGGTGAGCTTTTATAACAATAATAATAATTATTATTACATTATAGTTCTCAGTCGGAGGATCCGAACAGTTTGTTTGTTTCCGTCCTGTTTCAGGCAGGATTAAACCGGGTTGTCCCGTTCCACCTGCTTTACATTTTTAGAGACAATCGTCAACTTAAAGAACGACTGATCACATAACAGCAAACGCGGAAACAGCCGAGAAGAACCCTGCTCACAATGAGTCCTTGTTGCCCTGCATGAATATTTTCTCCGTGCGGTGACCCAGTTGGCAGATGGAGCCTGAGGTCCTTCACATTCAAGTCACAATAAGTTTGCTCCGCAAGAAGAAAACTACACTGAACACGAGTTTCACGCGCCTCCTTCAGCGTTTTGCATCCTTTATGGAGCCTAAAGAGAGCAGCTGCCTTTAACCTGTAACATTATATTTGTTGGCACATGTGTCAAACTATCAGCTGCTGGGGTGGAAGCAGAAATGCTAAATGACACATGTTAAATCCTACCTAAAGTATTCACAAGATGTCAAGGAGTACGAGTAAAAGTACTCATTCTGCTTCAGAATAAAACCTTCTTTTAGACTAATATAGATTAAATATTATTAAAATATACAATATTGCACTAGCTGTGAATAAATAAATACATCACTCATCAATCTCTTTTACTTGAAAAATGTTATCTTAAACCACTCAGAATTGAATGGTTTAGCTTGTTTAAAACTTCAACAATAACTGCTGAAGTCTGCCCTGTCTGTCTGTTAGCAAAATATCTCATGAACTATCGGAGGGACTTTTATAAAACTTTCAGAAAGTTATCACCATCTGTACATCTACAACTGATTAATTTTTGGAATGACTCTTATCCAAGATGGCTGCCACAGCTAGTCAACATTAGGCAACACAAAAATGCCTAAAACTCAGTCAGTCTACAATTTGATGCAGAAGTAGCTGAGAGTCATCCACAACACATACTTTGAACATGAGTTCACACTTAATGTTATTTTCTAGGTTTGACCAAAAATGACTACAAGTTTTGTTGTCTCTCAACATAAGAATATCCTAACTCTGGCATGAAAGGCTGTGGGTGATGGTAGGCCTTTAGTAATGTTTTTGTTCATTTTTATTAGATTGTTAAATGTATAAATTAGTTTTTCATGTGTGAATGAAATAATTCAATCGTTTTGTTTGAATGATTCAGTACTTTAAAGCACTTTGAGTTGCATCTGTTTGTGTGAAGGCTGGTTTTTAAAGTGCTGTAAACTCATTAAATGATATCAGACAGAAACCCAATCTCCGGGGCTCAGATTGTTCCAAATGACTCTGTTTTGTTTTCGTGTCACAGACAGAAGCAGTACAAACTGTAGCAGGACAGCAGGATTATATCATTCTGTCCCACATTTTAATATAATCGTCTGATTCCTGACATCAGATAACAATTATTAATCTTTTGTTTGGGCCATTCGTGAATCCATGCTAACGTTTAATGTTTTAATCTTTTGATAAAACCAGATTTAAGTATATCTTTTTTGTTGGTTTGTTAAAACACCTTCTGCTTCTGTGTTGGACAGGAATGATTTCAGTGTGTCTTCCATCTGCTTCGCAGCTCCTTCGAAAACTTGAACGCTCTGACAGGAACTCCGAAAGTGGGCCGAACAATAAAGAGCAAAAGCCAAAGCATGGAAAGGAGCAGATGTCACCCCGCTCTCCCCTCGTAGGGCTGCAAACAGACCCCTCGTGGACACTGGCATGTGGGTTTCTGCGTGAGGGACAGGATGTCTAACTGTGAGCTGATCGAGCTGAAGGACCTCAGCGTTAACGATCCCATCGAGCTGGCAGCCTCCGCCCTGCCGACTGGACGCCCCAGCCAGCCCGGCCACAGCCACGCCGTCCGTCTGGTTGGAGACAGAGTCACCATTGAGGCGCCCGTCTGTCACACGGGGGAGGGCGCCGTGGGACACGACTTCCAGCCGTACAACTACACACACCTCACCTGGTGTGACCTGTGTGGAGAATTCATCTGGGGGCTTTTCAAGCAAAGTTTGCGCTGCGCCCGTGAGTACCTCCTGATGAGGATCTGTGTACACGGTTTTCATAAAAAAAGATTAAAAGTAGAAGCAACTCGAGAATGTAAACTATTAAAATCAGCTTAATGAGTCCTGATATAACACTGATTGACACGTTTTGTTATTATAAAAAGCAATTAACATTTAGCCGATCTGTCATTTATGGTTTTACTGCTATCATTACAACAGAATAACCCCTAATTTCTGTGTTTATTTTGCAGATTATTTATTGAAACAAAGGTACCTGCTGATTTTTAAAATTAAGAAAAGACTAAATGTTTTGCTTCCTTTTGAAAGTGAAGAAAAAAGAGAAATATGACAGTTTCTTCTTTTATTTTTAAAATGTGCTAGGTGCGGAAAACATTGCCTTGCTTGTTTTAAAAGTTGTTTAATCAAATTGTTTTCAAGACAAACTAAGGGTAATTTCTGAATTTGCGATAAATCCATAAATTTTGTGGAAAAAACCAGAAACATCTGTCAATTCAAACTTGAATAAGCCTCGTATTTAGAGGTCAAGACCATTTTTTTTTTTTGCTTTGCAGATTCCAGCAAGACTTTTTCTAGTAGTTTTTTTGATTTATGTAAAACTTCATCACCTTGTTCATCAGAAACTCTGAGAAGCTCTTTTATAACCTTTAACTTAAACAGTTACATTCAAACCTGCAGTTATTTCTCCCAGTGCAGGAACAGGCTGCTGAGTAAACCAGACGTATGTAAGCTTACTGTTAATTTCCTCCTCTTCAGACTGCAGTTACACATGTCACTACCGCTGCCGACCGTTCATCCTGCTGGACTGCAGCACACATGGAAGTGTGTTAATGCAGAAGGCAGATTACACTGAAGACTCCATTGAGACCGACACAAATGTGGTAATTACTAACATAATATCTTACCTGTTGTAGGTATCGCTATTAAAACAGCTCCAGTGTGAAAAATGTTATAGCGCTTCAAGTAAACATTGTTTGATGAAGCATTACATTAACATCAGTTTTGCACTGCATTGTTTTTCCAGCAGCAATAGTCTGATACTCCTCCTCGAACTGCCTCAAGCTGCACAGGAAGTATCACAGCAAGCTGCTGCTATTTGCTTTTGCAAATATCCAAAAACATAAACATATAAATCGTCATGTACCTCAAAATAACCGTACCTAAAGGAGTCTAAATTCGCATTCACGTGAACCACAATGAAACTTTGGACATGGGAGTTGTTTTAAACTAGTTACCCAAACTGAAGCTGTTCAAAAAGTTATCTGCAACAGATAAGATACTAGCTGTTCATAACCTCTCCAAGGAAGCCCACTTCAGGAGATCTGAACTGTAGTTTTAACTGTGCAAGCAGAAATAAACAAGTTTAGAAAAGAATAAAGCGACTCAGCACTGACCATATGGTGGAGGCTGGTTGGTTGAAGCAGATGGAGGCTGCCCTCTGCTCTCCTATCATTAGTTTTATTACACAGAGGTATTAGTTTTATTACTCTCTGTGAAGACATCTGTACAGAAAGTAGCTTTGAAGGAAGGAGAGAAGTCCACCTAAACAATAAAACAGCTGTTCTTACCTCGGTTTAGACCTCCAGAATATATTATAAATAAACCATAATCCCAGCAAGCCACAGTTAGAATTAGGTGTTCAACAAGTGCGTGCTTCTGTCCTTTGATTTGAATTTCTATTTTTTTCAGGCAAATACTTTGTTCTTTTTACTATTTGCCTTCATTTGTGTTTGTGTTCAGCCCAGCCTCTTTATTTTAAGTTTTAGAAACTAAAACTACACTAAAAAGAAGTATCAAAAAACATCATTTTTATTTCTAAAAATCTGGAGAACCTCCAAAAAATGAACACATTAAACCCTCAGCTTTTATAGTAAACTTTCAACTTTAGCCTTGAGTTTAAAACAGCTTCTGTATCAAAAAATTATAATGATCCAATTGAAGTTAGAACGGCAGAGTTCCACTTTGGTCTTGGCCCCACTCTGACCCTTACAAAAAAATCCCATGAGAATCACATGTGATCACATGGGAATCACATGTGATTCCCACATTTCCACATGTGAAAACGTGCTTTTTTTGTGGATTACGTGAACCACATGTGGAAAATGGGAATCACATGTGATCACGTGAATTTTGTGGGATTTTTTGTAAGGGGACTAGCAGTTAGCATTAATAGTCTATAACCCTTATCACAGAACCACACTTCAGAAGATCTGAACTATCTCTTTTTAGCGTTTTGCCTTCAATTGTTTGGTCTTTATGTGTACTTCCCATCTTCTTTTATTCAGGATGAGCAGATCGAACTGGGTAAACAGGAACTGAGTGTTGGTGAGATCCGGCAAAGGGTGAAGGAGTACAACACTCAGATTAACAATAATCTCTACATGGTTGTTGTGAGTGACAGTTGATATTCTCTGCATTGTTTTGTGCAAGAACATGTAGTAAAACTGTAACTTTAATTGAAATGCTGTGCCCCCCTTTAACCCTTTACTCTGGAAACTTGCAGAATAAAAATGGGTCCTATACTGGTTTCATCAAGGTCCACTTTCAGCTCCTTCGTCCCATCTCCCTCCCTCCTCCTCAGCGCCAGAACTCCAGGGAAGAAGGGGACCAGCAGGACAGACGGATACAAAGGCGGACATCTTTCTACCTCCCCAAAGATGCTGCGAAGCACCTGCACATCAGCTCCGAAACACGAGTGCGAGAAGTCATCGAGGCGTTGCTCAGGAAGTTCACTGTGGTGGACAACCCAGCAAAGTTTGCCTTGTTCGAGCGCACCGAGAAGCAAAGCCAAGGTGGGATTTTTCCGATTATGAAAACGCAACTGGACGACGCATTTGGTTCTAAAGCTCTGATTTGTTTTCTCTTCAGTCTGCATGCGTAAAATGTCTGAGGACGAGCGCCCTTTGTTTTTGCGCCTGTGCGCTGGCCCCAGCGAAACAGTGTTGAGTCTGGTTTTGAAAGAGAATGAGACAGGGGAGATAAATGTAAGTCCCCACTCAGCTTAAACTGTGGATAAATCTGTCACTAGATGCTGCTGACAACAACAATAAAAAACACACATATGTCACCATAGTCTGTTTTTTTAAAAATAAACTGTTTTATTTATTTTTTTTGCAGTGGGATGCTTTTAGCCTTCCTGAGTTGGGCAACTTTCTGCGAATCTTGCAGCGTGAGGAAGAAGAGCACGTGCGGCAGATTGTAAGGCGCTACGCTCACGCTCGGGACATGATGAAGCAGGCCGTGGCTCGCATAACCACACCTGGTTGATGACGAGAAACTCAAAGGGTCCTCGTAACTGAACTGTGAGAAACGCTGTATTACATGTGAGGTAAAAGGGAAGAGCTCAGGCAACAATAGTGTTTTGAATAAATGTTATAACAAAGCACAGTATTGTATTTACAGTTAATGTGAACTACTTTATGCAACTTTTATGTAAACAAATCCTCATTTTTTTTCCATATGCTGGAGTTAAATCAATCTGTGAAACTGAGCTGAGTATGTTCATGTGTTGGACATGTATTTATATTCAAATTATCTAATAAACTGATCATATGATGTCTGTTTCGCGAAGAGAATCGATCCTTTTTCAACTTTTGTCTCTTAAGCCTGACAAATAAAAGTCAGTCAACAAACACAGGTTCCCAACACGTAGTGTGCATTTATAATTTTTCATTTCTGATACAAGAGGAGTGAAGTTAGCTGATAGCAGGGCACAAAAATAAAGACTTCCTGAAAAGATCAGAGTGTATACTTTTTGGCAAATCCCGTTCTAATGTAAAATATGACAGATTGCTGGATTAAGGAAATGTCTAGTATGCTATCACACATAATGTTTGAGAATTTGGAAACATTTACTTTTTATTTGCCAAAGTTAGGAGGGGGAAACAAAATATTTTAGCCACCTGAAATAATCTGTTCCCCCTACATAAAATGGAAACAAATTAATTTACCTGCAAGTCTTTTACTTTGTTTTCAAAATAAATCTATCTATCTATATATATAGATATCCACACACACATGTACACCTGTACAATTGTTTTTGTGTGTGTGTGTGTGTATATACACACACGTATCTCTATCTATATAGAAATTAGGTCTTTCCTTACTTACATATTACAATCAAAACTCCAAGTTTTTTTTATTTACAACACGTTTGACTAAAAAGTATCCATACAGTTCCTTTTAGCAGCATAAAAACGATCATTTTGTGGAAGTTTCAGACTGTTTTTTTCCTCTGCATACCGGCACTGTCCACCAGGGGCGCCAACCAGTCTGGACTTTTCTGCAGCAGCTGGTGGAAACACGCAGAAGAAGAGCCTGCGACGTCGGCAAAAACAGCTAATGTAGCTGTAGATGTTGTCAGCTTTCTGCCACTTGACCGAACTGGAAATTCACCAAGACAAATTCAGCCGAGCCATCTCCCACCTGCGAACAGACCACTACTTACTTTAGGTTGGTTTTTATTTCTGAGATTGAGGTTGTTAAGGCTCGCTAGCCGACCAGTTTGTTAGCCTTTGTCAACGTCTAAAGTAAACGTATTTTGTTTAAAAAACGCGTTGACCTGATTGTTCTGGTTACTGGAGGATAGTTTTCTCCGGTTGAGGGAGCAGACAGGTTATAGGGGAACGTGGAGTTTCTGTAAATATTTCCCGCAGGAACAAACTTTTCACCTTCTGCTGGCTGACAAGACAAGCTAACAAAAGTTGCTTCGTCAAGGCTACAGACTTGGGTCTTTAGAGACAAAACTGCGTGTTTCTTGTTTATAGCCGTGTTCGATTTTTTTAAACAGATTTGAATGCAATAACATGTCGTGACAAATACAGATGTACGTGTCTCAGAATGTGGGCTTTCACTGTCTTGACTCTGGCCCGTGATTTGCTGACATTTCATGGACACATGCCTCGGATCTGAATGACTTCCTCCTCTGTTGTTGGTGCAGATCCATAAGGAGGATGTTTACAGACGCAGTGACGCTAGGCCACTGGTGCCAAGACTAGGTGCTGTAAAACAGCTTGAAGTTTCTTCAGCCCCAGGCACAGGCAGCCCGAAATACACACAAATAAATACAATAATTAACAATATGTGCACGACTTGTTCTTGTATATTAAACTAAATGGAACATGGCAAGGAAATTCAACATTTCAGAACGTAGCATTATAGGTAAATAATAATATTATCGTTTATAAACTATGTTTGTTTTGCTTTCTTTTAATATTTGTTTTTCGAGGTCAACCAGTATGAGTTTTTGTTTGACCAATACAAACTTTTAGAAATTAGGGCAGCAGAAGCCAGATATAAAACATCAGCATTTAAAAAAAAAAATCTAACATAGATCACTTAACTGAAAGAGACATAATATTAGCAACCCTTAAAAGAACCTTTACACTTGAAAGTAATATATAAAAGAGCATTTTTACCTAAAAACTACATTGTGGCTAATTAATGAAGTGTGCACAGGCATGACAGATATATATATTAAAGTGGTCAAAATCATCTGATTAATCAGTCTGGTTCTATTTGTGTGTGTGTTAATCCTTTTTAATATTTGCCAAAGTTTTACTTTATTTTTGTATTTTCTGAAATATAACTTATTTCCGAACACTTTGTTGGGGTGTTACAACTATAGTTATGTCTTTTTCTGCTCATTTTTATGTATTTTTTTACTGTTTGCCCAAAAAAACTATTTAGAAATTTATCTCTACATGTTTTTTCTCCCTCCCCAGGGTATCCTTCCTCAAGAGGCACATTTTTCTCCAGTACAGTAAGGCTGTATCACCACTGGACGCTGTGTGATTCGGGAAAATAATGTGCTGTAGCTGAAGATGGGGGGTAGTGGCTCCAAATCCAAAGGATTTTGGCCTTTTTCCGGCTCAGGTAGCGGGGACGATCCAGCCAAAGATGGGAACGAGCAGTCGCTGAAGAGAGCTCGAAGTTTCCCGGGTGCAACACCTTTTGTGTTTACCAGACGAAGGTAAATATGGACGTAGTGCACAAAAACGTTCACATGAATCATAACAGGGTCAAATATGGTTGATCTCAACATTTAATTTCAGTGGTTTAATAATTTTAGTGAAATTATCGACAGTATTTCTTATCTTTTATTACCAATGCAAGACAGACTAGAATAAAAAATTATATATAAGTCCCTTTGTTGTCTTTATTAGATGTCCACCTTACATAGTTTAATCCCATCTACTGATATTGGATTTGCATTGAAATCACTCATTTTTATTTATTTCATTACGCTGCAGTTCTATGTACTTCGATGAAGATGGCGACTTGGCCCACGAGTTCTACGAGGAGACAATTGTGACTAAAAATGGACGTAAAAAAGCCAAGCTGAAAAGGATACAAAAGAACTTAACACCTCAGGTGAGAAAGGCGAACTTCAAGAGATTTAATCAACACTAGTTTTTTTTTTTTTCTAGTCAAAATCATTTAAGTTTCTTTTGTGTCATTTCAGGGAATTATAAAGCTGGATCACCCATGCATCCATGTAGATTTCCCAGTCATCCTCTGGGAATCCTGACTGTCTTTGATTTACTGACAGAAGCCACTGTGTCACCTTCGTCCTGTGGTTTGCAGATGGAAGCAAGAATCAACATTTAAAAAAAAAAAAAAAAGAAAACAAGCTGCGATCTCTTGATTTATCTGATGCTCCAGTGTGGAACGGCTGTTTGCATTGAGTACCGAACCTCTGCATGTGATCTGTTTTTGGCTTGTGTGCAGTGAGACACAGGGTAGGCCACCGCTAGGGATGTGGAGGGGAAACAAAAAAACCCCTCCCAGTTTCTAGAGATCGTGGTTCGTGTGCATGTCGGTGTGAATGTGTGCAGACACAGAACTGACACATGAAAGATTCCCTATAATGTTTTGCTGCAGATTATTCTCTGGTATAAATCACTGAACTCAATGAGTTTAAAAATATAATATTAACCCGTACTTGTTTGTTTTGTTTTGTTTGTTATGGTCTTACCTTAAGTGAGGAATTTGTCTGTGCACACTTGAGTTATTTTTTATTTTTTTGTCACCGTTTTGACTTGCTTTAATGCATGGAGCAGGATCAGCTTGTGGGCAGCAGCCTATTGAGTTGACAATCAGAAGCCCACGACATCTGAAGTGGATGAAAATCATGGAATATTTAATGGACTTGTTTCAGTGGCTTCACGGTCACCTGGAAACACAACAGCAGTGAGATCCTGTTGTTTTCTTTGCTGCCTAGGCGTAATGTGTTTAATTTATTAAAACATTTTTTTAATTACAAATTCAGATGGTGACCCTGTTGTTTGTTTTATGTCTACTTGCCAGCCGGCGTTTGAAAGTGCTTTTACTTCACATCCACTTTGTAGAAGTCACAGAAAACTCATAGTTACATTTTAGTGGTTACAGAGTCCTTAAGTCTGAGTCTTGAGGTGTTATGGTGGGTGAAATTTAATCAGTTTATAGAGACTGTACCAATTTTTAGGTTTTATTCTCTCCCTGCCACATGTGATAACTGTTAATTAGTTCTGACTGAATCATTTAATTCTTGAAGAACAGACCTCATCTTTTCTTTTGTACCAGTTATGGTAGCTGTAGGAATTTATTTCAGGGCTGGGTTGTTCAGTGACCAGTTAATGTGTAAAATAATTCCTTTTTCAACCTCTTTTTACGATTTGAGCTCAATAAATTCCCCGGTCGGGTCATCTTGGAATTAAAGTCCTGATATATTTAGATCGTCAGCTGTCGAGCTTAAATCTGACAGGATTTCTGCGCAGTCTTGAAAAGTATGTAATTAGCTGTTAGTAATTTCCAGCTATAAATAAGGGGGTAAAAAGTGTTGTCAAACATTCCCCTTTTTTGAAAAACGCACACATTTGGATTTCTAAAATATATTTGGCTTTTATGTATTAGTGTTTTTCCATTTTGTGTTATATAAAACACCCTGTGAACCGTGAACAGTTTAGCAAAATTAACCTAATGTCGTATTAAAGAAGACTTAAATCTTTGATTGGGGTCATTCCAAAAACGGAACATTTTCTCCCCAGAAGTGATGTCTTCTGTGCTGTACATTTAAAGAAAAAGTCTGTACTCAGACATCATAATATGGCCTGAAAATTAACTAAAAGATTTGTAAATTTAAGTATTAAGTTCTGTTATATTTTATGTGTAAGAACCTTGATGAAGCAACTCTAGTCTAAGCAAAATGTTGTAAATGTGAAGCTCGCAGGACAAGCTTACATGTTGTCAGATAATCTTTAATAATAAGAGAGATTTCAGCTTTTGGGAACAGGTTTTAAAAGCTCAACAAACTGGACCTTCAGCTGCAGAGGAGACTGCAAAAACAAAGTGCAGATGGGCGGCTGCCGATACGGTACGTGGAGAAGGTTTCAGAAGGTAGGTGAGGCCATTTTCTCTCTCCGTGGGAGAAGAGACTTTCACAAATCTGACTGAGATTGCTCTCCTTAGAGGATCAAGAGTTCTGACTGAGATCCACTCCATATTATTGCTTCTACAAAATTATTTAACCCAATAAAAAGTCTTTTGTTTGTTTTACTTCTGTTGGGGCTTTTATGGTCTGGGGGAGACTTGGCCACCCAGTTGCTTTTTTGTTTATTTTTACAAAGCTGAAATAACAGGCATGAAATGCTGTCTTGTGGTACATCCTGTGGTTTTGCTGACCAATGTATGGGCTTGTTTTAAGATATGGAGTTACAAAATAATGTTTGATTCAAAAGCCTTCTCCTCCCCCCCTCGGTGCCTAATACTGAAAGCAAATGTATCCATTTTTTTTTTCAAATCTGGTTTCAAATATACCACATCCAAAAAGGGATTTAACAAGTCAATAAGGTTTGTTTTTAAAGAATGAGTTCTTACAGACTGTTTTTCAAAAAACACTTTTACTCTCAAACATTCGTCCAATCTGGTTGAATGAAAATATTCAAGTCAGCTACAAGTCTTGTTTACTTTTCCTTGATTAAAACATGTAGAATCAGATTCAGAGCAACATGTTTTACTCTTATTTAGAAATTGAAAATAAGGAAACTGCGTTATTTCTAATCAACCAGAACAGATCAGCTTACGTTAACTGTATATATTATAATGCTGACTTTAAGACAATTATCCTGTTAAATTTTGAAGGATAATCCTAAATAAACTTAACAATGTTCATGTATTAAAAGATGTTAAATACGTTTTATAGTCTTAAAGTATTTAGGCTGATAAAATCTGAATAACAGCCCTGTGAACCTGTGAGGCAACGAGTGTAAAAAGCTACAGTCACGCTAAGAAGAAATTACATTTTCTTTTAAAGTCTGGTGTTTTATACATCAGGGCATAATAAAAACTAAATTATGATGTTCCTCAAAGGTTGTAAAATTAGCCAAATACACCCTCATAGGTGAACAACACACAACAGATTTTGCAGGACAAAATATCTATGAAATGTGTGAAAAATTAATAAAAGAATATGATTCAGTAAAACCACATTTAGCAGCAAGAACTAATGAATCAATCTCTTCTGTTTGACTTTATGAGTCTCTGACATGACTGTGACGTTTAGGTCTACTCATCTTTTGAATATTTGGTTTACTAAGGTTGTTCTTATGCACACATGTATTGTTTTATTATGTTTTTTTATGATATTATTTTTTATCTTTCCCACCACAGCATTTTCACACTCTGAAGTCCGGACTTTAGCCTTTTTTTTCTGCTCTTCCCTCAGTCATTCTGTAAATTATCTGCTCTGTGGGAGACTGTTTAAACCCTTCTGGACCAAGCTTTAGCTGTTGGACAGATGGCCTCACATTTGACTCTAAAACACTTTGGTACACAAAGGAGTCCACAGGCGACTCAAAGACTGTGAAGTACACAGGTCGTCTGACTGCTTCGCAAGCCCAAATCATCACCCCTCCACCGCCGGTCTTGTTGTGAGGTTTTTATTTTTGCAGATATGCTGCTTTTTGTTTTTCTTCAGACGTGATTTTGTCCTTTAAAGCCTTACATCTCCATTTTGGTCTCATCTGTCCAGAGGGTTTGTGGTTTACACTGACTTTTTGTGCATTTTCACTAAATAAATAATGGCACACAGTGTAATACATATCAAGTTAAAGACCTGACACAAATACCAAAGGTGAGCAATCTTTATGTCTTTATTTGTAAAACATTAGAATTAAAAGAGGGTGTACTTATACCCTCTATGCTACTTTTTTTATTGCGAGTTAAAGTCAGCAATAATATCAAGTTAGTCTTTTTTTTTTTCACGTGTGTAAAGTAGAGGTTAAACAGGGGAGGAGTATCCTGGATATTTTAACAGCTGTTGGTGGATTTCAGACCAGAATGAGCAGCTTTTGTCTGAACAGCTTCACTTCAGAGCGTTTAGATGACAAACAGTTTTCACCCTGGACTGAATTTCATCCAACAGTTGGAGAGGAACATGCAGCTGGTGAGAAACTTATTCAGAATTGATCTTGAATCTGTATATTTGAACACAAAATTTAATGGCTGTCACTTATAACCTGCGACTACGAAAACTGAAACAGAAAAAACAATAATGCTGACTGCAGACCCAGCATGCTTTTGAATAGTTCTTATAGTCATACATAAATAATTTCATGGGCTGTTTAATTTCATGCTTTTTTATTCTTTACACTGAAAATGAAAGAGGAACATTTTCAGTAAGAACTGCACCTGAATGACAACTAAAAAAAAACTGCTTTGAAATTTGATCCAAAAATAATTCAGATTGCATTGAAAAGTTCGAGTGATAAATTTAGTAATTAAGTCAAACCTCGTGTTCAGGAAAAGTTATGTAACCCCAGTCTTGTTTTAGTCATTCATGTGATACTAAAAATAATTTACCCTTGAAAAAAATGAACTTCGAAAGATAAAAAGCATTTAGGGTGGCACAAACATTTCTAATTATTTAAAGTGAGGAGAATAATTTTGTCAGAACTGTGAATAAATTATCCTTATCGTTAAATTTTTAATTATTTATCAAATTATTTAAAAGGACCAAAATACAGTTTGAGGAAATTCTTCTACCTCAGAAGAAGCGTAAGGAACAGACTACTTAGGTGTTTATTCGCGGGGGGGTTGCGGCCACTAAAATGTTATCTTTTACTTTACATATTTATATGACCCAATCATTATTAGAGTTATGAGTTAAGTAGGAGCTATTGTAAAGAGATTATCCCAGTTAGACCCAGACAAACAAAAATACACAACAAACTAAATCTTTACATAATTCGGAACCCCCTTTGCTGCTGCGAATGCGGTGATCTGTTGTTGCTCAACGTTTACCGTCACCATCCCTGCTAACATGATAACTCAAGCGGCAGACTTTTTTTTTTTTGTCTTTTCTTTTTTTTAACAATCGACATGGATTAAGCGACCAGTGACTGCTGTTTTTTCTCATGGCTGGGAGGTGGAAAACTGACTTATCTGACGGTTTCGGTCCTTATTTTCGGCGACAAAAGAACAGGTCAGACCCATTAGCTAAGCTAGCAACACCGCTGTTAGTTTCAATGAAACTTTTGAGCTAACGTGGCTAAGGTAGCTTAACTTATTGGTCTACAGCGGCAAAAAAAAGCCATTACAACCTGATTCAAATGGAGGTTTAATGCTACTAAGAACACGGCATGTGAGAAAACTGTTTAATAGATGTATAACCTAAGTTTAGATGTTTGTTACAACTGTTGTTTCTGAAAATTCCTGCTTTTTACACACTCCATGGTAGTTATAAGATTAATTGAATGGTGATGTTCGGAGCTATTTATTCATTCTGAGTTGAATTTTACAACGTTTTTCTCTTCTTTTTTTTTGTTTTCTAGAGATAGAGGGGTGAAGGTGAGCAGTGACCATCATGATGGAGACAGTATTCCACCTCTCCACAGCTGTCCAGCTGTTCTGGTTGCTTCTGACTCTGTTCACGCGGTGGGCTGTCGTGTGTTCAGCAGATACAAAGCAGACAAGATGGCCATTATACTCCCAGAAGCCAGTTCTTCTTGTCTGGAACGCTCCAACGCAGGAGTGTGGGACACGGCATGGTGTTACTTTCTCTTTAAACCAGTTTGACATTGTGGCAACCCCCAATGAGGGCTTTGTCCGCCAGAATCTCACAGTGTTCTATAAGGAACGCCTTGGGTTGTATCCCTATTATGAGCCTGGGGGCACTGCAGTGAATGGAGGCCTTCCACAGCTTGCCAGCCTCACTCAGCATTATGAAAAGATGCCTGCAGGATTGGATAAGTACATCCCAGACCCTAAGGCAAAAGGTTTGGCTGTCATTGACTGGGAGGACTGGCGTCCATTGTGGATCCGAAACTGGGACACTAAAGATATCTATAGAAAGAACTCACGTGAAATGGTAGAGAAAAAGAACCCAAACTGGACCCCAGAACAAGTGTTGAAAGTTGCACAACAGGAATTTGAGCTGTCAGCTCGAAAATTCATGCAGGAGACTCTGAAACTTGCCAAGAACTTGAGACCAAATCAGCTGTGGGGGTTCTACCTGTTTCCAGATTGTTACAACCATGACTACAAAAACGCGCTAAAAAACTACACAGGCCGCTGTCCTCAAGTGGAGATGGACCGCAACAGTCAGCTGAACTGGCTGTGGATGGAGTGTATGGCGTTTTTCCCATCGATATACATGGGTTCTGTTCTGAAATCTACAAATTATGGGCGCCTGTTTGTACGAAACAGGCTGAAGGAGGCGATGCGCCTGGCATCTGTGGGTGGTGGTTCAGCGCGCCCCGTTTTTGTTTATACTCGACCAACTTACAACAGCGAGATGACCCTTTTAACTGAGGTTAGTGGGTTACAGCAAGATGCCATCGAAAGTCTGTGTACGTTTAGTGAAATGATAATGAAATGAATCCATG
Source organism: Kryptolebias marmoratus (assembly GCF_001649575.2). Lineage (NCBI taxonomy): Eukaryota > Metazoa > Chordata > Actinopteri > Cyprinodontiformes > Rivulidae > Kryptolebias > Kryptolebias marmoratus. The sequence continues at coordinate 12,833,860 of NC_051433.1, read as the reverse complement.
GCTGAATAAGGGAGTTTATCAGTTAGATCAGCTTTTAGTTTTTTTTACAGAATAATTATGTTTAAAGTAAACAGCCATGATTGCCAGGAAACATTGGTATTTGAGAGTGCAGATGCAGTAACCAAGCAGGTGAACGTGATTTGGTTGTTTTTTTGGGATTTTGAACAATGTTGGTCGAGTGTCTATAGGTTTCACTAACAATGCTGAACCAGTAACTCACCAGCATTTCTGTCTGCCAAAAAAAGGAATCTGATTTTATCCTCCGACTAGAGAATACATCAATTTGTCTCTTAAATTTAAATGCGTGTTTAGTCCCATCAACATCTGATCGAACGTTGATAGATCAGCTGTCAACCTCAAATTGTTGGTGGATATAAAAATGTACAGTACTGTACAAATTTTAAATCCTTCCTGATTTATGAGTTTTTTATATATTTTGCTTCCAAGCAGCTACACCTATTGTTTTTTCCCCCTAAAGTGATCTTGATCACTTGTTCCTCAGGCTTTCTGAAGTTAAATCAAAGTTTGTCTTTGGCAGCTTTTTCACAAAAGTGATGTCTTTAAGAAATAAGAAAAGACTCCAGCTAATATCTTTCACAGGCGAGAGATGCATCATCCTTCAGTTCAACATCTAGTGTTTGACAGTTTTTGTTTTTTTGCTGACCTGTCTGTAGTTTAGGTTTTTTTAATGTCTGAATAATTCATAAGTCAGAGTTAAGTGACTAAAAGAAACAAAAAAAATCCCTTTCCTTTGAAAATCTTCCAGTACTTGACAGAAAACGAGTGAAAAAGCAGCCAAAGACCAAGAAAAAAAAACTTTAAAAGACTACCAGAAAACCTGAAGAATTACTGATCAAGATCAAAGTATGAAGAAATGAGAAGTGACTCAGGACTTTTGCACAACACTGTGTTCTCTGATCATCAGATTATGATCACATACTTGCATGTTCTTACGATGATCTACAAATCTAAAAATAATCGAATAAACTGGCTGTGTGGTAATTTTTCCTGTTACTGAACTGTTTGTATGCTGCTTTTGTAGACAGATTTGGTGTCCACCATTGGTGAGAGTGTTGCGCTCGGAGCTGCGGGGGTAATCTTCTGGGGGGACACCTCCTATGCAAGCAATGTAAGAGCGTTTATCTTCTCTGCTCCCCTGATGCTGAACGGGCTGCTGTTCAGAGGTTCGGTGTTAACGGTGTTTTCTTTCCTGCAGACTAGCTGCTCCACCCTGAGTAAGTATCTTATGGGACCGCTGGGCCGCTACCTCCTCAACGTGACCTGGGCGGCAGAGCAGTGCAGCCGGGAGCTGTGTAAACTCCACGGCCGCTGTCTGCGCCGAGTACCGGACAGCAACGAGTACCTGCACCTCAGCGCCTCAACGCACAGGATCACGAGTCAGAGTGGCCAGCTGAAGGTGACAGGAAAGCCTGGCAAAGCCGAGCTGCTCGTTTTCCGCAAACATTTCAAGTGCCAGTGCTACACTGGGTATAAAGGTGAAGGCTGTGCGCAGAAAGAAAAAGGGCAGAATAGAGCCCCCTCTGTCTTTGGAACCTGGCCCCTCTGCCTTTTACTCCCACTCGGACTCCTCTACGTGCTTCATTAAGAATACAGAGAAGCCAAACTATTTACTGCTTCTGCCAGCACTGAAAAGTTCAGAGTTTTGAGCGTAAAGGTGGAAAGTGACTTTGCCATGAAATTAGTGTTGCGTTGGCAGCAGTGGGTAGTCACATCTGGATTTAAAGTTCACAGTTTAATGTCAGCACACAAACATTGACCAAATACTGTTTTGCTAACTGCAGGTTGGGTTTTCTGGAAAGTTATGCTGGAAATATTGTCTTCTCAATATCCAGTTGTTGTTTTTTTTGTATTTATTTCTTATGGTAAACTTAAAAACAGCTGAAGCCTTAAAAACTGGAAAGATATTAATATTTGTGTTGGTGCCGCACAACAACTTAAGGTTTCTTGCTTGTCAGAGCAGTGGCCTAAAGCAGCGTCATTGTGTTTTTGTGGATGGATCAACCTTTAAAGTGTGACAGAGCCTTACAAGGAAAATCTAAAATATGCATCATCATGCCATAAGATTATTAGTCATGCAGCCTTAAATCTCTTATCTTTTGCCTGTAAAAACAGCGTGGCTGGACCTTCCTGTTTCAGGTTTGTGCCTTAGCGGGGCTACAAAGGGCTCTTTTTCTACAGTTTTTACAGACTCCCCGCCACCCCCAGTGATATTTAGCTCAGTGTATTACAATAACCTTAAACTAATACTTACCATTTTCTTTGTATTATATAAACTGTACATAAATTGAAACTGGATGAACTAAAAAGGTGATTGTTTACTAGGTGTTTCAAATTGATATTATTCTCTAATTTACACTAGTTTTACTGTGAAAATGACATTCTAAAACATTTCCATTACTGGCATTCAGGTAATGTCCATTCAGTGTTTTATATTTAATTTCTTTGTGAAGTTTAACTTCAGAGGGCCAGGTTAGTATCTGAAATGTTCCATATGCAGTTTTAGCCTGAAAAACCAAAGGTCCATTCATCAGACGTACATTTATTTTACTTTGAATTTTCAGATTTTCTTTCTTTTTTTTTAATAATTTGCAATAAAATACAGTTTGTATTGAAAGCTGTAGTCTTTGACTGAAAACTCAAAAAGACAGAAGCCTTGTTTTAGTCAGACTCCAAACTCTGCTGATTTTTGGAGAGTTTATTTTTGAGTCCTGTCACCTCGTATTGTTTCAGAGTTTCTGGTGTCAGGGTTATTTTTACTAACTGAGCAGTTTCATCTAATAAATAGGGACTAAATAGGAATTTAGATTCAAGTGATATCTTTTTGAATGTCTCCAAATAATTGATAATTTTTCAGTTGTATATTATTCATCTTGTCATTTTTTTTCCTGCACTTTAAATACTTTTCTCTTGAAGTGGATTGTGCATTATTACATGTCGCTATTTTGGAAAGGTGAACCTGTTCCCAAAGTGCAAAAACATGTAACATATGACACATAATGTAATGTGTTATGTTTGCAATATTCTCCACTGTGAATCTTCTCAAAAAGAAATTAGTATTTTTTTTAAGTTGCTGTTCTCTCCTTTCCATTCTCTCTTATATCAGGTGCTAAACATGCATACATTGTCCTATTACATACTAGTAAACATCTATTTTTCCCTGTTACTCTGTTTTAGAAGCAGCTTTAAGTCATTTTGTGTTGCCAAAATGTATTGTTCTAATTGCAAACTGTATCTGCCAACAGTTGTTTGCATTTGATTGTTTCATATTTACTTTTTATGCTAGAGATTGTCATTATTAAATATAAGTTTTCTATAACAAGGTTACAGCTTTTTTTTTTGTTTATATAGTAAGCAGAAAATATATTTTTGAGAACACCACATGGTTGTAAAAAGGTATGCATATTCACAACAAAAGGGCAGAAATCATCAGTGATGCTGCAAATAAGACAGACTGCAATAAAAACAAAAGTTTGATCTGCAAAGTAGTACATAATACAGACTTCTCATTTATGGTTAACTGCTAATAAAACTTAAGTTTTACCTAAGAAGTGCATTGAACTCTGGCACTGTTTTAGTAACAGGGAAGTCATCTTAATCTAAACCAAAAAAAGGACTTAAATTCTAAATCAAATCCCAAAAATTATAAACTCATGAACTAACTGGTACAAATAAGGTGTAAGACTAGACAGATGACATACAACCTTAAAATTAAAAACTAATTTTTGACTAAATATCTTACAAATCCATTAACCTCAATTGGTAGTGCAATTCTCTGGTGTTTTTACAATAATTTGTTTAATCTAATTAAAAGTTTATTGATTTAGGAGTTTATTTGTTGTAAATTTATAGGTGTTAGAACAATATTAAATATACTGAATACATGTACAGTGTCAAATGCAAACAGTTGATACTTGAGTGATATCCAAACACCAGCATTTAATACAGAAGTCTGACTTTTAGATTTTTTTTTCTTATAACAGTGAACCATTTCAAAATCTAAACCACTGCAGAAAATATTTTTGTCTTTGTACACAAACACCACAAAAATGTTTAAATCATTGTGTTATTATTCGTATTTTAAAAAGTGAACGTTTAAAAAGAAAAAAAAAAAATTCTTGAACGACCTCAACAGGAAATGACGTATAGTGCAGGGTTTTGTTATGTGCAGCACGGTAAACGTTCCGACGAGCAACAGACATAATATCAACGGTAACACAGATGGGTAACTCAAGACCTTGATGGATTTGAATAGTTTCAGTGCCAGAATTTCTATATACACGTCTCGGCGTTATTGGGTGGGATTCAACAATAGTTGTAGTTTAGGCGTGTTTCTGTCGGCAAAACGAATATTTGACTTTAGTACATTTTTCCTGCTAAAGTTAGCACCTGCTGTTGCGGAAGTCTTTAGCAACAAATCCTGACACAAGCAGCTATGCAGAAGACATGAGGACAAAAAGACAGCCTCGTCCTTTCGTTAGTGAGCGTTTTTAGTTGTCTCCTCCCTGTAGGTATGTGTGTTTTTCTACTGTAACAGAAAACCTCCTATTTCCTGAAATTTAACTATTACCAGAGCTATTAGCTTAATGGATATTTCGGCTAATTCAAATGATTCTTACTTGTCTTTTAGTACTCCCGTGTTATGGAAGGTTAGTTGTGTCCTAATTATCGTTGTATTTTTCTCGAGTTTCCTTCAGTGTTCACAGCCACGTCGACCTTGATTTTCATCTTATGCAAATTGTTTCATTGTGCTATTTACATTTATTTTCATAGCAGGTTTCAGGCAGGCATGATTATTCAGTGGAATTTCTGTTCCGAAAGATTTTGTTACTATAAGTATTATTAAACTCCCAAATAAATGTTTAGCTGATTCTTAGCGCTGTACAAATAGACCAGGGCTCAAGTTTCTGTATTAGTTATGATTCTGTAATAATCATTATTGTTCAATTTTTAAAATCATAATTGTAAGGATAGAACAGTAGGTCCACTCATGCTGGTGTTTATTAATGGTGATTCTGTTTTTAACATAAAAATAACACAAAGTAAAACAACTGCATTATTATGAGGGGCTCTCAGATGACTCATTGTCTACATTTTTTCCAGGTCTTTCATCTTGATGAAATGAACTTCTTGCGTAATCGTCTTGTTGTCTTGGGGCTGGTGTTGTTGGCTACTTTGTTGCTGTACCTGCTGCTGCCGTCCATTCGCCAGGGCAGCATGGAGCCATCCATCGCAGCTCAGAAAATAGGACTGTTGGCCACAGCTCCCCCCGGGCCTCCAGCCATCAATGTCTCCATTCGCACCGGACAACTACCTGGAGACCCTCCGTTGTTTTTCAGAGAAGCCTTACCCATGGATAGAGCCGGACAGCAGATTTTACCAAGGTGGGCTGACGACTGGAAAGACTAATTTGACACATTTTAAATAGAAACTGTTGTTCAGCCAGCGTTTGGTAATACAAACATGTGCAAAAATGGCAATTCACCGGGCTGTTCTAATTCTAAAATACTGAGTAGGAAAATTATATTTTTTTAAAGACTGCAGGTTGTTCTTCTGCATGGCCAGGCCTTCACCTCCAAAACCTGGGAGGAAGTGGGTACCATGGCCCTGCTGGCAGCTAATGGATATCAAGCCTTAGCGATGGATTTACCAGGTAAGTGATGATAATTATATAAAATGCTTCATCTAAAATAAATTGTAGAAACTAATGAAATTCAAAGTTTTGCATGAGTTTCACGGAAAATTGAATAAAATATTTGCAGTAAGTGGTAATTACTTTAGAAATTCAAATTACTTTTTTATTAACAAAGTTATCCCAATGAACACAGGAGCTTTTTTCTTTTAAAAACATAGATAAGACCATAACTCCGTATTTTTCAACTGTTGTGTTGATTTGGAAACCCCAGTTCGCATGAGCTGAGAGTGCCCCCTTGTGGCTGAAAATGTTTTTACCTCTCAGTCTTTGTTGTTAACTGAACAGGGACTGAAACTAAATTGATAATCATGATATGAAAACATTAATTTGTATCCAGTTCTGTTTAAGATGAATTGTTAAGTCATATAATACTGTTAATTGCACATGTGCCATATCACAACAACTGGGCCGTCTGTTCTGTGTAACGTTCTCAGATTGAAGCATTTTGCAGTTATGATGTAAAGAAATAACTGCATTCTTGAATTCTTCGTTAACTTCAAGGATATGGAAAATCACCTGACTCTGAGGCTCTGAAGACTGACCAAAGTCGGGTGGACCTCCTGTCACGGTTCATGGAGTCTTTGGGCGTCAGAGCAGCTGTGCTTTTGAGCCCCTCAATGAGCGGACATTACTCCCTCCCTTTCCTCATGAAGAACAGTGCACAGCTGCGTGGCTTCATTCCTGTAGCACCAGTCGGCACCCGGAGTTACTCTCCGCAGCAGTACAAAAAGATCCAGGTGAGAAACATGGGTGTATGGTGATGAGACTGTAGTTAGAGTCCATAGTTTATGTAGCAAAATTATTAAAGAAAACTTTACAATCATGACATTGATCATAGGTTATGATCTTATAAATTTAAGATTATTATTTGTTGTTTTTAAGTAATTATGCTATCAGTGTGTTTAGTTTGTAATTAATTAATTAACACATTATAATTTTATTTATTAAATTTACCATACACTCTGTTGGTTTCTTTTCAGACGCCCACTCTGATTGTGTTTGGAGCTCTGGACACAAATCTGGGTGCCCAGTCCCACAAGAACCTCATCCAGCTTCCTAATCACGAAGTGCTAAAGTTAGAAGGAGCTCGCCACGCTTGCTACATGGACAAGCCGCACGAATTTCACCAAGGGTTGATTCAGTTCCTCAACAAACTGAAGAAAGATGTGTAGCATATGAGAGGAGATGGGTAGTAAAGAGGAGAACAAACGAGAGGATTACCAGTGGTTTAATATGATGTCAGGTTTGGCAAAATGCTCTAAGGTCAGTCTTACGCTCATCACATGATGACACGAGGGGAGGTTTGTGACAGTGATCGGTTCTTTTGTTCAAATGTTGCTGTTATGAATGTCTCCAGATTAGCATTTTGTGGTCTGACCTGAAAATAAGAAACTATCTTAGCTTCTCAGCTTGTTCAAAAATAGCAAAGTGAATAGTGGTACGTTTTGTTTTTCTGTCCCTCATTGCTTTTAAGGACATGGAACGAATTGACTTCATTGTTACCATTTTAGTGTATTGTGCGTGTACTCAAGCTAATTGTAAATATGTAAATGCGCCTGTCGCCTGTATTCAGTTTTAGCCTAACCCAGTAACTACCGCTGCTTCGTGCTAACATCAATTAATGTAAGCCTAACAGATTCATATTAAAGCTAAAAATATGTAAAACAGGTTAAAAAGATGAGCGTCTAGGTGAGTGAATACCTGCAATAAGTTTGGACAATCATAAAAAAGAAAAAAAAACTTGCGTCTACTTAAAATAAAAAAGAGTGTTTGAGCTGACAATACTGGAGCTAATGTTGATTTATATCATACGACTTCATTGATCTAATTGAAAAGGTAGAAAGACACTGACAGTTTTTGGAACAACTACATGTTTGTGTGTGTTTTACGTTTAAATTAACTGTTATTGACTTGTTCCTGGAACAAATTCATTTAATGAAAGCACTGTTGTTAAGTGCGTTAAAGAGTTGAACTTACTTGAGTCTTGTCTTTTTTCATGCTAATACATAAAGAATTTTTAAATCTATATAATATCCTGAATACAGCTACTTTTGGTTCTGAATGTGTATTCGACATAGCACCTTTACTTTTAAATAATAAGTTGACATTGTGTTTATGATGTTAAGAATATGGGAGGTTGACTAAAACACTAAGTTAAAGCAGGTTTGCTGCAAAACTAATGTTTATTGTCATAAAGTTACACAAGTTGCAGTTTCGTTTTGCTTTCTTATTAGTTTTTCCTTGTGTGTTTATTGCTGTTAATAAGCTGAAATTAATGTCAGTGCACTAAAATGGAAAATAAACTACTGTGATATTTATTTGTTGTCATTATTTTTGTTATAGGTTTTCATATCTGTTTGTTTGCTGGAGTTACACAGAGTGAAATCGTGTTTGTACTTTAAAACAGTGGAAAATATCAGTTTAATGAACTTAATATATATTTAGGCCACACGTCTATCTCTAATTACTTGTTTTCATATTTAATAAAAAAGTCAAAACAAAATTCCCAGTAAGAAAAACTATATGTCAAGGTCTTCACAACTGACACTGTTTTAGGTCAAAAAAATCCTTTAAAGGTTTAAGTGGCTTGTTTTAACCTTTAATGGCTATAGTTTCTCTTTATATGAATTAGAATTCAGATATTTTCAATATTCAGATTAGATAAGAATTTTTTGTGGATATCTTAAACTGAAAAGCCAATACATGTGATTGAGAAAAGTGGCCATATTTTGGTTCAGTAAGAATGATGTTCAAGATAACTGAAATGCTGTTTTTTGATTGGATGAATGGCAGCATGGATACATAAAATATTTATTTTTTACTAAGAAGAATTGAATGAAACAGATATGCGTTGAAGAGCCTGTCTAATTATTATATGATAAATCGGCTTGCCATACTAGCTTAACTCACGCTAACGTCAGCTCTGTAATGGTTTAGTCCACTTTAGGGGTCATGGAGTATTTTTAGTATTTTGCTCGGCATGAATTTAAGGAAGTATATTGTTTACAGTTATGTATAAAACATAGTATAATTAAAATTAAAATCTGATCCAAACATTTGTCGTGTTTTGTGTTTTTGAGAGGTTCAAGTCCTTGTAGAGAACGAGTGAACTCCCCTCCACCTAAAACCCTGAATAGTTTGACCTCCTGCTAGTTGATCGTTAACGGTAAGAGTTCTGTCAACTAATTATTGAGTGGAGAAAACAAACATCCGGTGTTTGACGTCGCGCGCACACTGCGCCGCTTACTACCTTTACTCTTGACTAGTTAGCTAGCGTTTCGGACGGAGCTGTAGCTTGTTCCACAAGCAAACAAAGTATCGGGTTACCTGAAAGAAAGCTAGCCAGAGCCTTTATCCTTACAGTACAGCAGAGGTGCTGAAGGCAGGTAGGGTCACTCGGGCTCCAGCTGAAACCGGATTCAGCTCTTTGTGTTTAAATCTGTGCTGCGGCAACGACTGGATCTTTATCGCACGGTCCTGACACGCTTTTCTGCAAATGTGATTGTCTCCTGTGTCCTTAATGGAGTAAATCTAGCCATGCTGCCTGACAAAGATGGTCCAGGTGTTGGAGGAGGACAGAGCTCACCTGAAGGAGAGGACCCCTCTGTGAGTCTGTTCAGAGATTACCTTCGTCTCAAAACTGTCCACCCTGAGCCTGACTATGGTGAGGAAACCTGCCTCCACTAACTAAGATACAGCTTTAGAAACGTCACACCTCGATTTAGGCTGATTTCACAGCTTTTAGAATTGTCAAATACAACTTTTTCTACCCTGACACATTCTGTGACACAAAGGTTATGTGAAGAAGCTTAAATCAAGTCCCTCTGCATGTGCAGCAGCGTGGAACTGATTTGTTATCCTCTTCTGTCAAAGTCCAGTTCTTATCTCCATAAGTTACACATTAAACACTTAACAGTTATTTCTGAAGCTTTAAAAGAAAGTTGCCGTCTTGCAGAGTTCACCGGTGGCGCCTTGTCACTTAAAGTCAGACTTAAAAGCGTAAAAAAGGTGATATTTTGCAGGTATTTGGTTTTTTAGATTCAAAATTAAATGTGAAGATCAAACTTTTTAAATTACATCCAGTTACAAGCATGAGTACATTCAGTATACTATTGTTTGGCCAAATATACCTCATACAAAGTGTAATCAACTCTTAATTTCTCTCATAGCCTGTTTGAATTTATTCTGAAAAATGTAAAACTGGAAAACATACTTTAACCACCACTTCTTTTCTCTCTTCCCGACAACGCCATTGCCATTATCCTTGTACCGTGCAGACTCTGACACATCAGGCCTGCTCTAACCCCAAATATTGCGTCGGTTGAAGATAAATTTCAGCTTGCTCAGCAGAAACAAAGGCAACAATCATCAGGCGATCGTGCAGCAGGTGTCGGAGCGTCGAGGAGCCTCTCGTTTGCCTCCTCAAACAGGCCTGGGAGTCGCTGAAAATGCAGAAGTGATCAAAGCAAACTTGGCTTTTTGCTTCGGGTTTTACCAAAGTTCAACAGCAAAAACCGCAACTAACAGCAGAAATGAGTATTGAGTGAGAGTTTTAACGTGGCTGTTCGTATTTAGACCAACTTTTCCACTCCGCGTTTATTCGTTTATAGATGCTGCTCTCAGATTCTTGGACAGAGCTGCAGAGGAGCTCGAGCTGCCGGTGAAAAAGATCGAGGTGATTTAATCCACTCGGAGAACTGTCTTTTTACGTGCCGCGAGGATGGGGCGGCCATGCTTCAGCTCTCCTTGTTTTGTTTGTAAATCTGCTTTTAAGGTTTGTCCGGGTAGAGTTGTGTCAATCATGACATGGGAAGGAACGAAACCCACGTTGAAGTCCATCCTGCTGAACTCCCACACAGATGTTGTGCCTGTTTACCAGGTATGAGCTTGCTCTCTGTGTTGTCACGATCTTATTGTCTGTGACAGAAAAGTAAAAACAAATTAACTTTGTATCAATCTGTTTTCCAGGAACATTGGAAATATGATGCTTTCAGTGCTTTCAAAGATGCCCAGGGCAACATTTATGGCCGGGGATCCCAGGACATGAAAAGTGTAACGATACAGTGGGTATAAACTGCCTCGGTTACTGTTCAATGAGAACCACAAGTTATTTCCTCTCAGCTCAAACAACTTTCATTGTTTTTTTTGTCATAACCGTGCTTTTGTTTGCTTTCGTTCTGTGTGCAGGTACATTCAGGCTGTCCGAAGACTGAAGGTGGTAGGATGGGAACCAAGGCGTACCGTGCATTTAATGTATGTTCCTGGTAAGATTCCCGACTGCTTCGATGCGCCGCAAATCAGCTCTGTTTCAGTTAGGATTCCAAGCAGACGTTGTTCACGGAGTTTGGTAATTTAGTATCAGCTCCACCCGGTGTCAGCCAGGGTTTGTTCAATCAGAACCACTGAAGACACAAGACAGATTTTTAGCTAAGACTGGTAAACATTCTTGGCACTAATGAGCTGCTTTTTGAATAATAATGTAATTTTGACTGATGGGAACTCACCTCTTTTATTGCTTCAGATGAGGAAGTTGGAGGTCACAAGGGAATGGAAACATTTGTGACACATCCAGAGTTTCAAAAATTAAACATCGGCTTTGCTCTGGATGAAGGTAAATAATCTTCTGACTGCAGCTTTTTTTTGTTTGTTTTTTCAAGTTAACATTTAACTTAACTTCTATTCTGTAGTTAAACTTTCTGTTCAACTACATAAAAAGACAATTTAGTTTATTGTTAATTTTATTTTGTTGCTTGCTTATGCTTTATAGTGTAATTTTCAAAACTGTATGAAGATAAAATTTGACATTCATTTTAGTGATGACAAAGAAGGGGGAATTTAGGTTCTTTTAGCACTGTTTTATTTGGACTTTTGGAATTATTTTATTTTTTTTCTACACAAACACACACCCCAGCTGGAAATATTTTCAGTGTGGCAGTGGCCAAATTACTTAAAAATAAATAAATAAAATCAAAACAATGAAGTTCATATGTCTTTTGTTTAGAACCGATTGCTTGCCCACATTTACCTGTTAATGACCAGCTAAAGTTCCTGTTTTCTGGGCTTTATCAGAGTTTTTCAATATGATTTTAAAAGAAAATTTAAGTCTGATAAATTGGTTGTGAGCACCTGCTTTTTTTTTTTTTTTTTGTATTCCAGGTTAAACCCAGTGGGTGAGCAATTAGTTTGATCTGCTGTTAAAAATCAGAGACAGCGTGTGCTCAGTAGGATTTCAAATGAATAATCACAATAAAACCTTAGTTCTTGTGCTTTTCATGCTGAAAGGAAACTGTGTCGAAATAAAGAACTCTTATATCGTGTGTATTTAGGAGAGGTTAATGTGAGGTTGGCGCTAGTTTACCCACCATGTTTGCCATTTTTTTGTGTAATTATTTTTAAGTGTGTATCTTTCTGTTTGTACTCCGGAGGTCTGGCCAATCCCAGTGAGGCGTTCACTGTGTTTTATGGAGAAAGGAACCCCTGGTGTGAGTACGAAACACAGAGTAGATGGTTGCCCTCGAATCGCATCAGTGTCTGAAATTATCAGTGGGGAAAAATACTTCTGAAGAGCTTTGTTTTGAATTTTAATGGATCATAAAGTCCATCTCGAATGAAAGAAAATATTCTGTTTTCCAGGGATTACAATCCGCTGCCCAGGAAGTCCAGGTCACGGCTCCAGGTTTGTGGAGAATACAGCTGCTGAGAAGCTGGTGAGCACCATTAGTTGGCCTCAGTGTCCACTCTTTTCTAGTTTTGATGAATACTTTCTGCTGCATGTTTGGAAAAATGTACTGGAAATGGCAAAATTCATTTAATTAAAAAAAATAATAAAAAAGCTTAACTTAACTTAACTTAGATCCATTCTTCCTAAACTGAGTGAAAGTGTCTTTTAGGGGAGGAAGATGCTGTAAATGCAAATCTTTAAAGATGAATAAATCAGACACTTTTTGTCTCTAGAAAACAAACTGAGTCAAGTGTCACTGACATTAAAAAATAAACACAACATACGAAATTAAAAAGAATCCACAATGTATTTTCTTTTTTTGTAGAAGTTTTGATTTTAGTTAGAAAGTAAACTTTTTTTTTTTTTACAGAAAAGTGTAACTTCTCTCTATTTTCCTGCAGAGGCATATCATCAACTCTTTTCTGGACTTTAGAGAGAAGGAGAAGCACCGGTGAGTTAGTTTACCTTCCTCTGTTATGTTATTTTACATTTAAAAGATTCAGTGATTTATTTATTAATTATTTTGGTTTTGTGGTCTTACAAATAAAGTATCTATGACGCTATTTTGATTCTTTGTTTGCAAGCTTTTTGGCTTGATCCTCTACATGACCTTCCAGTAAGAATATTTTTCTGAATGCTTTTTCTTTTATTATTTAAGATTATCTGTAAATAATTGAAGCTTTTTGCAAAGTCTACTGTACAGAAAAACCAACTGTACAGTGGAAAAAAAATCCTGTTCAATGTTTAAGAATATAAACAGTCTAGATTTATAGACTTTATTGTTTTGAACTTAAACAATAAAATATGAACTTAAAGGTCTTTAAATCTTACAGTCATCAAATCTTTTCATCTGATTGGAGATTAAAAAAAATCTAGATAACTATTAAATATTTCTATAGTTTGTAACAATCATAGAATGATCTCATGAGTAAAAATATTGAGGATATTAGTAAATTTTAAAAGAGTAGAGGATGTGCAAAGGCATTTTGATAAGTAGTTAATTTTTTAGCGATGATCTTGAAGATGTAGTTCTGTGTTTTGTTGTTAACTCTACCTCGCATGCATTTTTCAGGCTGAACACCAGTGAGTGTTTCACACTGGGCGACGTCACCACAGTGAACATGACCATGGTCAAAGGGGGCGTGGCCTACAACGTCATCCCAGCTGAAATGGACGTCAGCTTCGATCTAAGAATACCTCCTACAGTAAACCTCCAGGTGTGTTTTAAAGCAGGAGTTTATGGAGCCACACTTACAGGCCCTCAGCTCAGTGTTAACTCTACTTTAACCTCTGACCCCAACAGGAGTTTGAAGAACAGATCAAGCAGTGGTGTAAGGAAGCAGGAGAAGGTATCACTTATCAGTTTGCTCAGGTTCGTTTAAGAAAAACAAAAAACCAAAAGAAAAGGAGAACCGCTGCTTGTTTGAGTAGTTTTGACAGAAGAGCTAAATTAGTGCTGATCTGTTACAGAAACACATGAATCAGAACACCACGTCAACAGATGTGAACGATCCCTGGTGGAGCGCCTTCAGCGCCGCCTGCAAGTCTATGTGAGTACACAAATATGTTACAGGAGCGTCTTCTCATCTTGTTTGGCTCGTTAGAATGAAAGCAGGATATGGAAAGTGACGTACGAAGCAGATTTTTTCTTTTACAAGGAAAAGAAATGTATAAACAGACAGCTGTCAACATCAGTGGCGTCTTCAACATTTTGCTTTGGTGGGATTGTGTTGAGTAGACTGCAGGTAAGACACCGACTGCTTTGTCTACTCGACACAACCCCACCAAACCAAAACAAGAAAACCCACAATCTATTTATGCATTTAAAACGCAAAGCTTGCATGATGAAACTCCACAATCATGGAATGAGCATGTTGTGTAGGAGTATTTATTTCCGTTTTCACACATCAGCTGCATTTCCCCACAGAACTCATGTCCTTCATTTTGAAAAGAAGCTTTTGATATGGGTTTGAGTGAAAAGACCTCTAAAGCTCTGTAATATAAACTCTAACACTTTAAGCTACCTCTTTTTTCTGTGCGAGCCGAGTCTCATGTCAGCGTCTCTACTGTAGGAATATGACTTTGGTAAAGGAGATATTTCCTGCTGCCACCGACAGTCGTTTCATCCGAGCGGTGAGTATTTTGGACAGGAAGTTATTTTTTTTTCTAACATTTCAAACTACAGAAAGAGAGAATTTGCTCACATTTGACTTCTCCTTTTTTCACCGACTCCAGCTGGGCATCCCTGCCATCGGCTTTTCCCCGATGAACCGGACTCCGATTCTGCTGCACGATCACAATGAGTATCTGAACGAACAAGTCTTCCTGAAAGGCATCGGCGTGTACGAGGCGCTCATCCCAGCTCTAACGAACGTTCCCGCCTTACCTGGAGAGGCTTAGACGAGCCTAATCCTCACGGAACTCTATTTTGCTGAAGATATGAATATTTAATTTGAGGCGTTTGCAGAGATTACCAAAGAATAACATGTATGCTCGATTAAGCCAAAGTGAGCACTTTACCTTTGGTGCTGTTAATTTTTAATGATTCTCAGGATTTAGACACAGCTCAGTCCATTTTACATCATGTAGCAAGGTTAAGGAACACATTCACTGTAAAGAGACTGATTGTTCATGTGTGTATACCATCTGAAAGGATGATCATCCAACATGTGAACCTCAATTTTTAGATAAAAATATCAATCACCTCTTATGATAAATATCACCTACTTGGATCAATTTTAGATGCATATTTCACATATAGAGGCTTATTTAATAAACTGTGAAATAAATATATTTATCCCTAAGCTTGGCTGTTTGTACAAGCTGCAGATCTGTGCCTGGCGTCACACCGTCATGAAATTCATGTCATGTTAAGTCATTTCAGACCAACTCAGAGCCATCTGGAATTTTATTTTTTCAGACAAAACTTTTTGCTGCATGTTGAACCATGTGGAGCTCTAAAAGTAACAAGCTCACCCAATCATTTAAATGTTTTTGAACTTATATAAAGCTTAAAAAGAGAAGAACACCTCGCCTACAGTAAAACATGGCAGAGGTTCAATCATGCTGTGAAATGTCTTTGCTTTCTCTGGTGCTGGAGTCAATAAACAAATGAAGAAAATGATTACGTTTTAAGATTTTTCAAGGCATCTTTTGAGTAACATCTGTTTCCCAGATTTAGAAAACTAGAAGTGAAAACCTTGGGTTAGAATAACTGATAATAGTTTGTTGATCTGTTCTAAAGCTCTCTCTCTTTTTTTAAATTCAAAACTGCTTGAATGGATAGCTTTTGGCGAAAACTAAAGTGGGCACGTACAGAAAACGTTTAAAAGGTTACAAGAAACATTTGATGCAAAGAAGATCCTGTGTTTGTGTTACAACACAGGAGAGCGTGGTCTTTGGTAAGGAATCTGTAGAAAATAAGGTTCACTCATTTGAAGACAAAGTTTACATTTAGGACAAAGAAGGGAGATTGTTCGAGAGATTAAAGGCCTAACATTCCTTAAAGACATGCAGATTATCCAACTTAAACTAGGATCTTTTTATGATGAGAAAGGACGGATTTATCACAGTTCTGGTCAAACCTTATAAATGACGTTTCGTTCAGTCTCATTGAATCTTGTAAGATGTGTTAGTGCTCAGAGTATGTGTTGAGGATGACTCTTAGCTACCATCAAACCATACTTGAGCTCAATGTAAAATTAGTTATAGCTGATTTTTGTGTTTGTTGAGATCTGGTGGCCATCTTGAATGGGATTGACTCCAACCGTTAATCAGTTGTAGATGTACGTCCAATTATTTCCATCTGAGAGTTTCATTAAAATCAGTCCAGTGATTCATGAGCTATTTGCTGATGCCACAGAGAAAGAAACCTAGACACACAGGTAAAAACATTACGGCCCTTTAGTCTTTGGTGGGTGATAAAAAACTAACTTTAAAGAGAAAATGAGGTTTCAACCAGCGTTGAATCCAAAATCCAGTCAGTTTCACACCAATTAACACCTTCAAACACGTGACCAAAACATCTCTTATGTGGACCAAGCTAACACAGACCCATATGACAGTCATAAGGGAGGAGAGGGAGCATGATTAGGCATGTGAGTTCAGCTTATATAAACACAGGGATGAGAAACAAACGTCATTTAACAAAATAAGAAAAGAAGTCCAGTCGCTTTTTAAAAAAACTTTTAAGATGTGCCTTACTGTCATTTCCTTCGAATAGGGTGGAATTTTTAATTTTCACCAGAGTTCATGTGGAAAACCGTAACCTTTTAACTTGATCTGGGTTTCACACGAACACAAAGACTATAGTTTGATGGACGTGAAGAGAATACTGAAAAGGGGAACAAAGGACTGAGGGAACGATGAGCTCCCAAGCTTAACGTCTGCATCTTATAGGGTTGAGTTTCAGTCTTCTTAAAATAATATATATATATATATATATATATATATATATATTTGTGTGTGTGTAAGTGAGCAGCAGTTCTGCTCTTTCCGTTGTTAAACGAGAAGCCTAGTCCATGAATGCTGTGAAATGGAACTGCTGTGTGAGAAGCAAGTTCTGAAAAATTAATTTGATTTGTAATGTTGTTTACATAAGGTTAAGGTCAGTCTCATCTCCAGTTCAGCCCTCGTTGGAGTTGTCCAATTAACAGTGAGAGTCTCCTCTGAGGGGGGGGGACTGACAGGAAGCCTGTGCAGTCAGTAATTAGTCTTCTCTCTCCCCGGGACATGACAGCGGCATTAACACATGGGGCCATTGGGGAGACGGATAAAAGCTGCAGCCACATCCTTCCTCTCAAGGGGAGGGCAGGTGCAGTCATCCAGCCGGCTGTCGAGCATGCGAGCGCCTGGCTGAGCCTGACATTGGGGAGGTTAAGCAATTTGTATTTTTCTTTGATTCTTTCATATGAATTCTCAGTAAGCATAGCTCAGCAGAATTAGCTTTCATGCAATTCTGTTGTGACTCTAAAATCTGTAGTTACTACTGCTTCTGTGGAAACAAGAGCTGCTCAACAGCTGATCCCCTTCTTGTTGTGGGGGATAAAAACAAACTGTTTTCAAGAAAATTCAAATTCAATAGCCAGCTCAATGCACACACTCTGCTGCTGTCTTTTCAACCTCGTCACTCACAGCTTTCGCAAACATATAGCAAGTCTCAGGCCCCCATTTATGCCTTTTTAAAGGCACGAATTGAGCTATGACATGGAAAAAGATCACCGTGTAGCAAAAGGAAAATCGGAAACAGAGCCTCAGATTTAGCATCTCAGTGCTGAGCTGTATTGCTTCAGGGGAGAGCTGTTAGCAGTCACAGATGATGCAGTGGATCCGGGAACATATAGAAATGAAATCTTACAGCTAAATGGCAGCTCACTCTGCCGTCGTGTTCAGCAGCGCAACAAGAGCTGTCCTCTGCTGGTAATTGCAGCTAAAGCCCTCTGTGATGGACACAAGACTCTGCCTGAGATGGGGATTAACTGCGGCCTGACAGAGATTGTGGTTCTGTTTGCATTAAGCTGAGGTCAATGTGTTTTGTTGTCTTTGTGCATTGTTGTGTTTCTTCTTCTTAAGACGGCGTGTTTGAAGCTTTTAATATTCCGCATATTTGTAAAATCTTCTTGAAATCCAGCACAGAATAAAACACTGTTGTTACCTCTGAAGATACGTCTTCCATCCCAGCTGCCATTTATTCTACTGTATTTTTTATTTTCCACTTTTTTACATAGAACATGTCTAAATGCTTGACTAAGATGTTTCGGTTGCATCATAATGTGGTTTAATGTTGTCAGCCACAATCAGGCCTAAACCAAATTTTGTTGTCAAAAATGCAAATTTAACAAGTATAAATTTTTACTGTAAAAAAAAAAAAGTTCAGGATCTTTTTGTCTGCTATGTCAAGAAATCAAATAACCACTAAATTGAAAATAGTAGAGTAGAATCAATTAGTTATAAGTCAGAACCAGAAGCAGGAAACATCCTATTAATAATTAATTTTTATTTTAATGGTTTGAGAATTATAATTTCTGTTGTTTAGAATGAAATTGAACATCTTCATGAATTCTCTAATGTGGATTTATTTATGCTGCTAATATTCTTTTGTTTGTAATGATGTTAACATAAGTTTTGAACACATTTCATCCAATATTTACTGGTAATACACAATGTTAAATCAGCCGCAAAATCCAAAGTAGACTGAAAAAAAGCAACATTTTAATATTAAATATTACAGATATTTTACTAGTAAGTATTGTAAAATTTTGTTTAATATTATTATAGATTAAATCTGTTTGAAACTTAATTTATTCTATCCTAGTTATGTATATCATTACTAAAATGTAAGTTTACATAAAAAATAATGAAGGAAAACATTTTTTTATATGAATTTGAATTAAACAATAATTCTATGTGGTAGTTAGATTATTTATTATAATAATTTAGATAAAAATGAACAAACTTTGAACTCTCAACATGGATGTACATGACTTCCTGATTAAAATATAAACAATATTAGATACATGTCAAAAAAATAAAAATTACATACCTAAACTGATCTAAAATAAACGAAAATATACATATTTTTAACAAAAATAGATTTTTTTTAAAGCTTCAAGTCTCTTTTTCATGTATTTTGTCACCAAGTGTGTTGGGTTTGTATAATCTAAAGACAACCTACATGTAGACAGGCGCACTAAATATAAGCTGGAACAGAGATTTATTTTAAAATGTATTGAGAAGACTACAGGAGTGAGTTCCAGGCTGGGAAAAAAACACATCTGTACCAGACATTCTCTGAATTCACAGGAGTGATTTCAATCCACAGTATCTTTTGTCAAATGTTGACAAAGGCAGGTGGTGCCTTCGCTGCATCTGAAGCAGAAAACCAGCGGAACCAAATAAACAGAGTAAAAATATCCGGGCATATTGAGAGCGAACAGGCAGGTAAGTCCACAGTGGCAAAACTGGAGCCCCGACTTTTAAGCAGAGGATGAGTGGAGATGACAGATCAGAGACAACGTCCTAAATAAAAAAAAAAACAGAGGGAGGAAAGTGGAGGATAAAATGAGTTCAAACTATAAAACATGAGAATATCCAGGGCAACAGAAAGAATCCAACCATCCATTTTCTTTATCTGGTTTTTCCTTTTTGGGTCTTGGGGCAGCTGGTGCCTATTTCCAGCAGTCACTGTGCGAGAGGCAGGGGACACCCAGGACAGGTCGGGAGTCCATCACAGGGCTGATAAAATGCAATATTTCTCAAAACAATAAAATATAATACAAAGATGATGATGCAATACAATACAGCACAATACAATGTAATATTATATGGTAATAATAATAGTAACAATATTCTTTCTTTGAAGAAATTTGTTTTGGACTTAGTGTTGTTCCAATAACTGCCTTCACAAAAGATTCATAAATAAAAGAGCTATTAAACCAGTCGCATACAAACATGATCCACCAGTAAGATTAACACAAAACATCTATTAGGAAAAAAAAAATCTAAAACAAGATGACAGAATTGCACAATCCCTGCTTAAGTACTGAGACACATGTTGCACAACTCATACAGCCCCTGGAGACATTGCTGAAAAACTTGATAGAAGTGGGAGCAAATTAATTTTTTTAATAAATAATAAATCTGTCAGCATTTTGGGACCAGCAGGCAAACGCTCATGTTCCAAACGAAAGATGTATGACGAGTCCAGCCAAACTTTCTGTGCCTGTTTTAAATACAGACTGCCTATATACAGTGTGTCCCAGACAGAGGAATTTTTAGTCCTCCCCAGCACCTTCATGACACACTATACCAGATGCAGCAGCATGGATTTTTCCTGTGCAGAGACATTTCTGTACCGAGCCGACATCTCGTAACTGATAATGTTCTTCAGCACAGCCTGATAAAATAGAAACATTATTTTCGGATTGACACCAAACACCGTCATTGTGTGGAAGAAATACAGTCTTTGCTGTCAGTGAGAATACAAATTGTCAGCACAGTCATTCCCGTTGAATGTGGACTTCAGCGTTTTAATTTAGCTGAATTATATGATTTATTTATGCACTTTTATTGCAGCTTTCTTTTGATAGTTAGGATCTCATTAGAAGGATTGCAGTTTTAGAGGAAGTCGCACAGTAACTCTCATAGACCTCAGAGTATATTGCCAGAAGCATGTATGGATGGGTTGTAAGATAATGGGCCTTGGCGACTGAAACATGATTACAGTAAGATGCTTTCATAATGAGTTCAATTACTAAAGATGTGCTTCTGCTGTTCTGCGTTTCACAGTCTACAGCAAAACTCTGAGAAGCTTTTGCTGGTTATAAGGGTGAACAATGCTTATTCTTTAATGGTGGATATATAATTTCATTTTTATCCGCAGTTATAATGTCGTAAATAGCTCTCGGAATGACCTCAGTTTGGAGAAATATAGTTTAATTCTGACTGTACTGATGAGCTAACAGCTAGTCGGAGTGGGTCCGAGGCCAAATTGAATTCCTCCAATCCCAGAATTTTCACAGTGGTTCATGCAGAGGCTGTTTTATAAACCTTTACATCACTGCCAGCTTCACATTACACAGTTATTCCAGCAGAAATATCCTGATATTCTTGCCCAAAGTGCCACAGGCTGCACCAGAAGTGTTACAGCTACTATGGCTATTTGTGCTTGTAAATAATTCTGATGTAAAATTGAATGCAAAATAAAGATTTATAAAATATTATTTGCATGATTTTTAATATATATATTTTAGATTAGAGTTGTTATAATATGGCAACTGTTCACTTAGATTTAAACTCTATTTCAAAAATCCTTGCATTTAAGCAAATATTAAATTGGATCTTGAAAACAGGTAGTCCTAATTACACGCCTGCTATAAGTAATGACATTTATGTCTCTAACTTAAGGGCCACAAAACCCAAAAGGTTTATTTTTAAAGAATACACTGAGAACACACTGGAAAGCTCATTTGCTGACAGGCTGCTGCATTCAAATGCAGCAAGGAGAGATATAGCAGGTCTTTTTTTCCCAGCAGCTGTCAGACTGTACAACCAGCACAACTCCCAGCAGACAACCTAACAGAGCTACATCTAAAAAAAAGGGAAAAAGTTGCCAATACAAATGTGGAATTTCTTTCAATTTGCAGTTGCTAATTTTAGATGCATTACTGCAACGTGCCTGTTTATACTCTGCTTTTTATCCCCCTCAGTCATTAGATAATTTATGTTTTTGTTGTTCTCATTTGTATGGAAGCCTATTTCTGCCACAAATAAAAAAAAGAAAAAAAGAAAAGTGAATTTTTGTCTTACACAGGATACTATCTCAAAAATATGACGTACGCTTTCTCCATCCACCCATTCTCTATACCCGCATCTTTCTTCGTGAGGAGCTGGTCCCTGTCTCCAGCGGTCGCTGTGCGAGAGGCGGGGGACACCTTGGACAGGTCTCCAGGTCCATCACAGGGACACACAGAGACAAACAACCATTCACACGCTCACCTGGAAACAATTCAGCATTACCGGTGAACCTACCATGCACGTTTTTAGTCTGTGGGAGGAAACCAGAGTGCCGGGAGAAACCCACACATACACGGGGAGAACATCCAAACTCAGACCGGGAGGCCACCCTACGACCTTCCACTGCACCACCATGCCCCTTTTGCTATCTCATTTTATTACATTTAAACAACATTTAAACAGATAAATGTGAAATCCTAAGTCATAATTTTGAAATGGTAAGTCACATATTAAAGATAGTATCTCATATTTTGAGATGCCACGTCATAATCATGGGATTCTAAGTCTTAATTATAAGATATTAAGTCATAAATATGAGATCCCTTACCTATATTTGAGATAGTATTTCATAACTATGTTGTTTGAGTTAGTTTCCAGTAATTATGGTTCTTTTTTTAACAGAGTGGTAGAATTGGGCTTTTATATGTTGTTTAGAACTACTTATATACAATATTTATACATTCATTTTGTGGGGCATTTTATTATATTTTATATTATTTTATTCACTTTTTGTAGTTACTTAATTGTGTGCTATTTTTGTTTTATTACACACTTTTTTGTGCTGCTGCAACACTTTGAATTATCCCGCTAAAGGGCAGAGAAAGCTTTACTTTCTTCAATTATTCCTCTGTTCTACAACACCATTTATCTTTCCTTAATGTTCGTACAGTGATCCCCCCCAATTACAGCTTTGTAACAATATTTAAACTGAAACTCCTCAGGCTGAGCTGGTAGTTGATGGTTTCATAAGGAGTAAAAAAAGTTTTTTCCCCCTCCCAATTAAAAACCCTTTTAATCGATCATAGATGTTGCTCATAAAAAAACATGGCAGTGATAAATCCCACGTGTCTCTGCAGAGATAAATAAAGCCAAAGTGGATGTTTTTTTTTTTGTTTTTTTTTTTCTGCTCCTCTGTTGCCTGGTGAGCGTGAACGCGCCTGGCTGCTGATGAGAGAGAGAGAGAGAGAGCTGGACGTGGACGCGCCTGCCTGTGTGATTCTAGTGCTGTCGGTGTGTGTGTGTATGCATGTGTGTGTGTGTGTGTGTGTGTGTAGGAACAGGAGGGGAGACTGCAGTGTCTTGGCAGCTGCATTAGTGCATCTCCCACCGTCCGCGATGCCTACACGGCTGATTCCTGCCTCCTCCGCCTTCACTTGACAGCTGAAAGCGATATGAAGTGGTGTGGAAACTGAGCCCCGGACCACCTTCACACTTGCTGAAAAATATTATTATTATTTAAAAAGGAAAAAGAAAAAAAACGGGAGACATTTGGGAAAGCTTCATTCACGCACCGAAAAGCCCCTGACGATTTTTTTTTTTTTTTAATGGAAAATGGCGAAAGGGAAAAGATCTCGCAGCCTCTTCAGCTTAATATCTCTCCAAATCATCTTGATTTTCAGCGCGTCGTGGCCTGGAGCGGAGGGTCTCACATTCCCCCAGCAATACACGTAAGTAGCCCAGACTGAAAACGCAGCCGGGTTCCGATGGGAGACAACTTTGGGCTCCAGCTTGAAGAGATACTTCTGTCATTCTGCTCGTTTTTTTGGGGTGTTTTTTTTCTTCTTTTTTTCTTTCTTTCTCCCTCCTGTTGTTACATAATTTCCTCAGTGTTGGCGATTGCATCGACGTACACGCAGTGCATGTGGAGATCAGTGCTCTGAAGGTGTTGTCCACACCGTGGCTGAGCAGCTGAGATTTACGCACCATTTGCAGGGAGAGCTGTGTGCAGTCAGATCCTTCCAGGCAGAAGACCTCCTAAAAGTCTGTTTTATCAAGTTTCACATCACTGGAAACTATGACCATCTGTCCAATGAGTCCCTATCGATCTGTTCTCTAACAGATCTCCAAGTGATCTTGGATCTATTCTTAGAAATATGGAGTTCAAAATAAGACTCGTTTTTTTTTCTTCAGTTAAATCTGGGAGCTGTGTTTTTATTTTGTGCAAGCTATGCCTCGAGGTGGTGGTAATTAGCTTGGACATTATAATTTTGTTTGCGTGCATCAATAATTTAGTGAAGCACACAGTTTTTCCACAATCTTTGTAAATCATATTGGAAATAAAAGGCCTATCGTTCCTTGAAGGAATACGTCCCGCCTAGCCTTTTTGTAAAATATGTTTCGTGTGATCTCATGTGATCTTGTGAGCTGTGCTTGGACCACATCCTGAGGATCAATCTCAGCTACTACCATGCCAAATTTGACCTCAATATCTGTAAAGTGACCCAAGTTATAGCTATTTTTGCGTTGGCTAATATCGATCAGCTGTGGCAGCCGTCTTGAATTGGGGTAACTCCACACGTAAATCGGCTGAGAGTTTCATGAAAATCTATCCAATGGTTCATGAGATATTTTGCTAACAGGTAAACATGGTTGATTTCAACAGTTAATGCTAAAGCTTTAAGCAAAAATAGTGCACAATGTGTAGTGCTCAGAGTATATGTTGAGGATGAGTCTCAGCTACTACCACAGCGAGTTTTAGCTTAATATATGTAAAATTGACTGAGTTATAGACTTGTTTATTTCCTGATACCAGTAGGCTCTGACAGCCATCTTCAATTAGGTTGACTCCAAAAGATAATTAGTTGTCGATAAACTCTCAATGAATATTTTCTGAACATTTCATTACAATCCATTTAATGGTTCGTGAGATATCTTGCACACAGGCAGACAGAGTTGATACCAACAGTTAATTCCAAAGGTTTAGGCAGGAACATTGCACTTTGTGTCAAAAAGAAGCAAAAACATTATCGCCTCTTGCCTAAGGCTGTGAGCGCTGAAGAAATAAGCTGTGAAATTCTCAGTAAATGTGTAAAACAGATGTAGAAAAGAGTGGTTTTCCACTCCCTTCCTGCAGAAAGCAACGCCGCAATTAATATATTTCAGTTTCAAATCAGTTCCTGATTCCTAACCTTTAACCCATTATTGTGCAGCTGGCGCTTCACTTTGGTCTCCACTTATCTGGGCCCTCCTCCAGGCTCAGCAGCAACCAGCCTGCTCTGGAGAGAGGAACAGGGCAGATGGTCAAATCATCTTCAGGGCTCACAGCGAAGGCTTCCTGGCCAATCACAACTGGAGATCTGAGGTGTATTTACCAATTAGAAACAGGGTCTGTAAATCACTGGAGTGTGTGTGTGTACGTGTGGGGGTGAGGGTGTGCATGTGTGTGTGTGTTATGATGAATGAGGTTATTTGAAATAGGCTAGTCACTGCTTTCTCTACCTCCTCCTTCTTACTGCTATTTTTTTTCTGCTGAGTGCTCTGAAACAGCTACATGCTGTATCCCCACGCTCAGGGTGTCTTCGTGGAAGCTAAATGAAGCAGAGTCGCTACTTTAAAAAACTGCAACTTACTGAGTTTCTAGCCCTGCTTACAGATACAGTGCATTAACACTTACAAATAAATAGAGATATGCCAGTGTCAGTAAATCAAAGTAAGCGTAACAGTACAATCAGCTAGAATAGAGTGCAACACTATAATGTCACAATCAGCCAAAAATACAGTACATTAAGAAAAATGTGGTTTAATACGATAGAAGATTGAAATATAGACAAATACAATACAATGACTTGATACAATTTGATAGATAAATATGATATAATAGATGAATATGATACAATAAAATAGAATTTTACAGTGCATGAAATAATTATGATACAATAGATTATTATGATTTTATAAATAAATGTGATACGATACGAAAGAATCAGGATACAACAGAAAAATATAATATGATGGATTATTGTATCCTACAGTATGATAATACAATACAATATATATTGTATTTTAATACAAAGGCAATAAACAAATATGATACAATGCAAAATCTGTTATGAATGACCCTATAGATGGCACTGTATTTAAAACAAATATGCTTATTGAGAGGAAAATATTACACACTGAGGAAGATTTCTAAAGAAATGCCTGTTAGTGAATGCACACAAAAACATTTATGTAAAAACTGTTTATATATACAGCCTATATGTGTGTGTGTGTGTGTGTGTGTGTGTGTGTGCGTGTGTGTATAAAACCATAACCCAGAAGTCATGCCACTTTTTGTGGCCCTGAGTTTAATTACTCTTTGATCCACGCTGTTGTCTACATTGTACAACTATTCAAATCTAAACCTTTTATCTGCAATAATTACTGAGATAAAGCAAAGAAAAATCCACCTAAATGTCTGATGATAATGCATTAATATTTGTCATCACTAATGTTATTCAAAGTGGAAATGTACCTGTCACCTTTAGAAGATTTATTCAGATATCTATTTAAATACTTCACAAAAATCACAAAGGCTTTGTGATTATGCCCATCTATAGCTTTTTTATATCTTTCTTTAATCACTGCTGTAATTAATCTCATATCAGGAGTTAATCTTTGTAGCCTTTATGTCAGCTTTGTAAAATTAGTAGGTAATTGATATTGTGAAATAACTTATCAGACAGTCTTTAAAAAGTGTGTGTCTGCACAATGTGTAGTTCTCACGTTGGTACTTACTGAACCCTTTCAATGATGGCTCCCAGAAAAGCAACATGTGGAACTTTAAAAACAATTTCCCACAAAACGTCAAACCCCTACACTCCACTATAGTTGGACTTTATATTTACTCCCCCGTTCGTTTCTTTTCTATATTTATTCTGAAGGTTTTCACAGTGGAGTTCTTTCATACATTATTCATGGCCTGATTTTTATAGCATTTTACTTCACAGAAAAACGTGGAAAAATTGTTTGTTTGTTTATTTATTCATTAGGGCTTTTGTGGCATATTCTTGTTCATCAAGTAAAAACGAGACGTATAATGCATGAAGAAAAAAGATGAAGTTTGAACCTCTAAATTCAGTTTTAGTTGTGTTCAGTGACGACTTAGTGCAAATTTAATCCAGTGTTTCATGTTTAAACATGCTTGAAAAAGAATTAAAGACAACATTATTAATGCAAACAATGAACTGCAGAGTTTTACATATTTAATTTTTTCTTCTTTACTTTTCAAAGCAGCATTGGTACGTTCAGGGACCTGATTTCTCTGCTGTGTGAAAGCGAGCCAAGCAGATAAACACCTCTTATTACTGACATAAAAAACAGTGTGACAGACCAGGAGGTCATAATGTTATCATGCCACGGTAAGCAGAGTTTAGGTAAGGGTGAACTTCCTGCAGCATCACGCTGTGGTGAGGCAATGCGCATTATGCAAACAGCACACCTGAAATGAGATCAGCTTAATGCACGGGCTTTGTGGTTTTAACTTTTGGAGGTGATTCTTTCTTAGATTCCCTTTTCGCCTCAGGCACTGAACTCTCTTCATTAGAGTCCTCTGGCTTGGAAAGCCTCGTGAATATTTCTGGGATCTCACCGCTACAAGCCTCTTTGCCATCCTCCAATAAGACACCTATACCTTCTCACCAACTGTAATGAAGCCATGGATTGGGGGGACTTGTTTCTGCAATTGCTTGCTTTTATACCTTTTCTTTTTTGATTTATTTAGCCAGTGTTGTGCCATTTTGTTCGTTGTCAATAAGGAGTAACTAATTCTAGATTAAATTAACATAAGTTTGAGTCATTTTATGTGTTTATTGACAAAAGAAAAAAACAAAAAACTGATCTTGAGTCTGTGCTAATTCACCTTCTCTTCAGGCCCATTTGTATTAAGCATCAGCCAATCAGGACATAGCATTGTGTTTAGTCACAAGTACTTTGTCAGTTAGTTATAATGCAAGGCAAGCTATGCTTAAAGGGATAGTCTGGTCATTTTTGAAGCAATGTCCTATCTAATAGTTATTAATAATTAGTGTCTTATCATCCGTGACATCAGTTATAGAGCACAGAGTATAGAGAAAAGGGCAAAAGTCTTCATCCAGGCTGGGCTTTTCAGGCTTATGAAACAACATACTGATGTAAAGGAATGCTACATTAGCTAATATTAAACCTTGGCACTTTTGCATGACACTGTTTGTTTAGTTTGTTGATGTTTTCTTAACCAAACACTATCGCCAAAGCATAAAAAGGCCTTCATATGTCGTTGGAGTCGAGGTTGCGAATGTATCAGTCCGCCTGATCATCGCATCAGTCTAAAGGTTTACTCAGCTCCATCAACATATAAACAGCCTATGCTCAGCACACATACATGGACAGCTTTTACTTTATTTTGACTTACGTTGTGCAACAATTATAGTGGACAGTCATGTATCTTTGTCTGAATAATGTAACTGCGGCAGAAAATCCACTTGTTTTAGATCCTGCATGGGAGTAGAACCGTTTTAGTAATTTGTGGACTTAGGCAGAGCTGAAAACAGGAATTTATTTATTTATGGTGAGTTGCTTGAACAAAGCAAAAAAAAAAAAAAAAAGCTCAGAGTGTAATAAATTGTAAGCATATGATGCTGACAGTGAATCTGTTCGAGCTTCCTCTGCCTGCATCTTCCACCTACACTTCTGCCTCTCCTCCCTCTCAAACTCCGGCTCTCACTGCTGGAAGATGGGTCACATCTTATTACGCCTTTCTGTCTTTCTTCACACCAGTTTAAGAATCCAGCAGCTTGCGCAGCTACTCTCCAGCTCAGATATTCAGAATTTTCTGACGTCCCACAGGGCTCGAGAGGAGAGAAAATAGAGCACAAAGACCAAAAAAAAAAAAAAAAAAAGCAACTTAAGTTTGTGCTTCAGCTCGATTTGGAGTTGCTCTGCAGACATAAAATAAACCTGATTTAACCACACAGAAGTTTGTGAGGATATATTACGTTAATCAGTGATGCAGCATGACCCTCAGGTTCTATAAAAACAGAAAAACATTTTTTCACAATCCATTAGAGTAGACAAAAGTTTTAAACAATGATCTTGTTAGTGCGCAGGTTACGGTATGTGTTGGGAATGACTCTCAGCTACTACCAAACCAAATCTTAGCTCAGTATCTGTAAAAACGACTGCAATGAAGCCATTTTTGTGTTTGCCTGGGTCAGTTAGCTGTGGCAGCCACCTTGAATCAGGTTCACTCCAAAAGTTAATCAGCTGTAGATGTACATCCAATGATTACTCTCCGAGGGTTTTATGAAAACCCATCTATGACAGGATCTGTGTTTTTGTAATCTTGTGTGGTAGGTTTTATGGTTATGTCCTTACTCGTGATTCTGTGGTTCTGTTATCCTTGTGTTTGAGTTTATTCCCTGTTTTTTCCCATCCTCACCTGTAGCTGTTTTCCATTAGTCACAGCCGCAGCTCATTTCCCCATCAGCCCCAGCTTTTACATTCAGCCTTTTCCAGCTCCTCTTCAGTGGTTCACTGTCAGCTCATGTCCTTGTGTCTTTCTGTGATCCTTGTAGTTGGTCCTTGTAGAGTTTGCTGCCACGTCAGCCGTTTGTTTTTGTCCGATAATCTTTTTTATACTATGAAGCTCCTTGAGTTCGCCTGCATTCTGGGTTCAATCCACTACAAACCTGACAATCTTGTGGTTCAGGAGATATTTTGCTATCAGATTGATACAGTTGACTCCAACAGCTAATCCCAACCTTTTAAGCAAAGATCTTGCATCATCAGTTAGCACTCAGAGTATATAGTGTAGATGACTTTCAGTTGCTTTCACACTACCTTCACAATTTTACTTCAGTATCTGTAAAATTAATTACGCTATAACCATTTTTAAGTTTGCTGAGTTCAACTAGCTGTGGCAGACATCTTGAATTGGGTTCACTCCAAGTTAATCAGTTGTAGAAGTATATCCAATATTGCTTTCTGAGAGTTTCATTAAAATCTGCTCAGCGTTTCATGGTACACATACGTGCACACACACACACAAACACACACACACACAGGCAGTTACATAATTGCCTTTCATGGCGGCTGGCAATAAAGACGTTTGGTTCATTTCAGGTTGAAATGAGATAAATATAACCTCAAACTAACAACTTGACTCATAATTTTTTTTCACAAAATGCAAGCCAAATGAAAAACTAAGTCCAGGCGATAATTTGATAGCTTACAGAACTGCAATAACTTGAAATAATTTTTTGCTTATAAATCTGTCACATTATGAAGGGTATTCTTCACAGCATTGGTTCAGTTGTTAAAATTTACAGACTTTTCTTTTATGCACAGCTCTCTTAAAATCCTAATTTCCCCTAGAGGGGTTCTCTGGAGTATTATCAGTGGCCAGTATCTTACCTGAAGCAGACAGCGGTCAGAGCAATATCAGCTTGAAGAATTAGAGTGTAATTTTTAAGGGACGGCCAAGTTAACAGCTTCTTATTTAAAAGTAACTTCTTCCATATAAATCAGCTCAAACCTTAAACATTTCATGGTCACTTGTGTCTTTTTTGCATCAGATAATTTTTTTAAAATACACAATATATTTGTATTTTGTTGCAACATATTCAACTTTTTCAGTCTGCATAAAACATAGAGTTTGTTTGAAAGGCAAACATCAATTTTAGCCCAATATTGTTGTCTTAAAACGTATCATCCATAACCTGAACAGTTTATTTATATGTAATTTTTATGACTTAAATTTCCACAGGAGGGACTGTTGAAATCCCTGTTTGCAAAATAATGTGTGAATCTGTTAGTTCCTTTAAAACATATCATGTTAGGATTTGAGGGATTTATTATTATTTTTTGTTAATGTTTTGTGTTAGTTTTTTTCATTATGTTCTGTTTATGAGATTGTCATTCTGTTTCCTCCTGGGTTCTGTGTGTTTCTAAGTTAGTTGTTTTTCATTCTGGTGTTCAGTTTTTGTTCCTCATGTTTTGTTTTACTCCCTGTGCCTCCCTGTTTTATCTGCCACCTTTTCCTTCAATCAGTCTGCCACACCCATCCTCACCTGTTCCTTGTTTACAATTAGTCACCTGTGTCCAATTGCTCATCAGGCCCAGCCTATATATGCTGTTTTTTTTGCTTTCCCTCTGGCTGCTGGTCCATTATTGGTTTAATGCCACCTGGGTAATCTCCTCGGGGTCCTCTGTATGTTGTTTGTTGTTGGTTTGTTTTGCTGCCACGTCAGCTTTTTGTTTTTGTCATTTAATAACTTTTTTGAGTTCCTCGTGTTGGTCTGCGTTCTGGGTCGAATCCATCCACCAAACCTGATATAATTTAAAACCACTACCATTCCTTAAAAGTTTAGAAAAACTGATTAGAGATTACATTCTGGATTTTCCCCAATTTGCTTTTTAGCATTTCTTTTTTTTTTTTTTGGAAAAGCTTGACCATAATGAGAAACAGTTGCTCACTTAAAATCTATTAAACAATGTAATTTGTTTAATGTGTGTTGTTCCACCCAAAAGAGAACTAGGCCTCAAAACAACTTGACTGTTTTTAAAAAGTATATCAATAATTGCCTGGTTGTTGCTTCATATCATGTTGGGAAGGAAGGAGAGGGGAAGTGTCTGATGCTCTTTTCTGCCTCAGTTGCCTCAAGCTGAAAGACGTAAACCCTCAGTCATTTCCTCAAATGAGGCTTTACAGCAATAGCAATACTGAATTCAAAGAATGGCACTAGTTTATTTTTCACACTGTTGCTTTGTCTTTCCTGAAACCCTGAATCTTTCTTCAAAAAGAGCATGAAAGTAAATAACGCTGTACCAGGCACCGGCTTTTTATTTCAGCTTCAGTCAAACTAGTGAAGGAACGCTTCGGAACATCCAAGAGGCTGCATCTTTCTGTGAGACTGGGCAGCCGAGTGAAGATTTGTGGCTCATCTGACAGCAGGAACAAGCTCGACAAAGCTTTAATCTGCGGCGCTGTCTCGTAACTCTGCTCCGAGCTGTCTGACTGATAATGAATCCACTCGCTGGGCACTTACAGCATCGAGAATGATTTTCTGGGCATTAAGCTGCATTTCCTGGTTGAGCTAATACAGGTAGAAAGCAAAAACATGTTCAATTCTCAGCCAGAGAATGAAGGTTAAAATGACTTTTAAATGTCATTGAACTGAGGGAGATTTCTGTTTTGTCGATGCAGCGTCGTATATCATCCATATTTGTTATCTGCTGAGGACGTCTGGCCTTGAAGTGAAACCTATAACGTAATGATATATATTGTCTTTTAAAAGCTGGTTGATTCTGAGAACATCTAGTTCTTTATGGCTCATGTCTCACACCTCAACACGGTGTTGAAGAAGATAAAAAACACCAATTCTTTCACGGCAGGAAGGGACTTTTGTTCTGATTTGATGTGTAAAAATGTGTGGGTTGCTTTGATATTGCAGATTAGGGTTTGGTGATATTCCAGCATTTGTTATTTAAGCAAAATATGCCATTGTGTGTTTTTAATGTTAATGAGAAAAAAAAGAATGACAAGTTGACTGTATTTATTCAGAAATCTCAAGAAAACAAAATTCAGAAAACAAATTCAGTGACGATCATGAAAATGCTCATGCATGCATATCTTTTGTCACCTTTTATGCCAGAGTTTCTAACTAAGCTCTTAGTTTCAGCCATTTTTCGGTAGGCTAAGGTAAATTCTGGTGGCCATCTTGAATTGGATTGACTCCACAAGCTAATCGGCTGTAGATGTCAACCCAATGATTGCCAGAGACAGCCAAAAACATGATTATTTTTTAAACAATTTTCAGTGTAAGACGAGGAGGTAAACTAGTTCTATTTCCTTGGCTTGAGCTTTGAGGAGCTGAAACAGTAACTATGTTTCTGTCATTCAGGTTATTATTGGGAATGATGTAGCAATCTTATTGTTTGAGGAAAGAAACTGTTGCACATGCTGGTTGTTTTTGATTTGATGGAGCGATCTCTTCTTTCAAATGGCAGGAGATTAAACAGCTCGTGGGCAGGATGAGAGAGGTCTCTCACAGTACTGAGGGCTTTTTTTTCTTGCATCTCTCCTTGAAAATGGTCTCCAAGGAGGAGAGTGAGATTCTGGTGAATCTCTCAGCCATTCTCACCACATGCTGCAGAGTCTTCCTGTCAGTTACACTGCAGCTGTTATACCGAGATGTGATGCAGCTTGTCAAGATACTTCCAGAAGGGCCTGGAAAAAAGGTGGTCCGGATGAGCTGGGGGGGGGGGTGAATTCTCACTCGTTTTACTCTCATGAGAATTGTGTTGTAAGAGCCAGAGATAGCTGGTCCCTGACATTTCTTTGGTCCTAATTGTGAGAATGCTGAGCCAGCATCCACACTGTTTTCCTGTGTATTGTTTCTTCTATGTGCTTTAACAATTCATATATCAAAACGTTCAGCCCAACCAGGAATAGTGTGTGTGCATGGCTTTTGTTTTTTGTAGCTTTTATACTATTTATTTAAAATAAAATTCCCCATAGAAATACATGAGATCCCTTGAATTCCTTCAGAAACACCTCTCTTTAAAATCTACATCAGCATATGTTCTCTTTTTTTATATAAAGTTTTACCCTTACTCTTAAGCTACTTTTAGTTATAAATTTACTAATTTTAACTTTATCCACCCTGCTGATTTGCTAATTTTAGGATTTAGCTATTTTTTAAAATCAGTTTAGCTTTGTTTACTGTTTTGCTAACTTTAGCTTTTAGCTCATTTTAGTTTTTAGCTGTTGTTTTGCTCATTTATTTGGCTACAGTTTAGTTAATTTTGGCTTTTAGTTCAGTTTAGATAGTTTTAGCTTTTATCCACTGTTTTGCCAACTTCAGCCATGTCTTTCAGCACTCAGAATTCAATCCACATTTTCTGCAAAAATACTAATTTCTCTAGTTGGATAATGAGCTGGAGAGGTGAATGTGAGGATGAAATGTCAGTATTGTGCAGCAGGAATTTAGCCTCCAAAGTACATGGAGTCCTTACACAATGTTATGCTCATTTTCCTTTTCCTTTATCAGTCACATACTGCATTTCCTTTTCAAGCAATGACTAGTTAGGGAGTGTCAAACCTCCATGTAAGTTGTTGACTTTCTTGACTTTGTCCCTGAGAAATAGAAAAGCACTCCTATAACTATAGGTCACCAAAATAACATTTTCCACACTGCAGTGTTGGTAAAAAGTCCAGACATGGATGTCACATTGCCCTCACTGAGTCACAGGTTTGCCTCTTTTTTGTAATAGGCTGGCTGATTTCATGCATGGTGTCAGTGGAGGATTTTCAGAGCCCTGAGCTGTCAAGCACCTTTTAATGAGAACTTTCTTTCTCAAATTTTACTGAGTGAGTTCAGCCTGGATGGTTGTTCTTTTGGAATGTCCTTTCATCTCCACAAAGGGTTTTGTTTAGTGTCATTGCTTATTTTTTGTGCCATTAGGGCCCTTTGCCCTTGATTATTCTGTTTTAAATGGATTCTTGTTGGTAGATTCAGACTTCATCCATTTTAGATTCAGGAAAACTGAATCCATATTTCTTTCAAACTGTATTTTTGTGCACTTTAAATTCCTTTCCCAATCCTCTTGTCTGCAAGACAATTCCCTCAGTTTTGTTGCTTGGTTTCTGCTCTACTGTCTCAGTGATGGGTACCTTATTTGACTGGATACACAGTTGTAAATATCATGCCAAAAAGTGATTTCATAAACAATCAAAACAATAATAAAACAACTGGGATGTAGATTCTGGAAGACTGGTAAAGACGTTCTAATATACGTGACATGTTGGGGGTAGAGTTGACTGAACACCAGACAAAAAACATCCTAAAATGGATTATTATCATGAAATGCAAAGTTTTGAAAACTGTCTTTGTCCTAAGAACTTAAACAACTATTTAGTTGCATGTATATTTTCCCCTAAGGTTCAAATGTTTTGTTCATCCTGACTTATTGGTTCCTCTTTTTTTTCTTAGTATTTAGAGAAAATTTTATACTATCAAGGCAGGTTTGGCTGCAACAGCAGTTTTTAGGACTTATTTTATGCTTACAGTGAGGCAACTGTGTGTTTTCTTTGCCTTTTAGATATGTTTTTTTAGCTATAATAATGAGTCAACAAAGCTTTTTAAAAAGGCTTATGCTGAATGAAAGGTTGTTAAAGCTTCCGTTCTATTATTGATGTTCATTGATGTGGTTTGCTGATGAAGTTTTTTCTTGCATCTTATGCACTGATTGGGTCATTAGTGCCTCAATTATTGTTGGTTGCAGTGCTGAAGCACACTTTTTGATGATCAATAAGTATAAATTAAAACCATTTTTTAAAAATGACCTTAACAGATACAAAGTCCACCCTTGTTCAATTTTATTTTATGGTTTTTAAAATGGATTTAACCAGGTTCCACATTTATAAAATCTAAACTTGAGTGTACAAAATCACACAACAGATTCCACCATGTCATTATTTATTAAACAAAAATTAAACCAAAATAGAAACGCTACCTTGCTGCTGCTTCTATACGATTTAGAAGAACAAAAAGCAGCCAGGTGCATCTTACTGAATGAACTTGATTAACTGATCATCAGCCAGTGATCACCTCTATAAAAGTAGGAGTTTGGGTAGTTTGCTGGTTTAGAGCAAATATGTGAACACAATCCCAAGACTGAAAAACATCAGCAATAATCTTAGAAAAGCAGCTGTTGCTGCCCATCAATCTGGGAAGGGTTAAAGGTAATTTCCAAACAATTTGGAGTCCATTGTTATGCAAAGAGAAAAAAAAATATTCAGAAGTGGAAAATGCTGAAGACAGCTGCCAGTCTTCCCAGGAGTAGATATACCACAAATTCACCTCAGGTCAGACTGTGCAATGCTCAGAAAAAATTACAAAACATCAACAGCTCCATCTCAGACTCCACAGGCCTCAGTTAGCAGTTTAAAGGTTAAAGTTCACAACGGGACATTTGGAAAGGGACTGAACAGATACAACTTGGTTGATAAGGTTGCCAGGGGAAAGTCTCTTTTTTGCTCATAAAGAACGTGGCAGCACAACTTGGGTTTGTAAAGTTTCATCTGAATGAACCCAGGACTTCTGGAACATACCCCTTTGAACAGATGAACAGCACATTAACTGTCAAGCACGGTGGTGGAGGGCTGATGATTTGAGCTTGTTTTGGGGCCTTGCAGTCATTGAGTCGACCATGAATTCATCTGTAAACCAGAGTATTTTAGAGTCAAATGGACAGCTGTTTGATGGCTGAACCTTGAACCAGATGGGGTCATTAAACCGGACAATGATTCAAAACACAGCAGCCAATCTCCAACAGAACGTCTGAAAAAGAAAAGATCTGTTCTGATACATTACACACTAGAAGTGAAAAAGGATAGACTTTCTTTTTCCTGTGTCTGTGTGTACAGTTGCCTCTTTGAATGTGCTTGCATGTTTTAGCTTGTGATAAATGAGGTACTTTGTTTAAAAAATGGGTTCCAGTACACGAATGAGTAACTGTCTTTCCTGATACATCACGTTTCATTCCAGTGAAACACACACACACACACGTATCCCATTTATGTGTTTTGTGTTGTGTGACAGTCAGCCTGTGATGTTTATCTGCAGGATAATGCATTGGGCCCGGCGGATCGAGCAGGAGATTGACAGAGTCTTTCAGCACATCACTGGAGCTCAGCAGCTGAAAGGGGTGAGTGTGTAGCTTGGATTCTTACTCATTATACTGCAGCATAAACTCAATAAGGAACGCATCGAGCAGAGAGGTCAGTGCGCTAAATAGCTGTGAATCCATTAAGTTCCCGAGCTGGAGCTAAATAGCTGCATAAAAAAAAGGAAAACAAGCACAGTCTGCCTCTTTATTAATTTATTTATATATATATTTTAATGATTTTTCTGGGACATCTTGCAAAAACATAAACAGTCAATAACACTTTTCTTTAGAATAAACATAAAGCCCTCCCTTGCTGGTTTTAAATTTTAGCTGATTATTTTTTTTTTTTACAATCTGAGTTTCATATTCCAGATAACGCAGCCAAATGTTGCTGACATTTTGTATAATATAGCCTGCAGCCAAAAGGAGAAAGGGCAATAATGTGTTTGCTAGTGTCTGTGTGTGTGTGTGTGTGTGTTTGTTTCCCTGTAGCAATAGCAAAATATCTCATGAACTCCATCCATCCATCCATTCTCTTCCGCTTATCCGGGGTCGGGTCGCGGGGGCAGCAGCCTAAGCAGGGAGACCCAGACTTCCCTCTCCCCAGCCACTTGGGCCAGCTCCTCCGGGGGAATCCCAAGGCGTTCCCAGGCCAGCCGCGAAACATA